>NC_066846.1:7567393-7923000 GCF_001640805.2 Lates calcarifer
TGATTGACAATCTAAATATCAGGGCCTGTCTTCATTCTCCTAATCTTCATCACATCTGCTCTCTGACCCTGTGTGGTCATTTTGGTTCACATCAGCTCCTCTGCTTTTCTGTACCTAAACTTTACTGCACTTCCTGAGTGCAGTCAACACTGAGGCCATCTCTTCCTAATTTCCTTAGTCACAAAGTGCATCCAGTCAAGAATGAAGGAGACAATTGAAATTCTGTCACCTCTTTATTTCTCCATAACTAGATTGTAGTCTATCATTAACACAAACAGTACAGTTGTATTATGAATAGGAACTTGTATTACTCAGCAAGTGCAGTTCATGCTACAGTCCAGCAGAGGGCACCTGTGACATCTGGAACAATACTAATAAAAAATAGGGATATCCAACCACAGCCATCATTGTCCTTGTTGTTATAAAATACTTTAAAAGGCAGATATTTACAACTAAATAACATTTCTGTGCTAAAATATAATCCATAACTATTTACATTTGAACAAACTTGCGTTGCAATAAACAAATAGTTTCACAGCAGCTTTTGATAAAACAAGCAGGATGTGAAGCTGTAGTCTCACACCAAAGACTGGAGCTGGAATATTAGGTAATTTCCAGTGATCATTTGAACATATAGCCATCTGACACACTGAAATATAGCTGAGAATACAGTGGCGCAGACATATTTTTAATTCTCAACTGATGACAGAGCTAACAGCCTATACAGCATTTTAAGTTTTGTCTTTGTGTCGTTCTGTTTTACAGAGCATTGCTTGTTTTAATCCAGGGATACATTCTTATTTTAATGTGAAACAGAAATAATAATAATAATCATTCACTCAAATGAATTGTATATATGTATATTCACTTTAACAAGAACGAACAGGAAAGCAATACACAATTAAACAAATAACAAAATGTGATTGGTATGGAAGGATAAGAAGATATATTTTCCAGGTAAATTCAAATTTCTGAAGTGATAAATGCTTCAGACTCAGATGTCACTGTTCTCAGCCTTATAATTCAGGTGTGCATCAGCTATGATGGTCACATTTTGCTGCCAATTTCTCACAAACAAAACAAGAACATTGTTCACTGGATGTTTCAATGAAGAGATGTGGAAAATACAGCAATGCTGCAGAAAAAACACATCAAAACAAACTGAAGCACTCACATAGTGTTGTTTACATTATTTTCTCCTCCACACAGGTATAGAGGTCTGTCTAGGGGCAACACCACTGGAGCAATGTACTGAATAATCACTTGTTTCCAAACAGTCATCAGTGAGTTTCAGGCACACAAAACAGAACTCCACTTGACACCAGGGACAGATGACATTTTTACATTGAGTTTTGTTATGCTCCAACAGTTGGCCACAAGTGGGACAGGCACGGACGGAGGGACAGCCAGTGACCTCTACACTCTCAAAGGTGATATCTGGACAGGTGTGAAGTAATATCAGTGACTGGTCGCAGCAGCCGTCATTGTCACAGCGGTCTGACCGTGGAGCCCGACCCTTCCATTCCCTCAAACACTGCCAGCAGAATTCATAAGGCCATCTTCTGTTAGCTGTGCACACTGAGCAGCGGACTCTCAGATCAGACTCGTTCTCTCTGACCACATCAGATTTGCATCCAGGACACTGGGTAAAGACAGATGAAGGAAAACAGAGGGGGAATTTTTAATTTCAACATTTTATGAGCATGCAGAGAAATGTTTAATTTCCAAATAGGCTGCAGCTGGTTAATATCACAGTTTCAAAGAGACACTTACTATTTTGGTTTGTAAGTTATTCTTGGTATTGTAGGCCATGGCTGCTTCAAAGTACGCAGTTTCTTCCTGGGTCAGAAGAGCCATTTTACGAACCTCCATGCAAGACCACTCAGCACTACAACCGTACACTCCACACACAAATCTGCTCTCACCCTTTATTGAAATATAGAAAAGTAAATTAGTAAAATTATCACATTTTAGAAATGAGCAACTAGACACTGTGCAATTTTTTAAAGACTTTGTAAATCAGTTTGGAGTTTGGCATCTAGGATCTGACCTCATCACTCCAACACATATGATTACATAGAGATATTGGTGAGTGATGAGCAAATATCTTGCACCCAGCGCTATGGGATTCACGTGGGGCTGAAACAACAGGCAGCAATACTGACACTCGGCAAAGGGAGAGATGGGACATTTCTGCAGCTGTGTATAGAATAATGATTGTGTAGAGTGAGTCACATCACATGAGAGGGAGGAATCTTAATTTTGGAGCAAAGCCCCCTGGCTATTGTGACATGTCAAATGTCTTTGGTGAAAATGAGTGCTTTTGAAATGTGGGTCGTAGCATTCATTAACAATAACCTACCTGTTCTAACAACCTGCGACACCAGTTGGTCAGAGACATCGGGGTCACAGCGTGTCCACAGGACATCAACGCTCTACGAGACCTGAAACCTTCGCACAAAACTGAGAAACACACAACAAAGCAGTCACTCACTGTAGGCTGTGTCGATGTTTAGACGACATTCATACACTTCTTCCAGTAATTTTGAAATCGACGGACCAAGGACATACGTACAGTCTAACTCATCCTCCCTGTCCACAAATATAAGTGTCCAATCGCGAGGGTCGTAACACTTCTCCCGACCAGCTATTAAATATGAATCCATCTCTCGTCGCTGTCTTGATTTCTCCTGCGACTGCAGCTCCCTGTGTCACCTTCACTGACTGCACTTCTGTGTATGTGTGTGTGTGTTTTACTTTCTCTTTACCCCAGCACTTACAAGAAGTCACGTGGACGTTTTACCTGTGGAATTAAAAAAATAGAAACATCACTTGTAGTCGTGTACAAAATGTTGCGTACACGTTAATGCATGAGTGGTATGTTATCAGTTATTTTTTTAAATTTCCAGTGGAAAAGACAAGTGAAGAGTTTCTTTACCTTTATAAAAAAGAAAATCTAATTGTTCATTTTAGAGTTGGGTGATTTGATTTAAAGCTTAGCTCTTTATTCTTCTTATCCTGATTGTCTTGTTTCCATTTTCCCTGTTTTTGACATTCCTTAGACTAGTGTTTGAATAGCACATATAGTACCAGCACTTTTCTTTCTTTCATTCTATTGCTTTTTATTGTTATGTTTTTATGTTCTTATTGGCATGTGTTTTGAAGCTGCCTTGCTCCAAAGATAATTTCCCCTTGTAGGACAATAAATATCTGTCCAAAAAGTCCACCATATAGTTTAATGATTCACCCTGCTTATGTCTAATTATCAAACATTTTATCTTTTTGGGATTTTATCCAGTGGAACATTGGGTAGACAGCTGTCTTCAGTTGCCAACAGTGACTGCAACAAGACGCTTTATTATTATTCAAGTTTTTAGTTGCTTTCGGTTTCTTCTTCACAGTTAAAAGAAATCATGTAACTGACTGGTCTGAATTCCCCGTCTATATTGTATTCATATTTCATTTTAGTTAACCTACTGTTAAGCAGTAATGCTCAGCACTTGCTCAACACTGGTAATGTGCCAAAATCTGCTGCTGCTTGAATTTCGGGTAATTTCCAGTGACCACAACATGAGACGCTGATATTATCATACTCCAGTTAGTGACATCCCCTCTCTGACGCTAAACCACCTTCAACACCAACAAACACTGCCTTCTGCTCTCATAATCTTTGAGAGAGTGACCCTGAAAGGAGCCTCACACACGAAGACATGGCCGCATCGGTTTTGTTGCATTATCCAAATGGAATGAAGAACATTCACCTGTCCAACACCGAGGAGCAGATGTCAAAAGTGACAATACAGCAACTGAAGAGGAAAGCAATGGAAGCACTTCTCAAAATCCAAGGTAATAAATATGATTAAAACAGATAAAAGAAGAAACTACAATGCCATGATTGAACATGTAGTGGAAACTATGTACTTTCCCAAATGTTTTTAAAACATTTATTTTTGGTTGTTTCAAAATATCTAGCTAATATATAACAACAGTATATTGAATCTTGATCAGCCCATGAAGGGGCACTGTGAATTTGTCAAGTAGTTTTTCCGGTCACAACATCTTCCGATAATTTATTTTTCTTGAAAAGTAAGTGGCCTTGAGTTATTTCATAACTCAGCCTGCTGTCCTGTTTAGCTGTGCTCAAGCCCATGTATAAATTTCCAACAATAACAATAGAGTTTAATGTTGCTCAGTAGCAGAGAATTTACTTCCTAGTCATGGTTGCTTGGTCAGCGTATAATTGAATTCAACTTGCTTTTTAAGAGATATGAATGTTCATCTTTCATGTAAGGCTGACACATATTTAAATTCTCTATCTCCCTTTCTCTGTGTTTCTACTGTGTGTGTAGAGCTGGATGAGGATGATGTGCAGCTGTCCTTCAACGGCCGGAAGCTGACCAGTGACTACAGCCTGCTGTCTAAATACGGAATCAAGCCCAATTCTGTGGTCCACCTGGTGTTGAGGGTTCAGGGAGGCTAGACAGCTTGGCAAAGAGCATCGAAGACTGAATGACCCTCTATCATCTCCTCTTTCCTGCTGAACAATCAGAGCCCAAACAAACATCTTTGAGTGCTTTACCCACAGTCCCCTCTTCGCTATATAAATCAGCATATGTTACACAGCTGTGCACTGTTAATTATTCAGAATTTAATTTATTCTTCACTCACCATTCAAATTTGTTATAAGCAACCTAAAAACAAACACCTCATGTAATGGTTGAGACTCATTATCTGTGTGTATGAAATATTGTTGAATCCTTTGGACTGTGAGACTGAGACGACCAGCCCCTGCTCCTCTTCACCAGCATCTGTCCACTAGAGTGATGTGACCAACTGACATGGCTGCAAATCAGTGGCAGATCAGATGAATATTGACCAGCACATATCAATATATTCACACTAACTCGTTTGATGAAATGATAACAACCATTTTGTGTAACCGTTTATAACAACACTCAGGAAAAGCTGGTTTAAGACTCTAAAATGTACCCCAACGTTGCTTGTTTGACATTTCAGTATTTATATTGAAAACATGACATGGTCCGTACCATTCTACCAGTTAATACTTACGTGCTTTCCATGCACACACGGGACTTTCCAGGTCTTAGTGTTAAACTGCTCTCATGAAATATCATCAGTCTTAGAGACTTAAAGGAATGTTTAAAATGTGTCATGATATATTCTGTTAAAACCCAGAGCCATAACTTGTATTTGAAAGCGACTATGTGAATGTTTGTGCTGTTCTCACACTGGAGCCTGAGGGGTCAAAGGATCAACTGTTTAATCCTAAAATGATAAGAAAAATGTGTGATTTTGTTCTTTTTTTCAGACCTTGTTGACCATTAAACCTCTTTTCCTTGCTTGCAACAAGTCATCAGCGTGTTATTTTAGAATAGATGTGCCACAGATACTTCTGGGCTGTTAAATTAAATTTGATTAGGTTTTATTCTGTGTGAATGGTCTCACAGCTCATCACATTTTTACACTTCTGAACTGTGTGTAAAATATCTGTTATATGTGAATAAATGTTTTATACACAAATGTGTTAAGTCAGACATCAGATAGACTTTCTGTATTCATGTAAGGATACAACAAGATGTCTTATTTATTTATCGATCTTACTTTCAGTTTTTCTTTTGCATTTACAAGAAATCACATGAAGTTGATGGGTTTGTCCCCCCGCCCCAACCAAAAAAAAACCAAAACAAAACACGTGTGCGTGCACACACACACCCATTATATTTATTAATAATTTTATTATTGTTATTTTATTTAGCCTACTGTTAAACAGTAATGCTCTGCTGACAACCTGAGTTTATTTTCTTATTTGTTTGAGTACTGTAGTGTTTTGTGTTTTTGTTGTTGCATTATTTTTGAATTTGCAGGTAAAACCCAGACAATTCACCAGGATTGATCAATTGTTTCATATCAGCTTGTTACAAGACAAACAGAAAGTGGAAGGACTGCTGATCACTGGTCTTATTCCAACAACTGCTGCTTGAATTGTGGGTGATTTCCAGTGGCCACAGCAACACTGATGGGCTGCACTGGTGCAACTATGTTTATATCCACCCTCTATTGTTGGATCTCCTTTATAAGCAAGAGACAATGCCTTCTACTGTCATAGCCTTCAAGACAGCGAACCTGAAAGGAACCTCACACACGAAGAAATGAGCAAAGGATCAGTTATGGTGCACTGGTGTCCAGGTGGAATGAAGAACATCCCCCTGTCCAACACCAAGGAGCAGGTGCAGAACACGACAGTGAAGGAGCTGAAGAAGAGAGTGAGGAAGGAGTTTTCAATCATCCCAGGTAAGAAATATAAAAACAGAGAGTGGTGGAGAACTTGTTGTCCAGTCATGGCTGCACGATCAACTAAATGTTAACTGGCATTTTAAGAGAGATGAATGTTCATTACATATTTTAACTCTCTATCTCCCTCTCTCTGCATGTGTGTGTAGGGCTGAATGTGGATGATGTTCAGCTGTCCTTCAAAGGCCAGAAGCTGGACAATGACTGCAGCCCACTGTCTGAATATGGAATCCAGCACAAGTCTGTTCTCCAGCTGGTCTGGGGGCTTGGTGCATGACAGACAGCTGGACAAAGAGCAACGGAGGCCGTCATTACCTCCCCCTCCACCTCCACCACCACCTCCTCCTGCTGCTGCTTTGTGTCATATCTCACGAACGCTCTTGACTCAGTTCGCACACCGTTACTGCAGGATTCACATCCTGTTCATTCGTAAGATGTTTTAAATCTAAAACACCCAGCTGTTACAGGTTGTGCATGTGTGGAATGTGTCCACATACTTATATTGTGTATGTATAGAAACACATCCATGTTTGTAGGTAGTGTCTGTCCAAGGGCAAAGTAAGAGCAGGATCAGGCCTTTAAGGCTTCAACATGCTACATGTGGTAGACTGAAGCTCATGTATGTACCCACTCAGTAGATTAGAGTTTACAGTTTTAAAATAGATGAAAACAGTAACTTGGAGTAATGCAGTAAGACAAAAGAAGGGAAAACATACTGTGTAAAAAGTCAATATGAAGTCTGTGATCTAATCATAGGAGGCCTTCAAATGTGAGAGAGAACCTGTCCTCTTTGATCGTGTAGTTATGTCTCTCTGACAGCAGTGTATTGTATATTATAGTGTTAATTTAGTCCTTGCAGTTATAAAAAGTGAGTTACTGCAACCTTTCTGTCAGCTCCACCCACTCTGAGCCAGAGATCACTGTCTGATGTTTGATGTGAACATTGACTGAAGCTCCTGACCTGTATCTACATGTACTGCTGCCACATGACTGGCTGATTAGATATTTGTATGAATAAGTAGGTGCACTAATGTGCCTAATAAACTGTTATACTGTTGATGTTTTTCTTTTTGTGTGTTTTTCTCTTGTCTGTCTTCTCTTGGGTCTCCTCCCTCTTGTCTGTCAGTGTGTGTGTGTGTGTGTGTGTGTGTGTGTGTGTGTAGGTGTGGCACTGCTCCTGGCTCACCTGCTTTCCATTAACAATCACCTGCAGTACAAGAACCCCAGCTCCTCTGGTTCTTCTGCCTCTGGATTCACTAACTGACAAAGCCAAATCTAAAGTCGTTCTCAGTTACAAAGTTCTCTGCAATGAATACACCTTTCAGCCACTTAATATTTCCTGAGTGTTTGGACAGGAAACGTCTGGAGGAAGACTGTGAGCATGCATCATGAGCAGTATGAAAATGTGGTCTGTGGTCTGTCCTTGTTTCTGTAAAGGTATGGAGACTTGTCTGAGAGGCACACCATCACTGCAGAGGATGAAGTAGGAGCTCATCTTTGAGCACTCAGGAACTTCAAAATTCAATCTGACTTTTAAGTAGATTTGAAAGTAATAAAGACATTTAGTGTGGACAGGAAATTTAATATGAAGACTCATAAGTTAAAGCGCACAGCCTTTATTATCTACATCATGTCATGGAGAACTATTCTTTTTATCTACATCTTTAAAGTATTTTTATGTTGAATGAACATCAGAATAGCATTGTATTTCTTGTAGAATGATGAACAATTGACAGTAAAACACTGACCGATCAGCTGAACATTAAAAAGCACGTATCAATATTTTATTTCTAAACCAGCCAGAAACAAGTTTAAACACCAATATGTTGAGGTGTAGGCAGCTGGTGATTGGACTGGAGCCTGATGGGTCAAAGGGGCAAGTGTTTTAATCCTAAGATCTTTTGAAATGTGTGTGATTGTTCATTTTCTGAGTTTGTTGAATATTAAACTACTTCTCCAGTTGTAAAACAAGTCATCCGCATCATTGTTTTAAAGTGTTGTTTTGAAATTGACCTGTAGAGGGTGCTACAGCTCCTTCTAGGCCTTTAAATCAAAATTGACTATATATTTTTGTTCCATGTGAATGATCTTCTTACACTTCTGTACCTATATTGGCAAAATTGACCAGTTTCCATCTTGACTACATGTCTATACTGTGTGTAAAATATCTATTATATGTGGATAAATATTACTATTTTACTGACATTTATCTTGTCCAGCGTACAGGGAATTTACTCACATTCATGTGTCTAGGTCAAACATCAAATAGACTTTCTGTATTCATGTAATGAGGAACTTTATTAATGGATTCACTTAACTATCACTGAACAGAGATTAAGGAAGAAACCATTTAAAATGACAATTTTAAAACAGTGTATGAGAAAACACAACAGATATTTTAATGCTGTTAATATACATGATCAAACAGGTCTATAAGTTTTGCAATTGCAAATTGCAAAGAAATACAAGGAAAAGGTCTTAAAACATGATGCTGAAACTGCTCATTCGAGGCTGAACACATATTTCCATCACTGGCTGCTGTGTCACCTTCACTGACTGCACCAAGATTTGCTTTTGTTACTTTCAGTTTCCCAGCAGTTACAAGAAGTCATGTGAATAACAGACTGCTGGTGAGAACAAACAGCAAAGTTTTATTAGGAAAACATTACCTGCTGTGCCATAAAGACAACAGGGGATAAATAGCAATGTGTTTGTCTTAAAGAAGCACTACACAATTAAATGATATGATTGGTATGGAAGGACATATAGCCACCTAATTTCAAATTTATGAATTGATAAATGCTTCAGATTCATTCTCAGCCTTATATTTCAGGCAAACATCAGTTATGATGACCATGACATTTCTCACAAACAAAACAAAAATATTATACTTACCAGATAAAGAGACATGAAAAACACAGCAATGCTGCACTTGTATTACTGCAGAAAAAACACATCAAAACAAACTGAAGCACTCACATAGTGTTGTTTACATTATTTTCTCCTCCACACAGGTATAGAGGTCTGTCTAGGGGCAACACTACTGGAGCAATGTATGAAATGCCTGCTTGTTTTCAAACACTGTTTTGTCAGCTTCAGGCACACAAAACAGAACTCCACTCTACACCGGGGACAGACGATATGTTTGCATTTTCTTTTGTTATGCTCCAACAGTTGGCCACAGGTGGGACAGGCACGGACGGAGGGACAGCCAGTGACCTCTACACTCTCAAAGGTGATATCTGGACAGGTGTGAAGTAATATCAGTGACTGGTCGCAGCAGCCGTCATTGTCACAGCGGTCTGACCGTGGAGCCCGACCCTTCCATTCCCTCAAACACTGCCAGCAGAATTCATAAGGCCATCTTCTGTTAGCTGTGCACACTGAGCAGCGGACTCTCAGATCAGACTCGTTCTCTCTGACCACATTAGATTTGCATCCAGGACACTGGGTAAAGACAGATGAAGGAAAACAGAGGGGGAATTTTTAATTTCAACATTTTATGAGCATGCAGAGAAATGTTTAATTTCCAAATAGGCTGCAGCTGGTTAATATCACAGTTTCAAAGAGACACTTACTATTTTGGTTTGTAAGTTATTCTTGGTATTGTAGGCCATGGCTGCTTCAAAGTACGCAGTTTCTTTCTTGGTCAGAAGAGCCATTTTACGAACCTCCATGCAAGACCACTCAGCACTACAACCGTACACTCCACACACAAATCTGCTCTCACCCTTTATTGAAATATAGAAAAGTAAATTAATTAACAAAACAAGCCACTAAACACAATGCAAATTCTTTAGACTTTGCAATAACAGCCACTCTCCGGTGCTGCTGTCAGCCAAAAATGTCAGCATCACAGATCTGAACCTTTAGATGAGCTTAAGCTTAAGCTTCAACCTCACTCCCCACAAATATGTTAACATAGAGATACTGGGGAGTGATGAGCAAATATCCTACACCCACCCACCACAGCCTACAGGTGGATGCTGGGGTGGTGAAGGGGCTGACACAAGGCAGCAATACTGATGCAGGGCAGCGGTGTCATTGACAGGCAAAGGGAGAGATGGGAAATTTTTGCAGCTTAAATAGACCCCCAAGCTGAGAGGGTGTGTGTATGAGAGATGATCGTGGAGAGGCTTTTTGTAACATGTCTAAACCTCTGCTGTGAAAATGTCCGGTTTTAACGCCCACCTGTTCCAACAACCTGCGACACCAGTTGGTCAGAGACGTCGGGGTCACAGCGTGTCCACAGGACATCAACGCTCTGCGAGACCTGAAACCTTCGCACAAAACTGAGGAACACACAAACAAAACGCGCGGTTACACAACACAGCCCACACAGTATAATGCACATATAAAAGTTGTACATACTTACAGTCCAACTCATCCTCTCTATCAACAAAAGTAAGTGTCAAGTCGCGAGGGTCGTAACACTTCTCCCGATGAGCTGATATCTCCCGATGAGCTGTTATCGACTGATCAGCTGTTATCGTTTGATCAGCTGTTATCGACTGATCAGATGTTAAATTTGAGCCCATGTTTTAATTTCTCCTGCGAACTCGGGAAATAATAACGCCGAGGCTTCCTGTGTCACCCTGACTGCACTTTCTATTTTTTGCGCGTTACCTTCAGTGACTCCCCCGCCCCGGCTGTTAAACGAAGTCACGTGAACGCAGCGTAGCTTGCCGGCTTTGTATTTATTATCTGGGGAATTTGGACGCCATGTCAACGCCTTGGCCTCTTTGTTGTCTTATTCGAGCTATTTCTGAGCATTTTTTTGCGGCGTGGGGGGAGCACTGTCCTGCTGTCCTGAGCTGAAGTTTTGTAACGTATTGTATGAGGTGAGAACTTTTCATGTGTCTAAAACAAAACAATACATATCTAGTTTTGGTGGTTTTAAATAATCATAATTTGAACAAAAGACATAATAATATAAAATATAATGTAATATGCAATGCTGCTGTCAAAACCCACATTACCCTAAAACGGAGACCATATAACTTCAAGTTAGGAGTCCAAATCAACCTGAGATTGAATCAAAAGCAACATAACATCAAAGAAGTAGGATAATTGGCACACAATATTTTTCAAGCCTGTCATTTCAGAGTGTCCATAATATGACTTCAGAAATGACAACACAATGCACTGTTTTTAAAGATGCAGGACTAGAAAATAATCATACAAAAACACTTTCTTGCAAGCACTGCCTCTTCTGCTGAGTCTCAACTAACCTAAAAGATGCACTTTATAGACATAAAAGTGTAATCCAAGCTCAGATTGCACAGACACAGTCATTATTTTAAACATGCAGGGACATTTCACTGGAAATCTGCTCTTAAACTAACAACATATTGTTCCTCAATCTACAAAGCCAGTGAACAGGGTCCTCCTGCCCTGATCCTTAGAGCTGTTGGACCTTAATGAGCTTTGGTGTGCAGCAATTTCACACAGTCACCTACACTGACTGCAGCAAGATATTTTGTTTATTTATCTTTTATTACTTTCACTTTCTTTGCAGTTTACAAGAAATAGTGTGAATGCAAAATGGTGGCTCTGAATTCCCAGAAGCTGCATTTTTTGTTGTTTCACTTTACTTAGTCCACTGTTTTGCTCTGCTGACAATCTGGGTTTATTTTCTTATTTGTGGTGTACTGTAGAACCTGTACAACCCCAACAATAATAATAATTAAAAAAAAGCTCTATAACAAAATGCTTTTTTTTCAATGAGATTGATAAATTGTTTTATACCAGCTTGCTATAAGACAAACAGAAAGTGAAAGAGCTGTTAAACCGTGGTGAAGTGCCAGCATCTGCTACTTGAATTTCAGGTAATTTCCAGTGACCATAACAACACTGATAAGATATTGTTATATTGCAGTGAGTGACATCCCCTTTCTGATGTTGAAATTGGTTATGAGCAAAAAACAATGCCTTCAACTCTCATTACATGAAGACAGCGTGAAAGGAGCATAACACACGGAGAGATGTGTCAGGGATTAGTTATGGCGCACAGTGATACAGCGGGGATGAGGAAGGTCCCCCTGACCAACACCAAGGAGCAGATGCAAAACGTGACAACAAAGCAGCTGAAGATGGAAGTCATGAAGGCATTTTCAAACACCCAAGGTAATAAATATACTTAAAACACATAAGAAAATGTACAGTGCTATATATAGCTAATATAGACTAAAGAATATAGAATTTTTTCTTCTTTCAATTTATGTAATTTTTTTCTGTTTCATGTTACAAGAATTTTTTTTGTTCTTAAGTATTTCTTAACTCACTGCCACCAGCAATTTTTACCACAGCCTGCTATCCTGTTTAGCTGCACTCCAGCCTATGTGTAGGTTTCCAACAATAATAACAGACTTTAATGTTGCTCAGTAGCAGAAAATTTGTTTCCCTGTCATGGTTGCATACTCAGCTCCCAATTAAATTTTAACTGGCTTTTCACAGAGATGTGAATGTTCATCTTTAATGTAAGACTGGCACATATTTTGATTCTCTTCTCTATCCCCCTCTCTCTGTGTTTCTACTGCATGTGTAGGGCCGATTGATGATAATGTGCAGCTGTACTTCAATGGCCAGAAGCTGGACAATGACCGCAGCCGGCTGTCTGAATATGGAATCCAGCATGAGTCTGTCATCCAAGTGGTGAAGAGAGTTCATGGAGGATAGAGAGCCTGAAAAGAGAGTCTGTCATCCCCATCATCTCCTGCTGCCAGACCCTGCTCCTCCCCACCAGCTTTATCAGTGCCGCACCACTCCTCTTTTAATGTCACAAGAAACCCTTCACCTAATCCTGAGTATAGAAGAGTTTCCCTTATTTTTATATATAGAGCATACCGTCTTCTGCCTGATGATTGGTCTATGCACTGATTGGGAAGCTGTGTAATAAACAACCATCTGACTGTACAAGAACACAAATATGGATGATTATTTTGTTGCTGAAGGATTTTAATATGCATAATATGAGCACTAGGTAAAAGGAAAAGCTTGTTTAAAACTCTAAAATGTACACAAAAATTGCTTGTTCTTTTTGCCATCCATTAAACCTCTTTTCCTTGCTTGCAACAAGTCATAAGCGTCATCGTTGTAAAGTGGTATTTTAGAAAAGATGTGCCACAGATACTTCTGGGCTGTTAAATTAAATTTGATTAGGTTTTATTCTGTGTGAATGGTCTCACAGCTCATCACATTCTTACACTTCTTTACCTATATTGGCAAAATTGACCAACTTCCAGCTTCACTACATGTTTGAACTGTTTGTGGATAAATGTTACTAGTTTGTATATTCATGTAAGGGTGCAACAAGATGTCTTATTTATTTATCAATTTTACTTTCAATTTCTCTTTTGCATTTACAAGAAATCACATGAATGCAAGATGATGGGTTTGGGCCCCCCCAAAAACACACACACACACACACACACACACACACACACACACACACACACACATTACATCACATTATTGTTATTTTATTTAGCCTACTGTTAAACAGTAATACTCTGCTGACAACCTGAGTTTATTTTCTTATTTGTTTGAGTACTGTAGTGTTTTGTGTTTTTGTTGTTGCATTATTTTGAATTTGCAGGTAAAACCCAGACAATTCACCAGGATTGATCAATTGTTTCATATCAGCTTGTTACAAGACAAACAGAAAGTGGAAGGACTGCTGATCACTGGTCTTATTCCAACAACTGCTGCTTGAATTGTGGGTGATTTCCAGTGGCCACAGCAACACTGATGGGCTGCACTGGTGCAACTATGTTTATATCCACCCTCTATTGTTGGATCTCCTTTATAAGCAAGAGACAATGCCTTCTACTGTCATAGCCTTCAAGACAGCGAACCTGAAAGGAACCTCACACACGAAGAAATGAGCAAAGGATCAGTTATGGTGCACTGGTGTCCAGGTGGAATGAAGAACATCCCCCTGTCCAACACCAAGGAGCAGGTGCAGAACACGACAGTGAAGGAGCTGAAGAAGAGAGTGAGGAAGGAGTTTTCAATCATCCCAGGTAAGAAATATAAAAACAGAGAGTGGTGGAGAACTTGTTGTCCAGTCATGGCTGCACGATCAACTAAATGTTAACTGGCATTTTAAGAGAGATGAATGTTCATCACATATTTAACTCTCTATCTCCCTCTCTCTGCATGTGTGTGTAGGGCTGAATGTGGATGATGTTCAGCTGTCCTTCAAAGGCCAGAAGCTGGACAATGACTGCAGCCCACTGTCTGAATATGGAATCCAGCACAAGTCTGTTCTCCAGCTGGTCTGGGGGCTTGGTGCATGACAGACAGCTGGACAAAGAGCAACGGAGGCCGTCATTACCTCCACCTCCACCTCCACCACCACCTCCTCCTGCTGCTGCTTTGTGTCATATCTCACGAACGCTCTTGACTCAGTTCGCACACCGTTACTGCAGGATTCACATCCTGTTCATTCGTAAGATGTTTTAAATCTAAAACACCCAGCTGTTACAGGTTGTGCATGTGTGGAATGTGTCCACATACTTATATTGTGTATGTATAGAAACACATCCATGTTTGTAGGTAGTGTCTGTCCAAGGGCAAAGTAAGAGCAGGATCAGGCCTTTAAGGCTTCAACATGCTACATGTGGTAGACTGAAGCTCATGTATGTACCCACTCAGTAGATTAGAGTTTACAGTTTTAAAATAGATGAAAACAGTAACTTGGAGTAATGCAGTAAGACAAAAGAAGGGAAAACATACTGTGTAAAAAGTCAATATGAAGTCTGTGATCTAATCATAGGAGGCCTTCAAATGTGAGAGAGAACCTGTCCTCTTTGATCGTGTAGTTATGTCTCTCTGACAGCAGTGTATTGTATATTATAGTGTGTTCATTTAGTCCTTGCAGTTATAAAAAGTGAGTTACTGCAACCTTTCTGTCAGCTCCACCCACTCTGAGCCAGAGATCACTGTCTGATGTTTGATGTGAACATTGACTGAAGCTCCTGACCTGTATCTACATGTACTGCTGCCACATGACTGGCTGATTAGATATTTGTATGAATAAGTAGGTGCACTAATGTGCCTAATAAACTGTTATACTGTTGATGTTTTTCTTTTTGTGTGTTTTTCTCTTGTCTGTCTTCTCTTGGGTCTCCTCCCTCTTGTCTGTCAGTGTGTGTGTGTGTGTGTGTGTGTGTGTGTGTAGGTGTGGCACTGCTCCTGGCTCACCTGCTTTCCATTAACAATCACCTGCAGTACAAGAACCCCAGCTCCTCTGCTTCTTCTGCCTCTGGATTCACTAACTGACAAAGCCAAATCTAAAGTCGTTCTCAGTTACAAACTTCTCTGCAATGAATCCACCTTTCAGCCACTTAATATTTCCTGAGTATTTGGACAGGAAACGTCTGGAGGAAGACTGTGAGCATGCATCATGAGCAGTATGAAAATGTGGTCTGTGGTCTGTCCTTGTTTCTGTAAAGGTATGGAGACTTGTCTGAGAGGCACACCATCACTGCAGAGGATGAAGTAGGAGCTCATCTTTGAGCACTCAGGAACTTCAAAATTCAATCTGACTTTTAAGTAGATTTGAAAATAATAAAGACATTTAGTGTGGACAGGAAATTTAATATGAAGACTCATAAGTTAAAGCGCACAGCCTTTATTATCTACATCATGTCATGGAGAACTATTCTTTTTATCTACATCCGCAAGTCATCCACATCATTGTTTTAAAGTGTTGTTTTGAAATTGACCTGTAGAGGGTGCTACAGCTCCTTCTAGGCCTTTAAATCAAAATTGACTATATATTTTTGTTCCATGTGAATGATCTTCTTACACTTCTGTACCTATATTGGCAAAATTGACCAGTTTCCATCTTGACTACATGTCTATACTGTGTGTAAAATATCTATTATATGTGGATAAATATTACTATTTTACTGACATTTATCTTGTCCAACGTACAGGGAATTTACTCACATTCATGTGTCTAGGTCAGACATCCAATAGACTTTCTGTATTCATGTAATGAGGAACTTTATTAATGGATTCACTTAACTAACAGAGATTAAAGAAGAAACCATTTAAAATGACAATTTTAAAACAGTGTATGAGAAAACACAGCAGATATTTTAATGCTGTTAATATACATGAACAAACAGGTCTATAAGTCAACAGTTGTCTTCAGTTACGATGTGAAACTCAACAGGAAAAGTGTGACAGAGGGGGCTGTAAGTGTACATCATGAGTAGTGAATGTGTGCATACTCTCTTTTAGTTTCTGTGCCACACAGGTATGGAGGTTTGTCTGGGAGCCACTCCAGTGCTGCAGGGGATGAAGTAAGAGCTTGTCCTCAGACACTCAGGAGTGAGCTTCAGACACACAAAGCAGAACTCAACCTGACAGCGAGGGCAGATGATGTTCTTGCAGCCTGTTTTGTCGTGCTCCACCCGCTGACCGCAGGTGGGACAGGCCCGGATGGAGGGACACTTGTCAACCCCCTGCACCTGAGGGAGAGAGGTGTCCTTACAGTTCTTGAGAAGCTGGAGGTCGTGGTTGACGCAGCCGTCGTTGTCGCAGCGGTCGGCGCGTGGAGCTTTACCTTTCCACGGCTTCAGACACTGCCAGCAGAACTGGTACACCTCCTTCTTGTCTGCTTGGCAGATTGTGCACTGCACACTGAGGTTTGTCAGGTCCTCTCTCTCCACATAGGTTTTGCACCCAGGACACTGTTGGAGAAGAATAATTCAACATCTTTTACTCTGAGAGTTAGATGAGGGGACTGATATCACTCTTTCTCTCTCATAAATATATCAGACTGTATCTTTTTACACTCACTGTTTTGAATTCACAGTATTCAATGGCAGCCAGACGAGCGATGTTCTCTTCAAAGTGCTGCATCTCGTCAGAGGTCAGCACTGCCAGCCTGCGCACCTCTTGGTAAGACCACACTGCGTCACACTTCTGCAGGGTGCCGTTCTTTAAAGCGGGACACTTAAACTTGTATTGGCCCTGAAATTAAAAGGCCAGATTGTGTTTTATCGCCAGTCAAAGACTTGATGAACCAAACTGGATTGCCTTACAAAAGGCAGATGAGTACTCCCTGAATGTTAACACTTCTGGCCACTTGGGGGCAGTAGAAACATGTTGTGAACACAACATCTCAGTTTATTTTATGAACTTGTTACCAAACAGTGGAGAAACATGATTGTTTAGTCAGTAAGCTGATCTGTAGGGAATATTCCTAGTTCACTAAGTTTAATAAATTGTCAAAATGCAGAAATAATTGGGAACTAATTTTTTAGGCGTTAATTCTTCTGACATGGAGCAGAAACACTCCTCTGTGTTGTGTTAATGAGATGGTGGAAAGTACCTGATCCAGCAGGCTGCGGCACCACCCAGTGAGAGACTCCGGGGTGACGGCATGGCCGCAGGACATCTCTGCTCGGAGACACCTGTCTCCCTCCTCTGGCGCTGAGGAAAACAACAACAAGAGCAGACATTGAACGCACCATCAAAGTCACATATAGCTTGCTGAGGAGGGAAACAACTGATCAATAACTGAGAACGTCGTATACGTCGAATAACAATATCTTTCGTTACATATCATTAAAGTGATTTAATGCATCTAGTTCCTTTAACTGACTTAAATTGGAAAGTTAATCATCACATTAATAAAGCAATTATATGCGGAAATGATGAGAAACAAAGATGACCTGAGGTAATCCTGCACCTGATCGACAGTATAAAGTGTTTATAATCAAAGTCTTACGCAGTGGATCCAGATCATCTGGTCTGTTGACAAACTTCAGAGTGGTGTCTCTGGGGTCGTATCTTTTCTCCCCCTCACCCCGCGTGGTCATTTTGATTCAGCTCGTCTGATCCTCGTCGATAAACGTCTTCTCTGTCTGCGCTCTGGATGTGAGCACTGAGGACTGAGGCTGGATCTGTTGCTGTGTCACCTTCACTGACTGTTAGTTTCGGCTTGGCAGTTACAAGAAGTCACATGACGGCAGGTCTGAGTTTTATAAGTTGAGTGTTTTTGTTTTTTCACCGGCTGATAGCTCATGTTTTTGTTTATGGCCTAATTTGTGCAGTTGTTACACTAATGTTTTGACATTTTAAATGTGGAGCAGGTAAACAAACACTACTTTGGTCACGTGCAGCACTGCTGGAATATCCAGTTATCACTTTAATTACATTAAACTTCAGCTGTATGGAAATAGTGCACAGGCATTATGATGGAAACTACAAACTAAAAAAGACGCATTTGGTCAAAAAGTGTCCAGATTTATGGAAAGACTTGATGCTGTTGTGAAAGAGGCGATAAAGGAGCTGATAGGTTCAGAAGGCGTGTAGTGTAACACCTCAACCAATGACACATAAAATAAGAAACGTTCACTTTACTTTACATTTGAACCCATTGTACATGTTGTTAATAATAACTGAAAGTAAAAGTGTCCTCAGCTCCTGTCCTACGTCAGTTCCTCTTGATTCGTCCAAACAACTCTCAGAAGCGCCACTAACACTCAGCGACAGAGGCGAGAGAAGCGAAACAGCCCGCACACAGAAACATCACGAAATGGGGAAAATCTACCAAGTCATGGTTCATGGACTGAGAGGCGAGAAGATGATCATCGACCTGTGCAACACTGAGGAGCAGATGCAGAGCATGACAGTGCTGCAACTGAAGGAGAAAATCGCGCAGAGGCTTCCCGACACCGCAGGTGAATAAAGCCTGACAAACAGTGCTGAGGACAGTCAGAGATTCATGTTTAGCCCGAGAAAGACGCTGAGTATAATCTTTGAAACTGTGTTTTCCTGTTGTGAGTCTAATAGCAGAATATCCCAAGTTTCTTTTTTTCCATGAAATGATTGTGAAGTTAATCCTCAAGGGCATTTTGCAACTTGCAAGAAGTAGATTCTTTACTTAATGAGAATGAAGTAATAACACAAAAACACTGCAAAATACTGCATTTGAATTGTGCTGAGAACAAAATGTACCTCAAGTATCAAAAGTGAAAGTATACATTATCCAGAATGACTCTGCTCTGAGTGTTATTTTGTTATATAAGTTTCCACCATCACTTTCATACTCAACAACCAGCTGAGGAAAAACAGGTTGTCAGTCCTAGAGTAGCAACTAGTGATTGAACGTGACCTCCAAAGTGAGCTTAACTTTTTATTCTGTCTGTTGTTTTCCTGTGTGTGTGTGTGTGTGTGTGTGTGTGTGTGTGTGTGTGTGTGTAGGAGAGGAGGCCCTGCGGCTCATCTTTACAGACAAGATGCTGGACGGAGACTCCTCGCTGCTGTCTGAATATGGAATCCAGCACATGTCCGTCATCCAGATGGTGGTGAGGGTTCCTGGAGGACTGATCGCCTGAAAGAGACCATCTCCTTCTATCGCCACCACCAGTGCCACTGATGAAAACTGTTTACATATGTTCCAGCTTTATTGTATGGGATAGTTTCTTGCAATAATCCTTTATCATTCTCATGATTCCTTGGAATATCTTTGAAAAAAATCACTCATTGTTGTACAAAATAAAACCAGGTTCTCTCTAATACCTCGTCTTTGATTAATGTGTGCACACTTATTCCTACATCTAAGCCACCTAGGCATTAAAAGTCTCAGTCTCAGGTCTCTAACAAATAATTTGCTATATATCCTGGGGATGAGACTCTTCCTAAAGACTTCCTAAAACTGTCAATCAGTTTGATTTTAAATCACATTAAGCTGAATAATTCAATACATCAAGAGGCTCCAAATCTTTTCATGTGGGGGTATGATTTTAACAAATATTAACTACATTTGTTTTTATGGGGATTTTGTAATATGCAATAGATTAATTAATATATTAATTGTGTTTAAATACATGAGCCACAACTAGGAAATGTGGGGTTTGTATGTGCTGCATTCAGGTCCTACACAAAATTCTGCACGTCACAAAATGTCTGACACAAAACTCCTTTCAGTTGCTGAACAATAACAGATAACAGCATCTATCATATACGCAATAATGTTCAATTTCCTTGTTAGTCATGTGAGGCTTCTGCTAAATAAAGCCATATTTCCGATACACCATGAACGCAGCACTCCAGGAAACGTAGGGACGAAAGAGAAAGTGTTTCTGGGGTTTAACTTTGACAGGAGATAGAAATCCTCCTCGTATGAGTCGATAGTAAAAAGAGAAGTTATTTTCCAACAGTCTGCAGGAATGTCTGGAAAGTGTGACTCTATCAGCTGAAGGTAGGCACATATTTACCTACTGTCATGTAGGTACTGTCATTTGTATTCGCTAGCAGCACATTTACGATTGATTGATCAACTGTTTGTCAAACTGCAAACCCCAGTGCAGCTGGTAACAGTGTGGAGGTGGACTGATCGAGTCTCCAAAAAGAGAAGAAAAATGAATTACTATGACAATGATCTACAGGTGTTCGCTCCTCCAGGTAAGATAGGTGCTGTCAGGCAGGTTTATCAGCCACAGTAAAGTCATTTTTACAGTTTGCATGCATCTGAAAAAATCTCCTCCCAGCAGCAAATAAAAAGTACCATGGCCTGTTAAACCAAGGAGCAACGTGTTACTTGAACAGTGTACTGCAGGTGCTGTTCATGACCGAAGACTTCAGAGAGGCTGTGGAAAGGTTCGTCACCAAGTCCAACTTCATGTCATATGATGTGTCTGTTTTAAGTCAGGGCTACTGTGCACCTTTGTATCACTAATGGCCACTATGTCTGAATCTTGTTTAGGTTCACCTGTGGCTCTGATCTCATTGATCATCATCTTCAAGCCCTGTTTGAAGACTTGAAGAAAAGAACAACATACACTTATAACATCACAAAGAAACTGGGCATCGACAGAGGTACATAGAACAACATGTAGCCTTTTGAAGAGGCTTCATGAAGGACCAAACAACTTAAGTTTTCATGGAGTAGTATCTTAAAATAACATAATGTGATTGTCCTGTCCTGTGTCCTGTGGTCAAGAAGTGTTCATTTAAGACCTACAGATACCCATAGTGTTTTTATATATTTGGTTGATGTGGTAATTTTACCTTTTACTTATTTCATTTTAATCAGTGAATGAACAGCGAGATGCTGCTGAGTACTATGAGAAGATTTTAACTCAGACCAGTCATGAAGCATCAAAGGTCAGAGCATCATCAATATTGTAGGAAATTTGTAAGCTACATAAAAAAATAACACTTGTTCATCAGCGTCTGTATTTTTGTGTTTTCAGATCTTCCACGGACAGTTGACACATGTGACCATATGTTCCACATGTCGTGCAGAGAAAAACAGAGATGGGCTGTTTTGGCATCTTCCTCTTGAGTTGGTGGATTCCTACAGTGAAGACTACAGCGTGGTAAGAACCTGACTTAGACCATCATGAACTTGACATCCATTAAAGTGGTCAGGACATCTGTGACAGAGCTGATTCCAGATACAAATGACATGAGTTTGTTTTATTAGGTGGATGGGACCGAGGAGTATTTCAGAGATTTGAATTTCAGCGAAGAAAACCAGATGTACTGTGACCAGTGTGATGCCAAATCTGATGCTACTGTGGTGAGTGATGAGAAAACATGTTTCTCATTCATGTGCATTGAGGAAATTACAATAACATGACCACATGTGTTTGATTCAGAAATGTGTGATGAAGCATCATCCAGAGGTTTTGACGCTGCTGCTGAAGAGGTTTCAGTTTGACTACTACTACATGTCATATGTCAAAAACCCCCGTGTTGTGGATGTTCCCTCCACCCTACACATCCCAGAGGTATACATGTGTACACTTTATATTTTAAGGTTTAATCATAATATTTCTGGTCATTTCTGACAGTAATTTCCGTCACCTTTCTTGGTGGTGTTCAGAATCAGACGTATGAACTGTATGCAGTGGTTGAGCATTTTGGTGGTCTCAGAAGTGGACATTACACTGCAAAGATCAAGTCCCAGGAGGATGGGAGATGGTACAACTTTGATGATAGCAATGTCACACTGGTAAGAACTTTAACTCCAGTGTTCACAAACCACTTTGATGTAAAGTTACATATGACAGTGGAAAAAGAAGATTTGTCTTCTAATGTTTGGTTTTTCTTTTGATCAACAGCTTGATTATCAGCCATCACAGGAGGATCACAGTGAGAAGTAAGTGTGTTATTTGAACTTTCACATTAGTCAGGCTAAGATGCAAAAGAGTTCACTTGAATATATCATATAAGTATAATGAAAGACTGTATTACACCATGCTGCAGACTGTTTCTCTAATGTGTTTGAAAATGAACTTTGTCTCTTCTCATGTTTCTTCCACTAGATCCTACAGCGCTTATCTTCTTTTTTACAGAAAAAAGAAAAGTAAGAGGCATACACTGACAATTTCACTCACATTTACTGTGAATGACTGCATCAAATTTGGTACTTTGCTTTGAATTCATTTGAATCTTGTTTTCTAGTCCACTCTGCAGATACTTGTTCTCAAGGTGACCGGGAGGTGTCAACCAGTGGAGGTGTCCCACCTGTTACCAGTGTCATCTATGACCATGGTCAAGATGCTGAACAGTTTAGAAAGAGAGAGGAAGATGAGAAGACAGAGGAGAAAGTGGGTAATGACCCTGTAGAGCCTGTTTCCAACGACAGAAATGAACAAACAGGAATTAGAGACATGGTCACTGTTGGGTCTGTAGATGATGTCAGGCAGAGAGAATCACACAATCCTCAAGAGAATGATGAGGAAAGCAGAGACTATGGTGATTATCCTCCAGATGCTCACACTGAAAAGGGAGAGCTGTACACTACAGAAACTCAGCCTAGAGAGAGAGTTGATGAACAGGGCCATGACAATGTAGGAACAGATTATAGTAGAGAGAGTGAACCAGATTTTAAACCTGAAGTCAGAGACAGGCATGCAAGATATAATCAACTTAACACACAGGATGAGATGAACAGTGTACAGAGGAGAGTAACTGATGTAAAGACAGACATGGATAGAAAGACTGAAAGTGATAAACAGTCAGAAAATACAGATAAATCCTTGACAGAATACCTAAACAGGTATGAAAAGCATCAGGGCAGTGAAGGATTAGATGATGTTAATGAAAAGCAGGAAGTTGAACAAGATTATAACTGTCAGGATGTTAACGTGGATGAAAAGGGAGACGTGGAGAAGAGGGAAATAGATGTTAAAGATGTAGTGGAAGGAAAGACTGGACCCGATGGACCAACATCAGAGAGCAGATGCCTCTTAACAAAATATGACCTCTGCTTTCCCAAGTCTAGTAAACACAACATGTCAGAAGAAAACCAGAGGTGTAAACACAAAAATGTGCCTGATATAATGGACAAAAATGGAGATGATGAGAAGATAGAAAAAGATGTTAAAGGTGACAAGGCAGGAAAGACTGCAGCTAATAGACTGACATCAGGGGGAAGAAAGCTCCTGACAAAATATGACCTCTGCCATCTAAGGCTTCAGAACAATGGAGGAGTTGGTGACAGTAAACAGAACAGGCCAGAGGATGATCAGGGATGTAACCAGGGAGGCAGTAGCAGAAATGAAAGACATGAGCAACAGGGAGAGGAGATGAGGGGTGTTAAGGGAAAGGAGGAACAAAATAGAAGACATGAATATGCACAAAGAACAGGAACATTCACAACAGAACCTCAGCCAAGAGAAGGTGTAGAGGATCAGGACAAGAGAGGATCAGATGATGATGGACAGAGCAGACCAGAGCAGAATATCAGTGTTCAACACACAATGCTTACAGATGTCGATGTGGAGGAACAAGCCAAAGGTCAAGAGAATAAAGAGGATGAACAAACTGACAACAAAGAGGGCTGCTCTCAAACAGGACTGGAAAAAATGGAAAAATTTACAAAGAACCAGGAAGTTGAAAAGACGACACTGGGGAATTCTAATCCAAATGAAACAACTGGTATAAGTGGGCCAAAGCACAAAACAATATATGTGAAGATAACTGAGGTAGTAGAAACACCTAGTGGTATTCAAAGCAGCAGTCAGATGACGACCACAATAATTAAAACCATTGATGGAATCTCACAATACAGCATTAAGAGTCAGGTAAACAATGAGGGGATTGCTGAAAGAAAATCAGATCCAGAAACAGATGCACATGATGCTTTGTCTGATAATTTTAGCAGTTTAAATATGAATGAGTCACTTTTATCAAAACCACAAAACAGAAACAAAAGAGTCATCGAAGAGGAGAATGATCCAAACAATATAATCTGTTCACGTGCCAAAAAAATACAAAAAATGTCTGATTCACAAACACAAGCTGCAGGAATAAAACGTGCAGTGAAAGAAAAAATGTGCTCACAGGAGGAGAGGATGGTGTTATGTGACAGAAAGAAAAAAAGAACCAGACCAAAAAAACAGAATAAGACGGATGTTTGTTTTTCATTTTTTGGGAAAAGCCAGAAAAATGCAGACCAAGCCTCAAAGGCAGATTAAGGATCATATAAATCACTATTTTAAAAGAATGCATTGTGGTCATTGTGGTGATCCACAAGATTGTACCTCTAGTTTTTAATTGTTGCTTGTCAGTACTTAACAATATTGCACTGATCAGGGATCTGGTAGTTATCCAGCAGTATGGACAGGCTGTAGGCTGCATCTATATTTATTATTGAGTGTGTGTTGGTAGCTCTCTCCTCTGTTTAACAGACCTTTGCTGGTTTTTGCTGATGTAAAATGCATCACTTCCTGTTTACCACAGGATTGTTTGTGTGTAAAGAACAGCCAATGTAAAAGGTTTAATTAGTAAATTATCAGTAACAGAAATAACTGAATGATCAATGATGATTTCTTTGTCTTTAGTTGCTCTTCTTAGTTTCAGTATTTACTGAATGTAATGTGTAGTTTGGTTTCAGACAAAAGATTGTGTGTGGAAACTCAAATGTAAATCTTTGTGATATTTTATTTGAACGTTTGATGTGCTGTCTTTTGGTCTCAGTGTTGTTTACGAGCAAAAGACAGTTTTAAACAAAACTGCCACAAAGATCCTAAAGATTTTCTTTTCTTTTAACGCAGACCTTTGTGTTGTGATTCACCTCTGTGTCACTTAAGAGATTCTGACACTGATATGAATAAATAAAAATATGTCCGCATTGATGAACCTGACATGAGGATTATTATCTCTGGTTAAATTGTTATCTTAATGTTTCCCAGATGTCTTTAAATTTACCTTAATTTTAAAATAAATAGAAAACAGAAACAATAGAAAGTGATTTATTTTACAGCGATCATCAGTAAGGCGCCATTTTAGCAATAAAATGCTATTCAGTTTCTTTGTGAATCATATGATCGTGAATGCAGCATCCCAGCAAAGAGCGACAAGTGAAAGCGAAAGTAACCAGAGGGACATGAGACAGCAGTACTGTTCGCGTGAGTCGATGACAAACAGGGAAGTTATTTTTAAACAGTCTGCAGGAATGTCTTGAAGGTGTGAATCTATCAGCTGAAGGTAGGCTTATGTTTATCTGCTTTCGTGTATTTGTATTCGGTTGCGACACCGTCGCGATTGATTGTCAACAACTTATTGTTGAACTGCAAACCCCTCCGTGCAGGTGGAAACTGTGGAGGTGGAGAGGCAAAATGAGTCACTCTAAAACTGATCTACAGGTGTTCGCTCCTCCAGGTAAGATAGGTGCTGTCAGGCAGGTTTATCAGCCACAGTAAAGTAATTTTTACAGTTTGCATGCATCTGAAAAAATCTCCTCCCAGCAGCAAATAAAAAGTACCATGGCCTGTTAAACCAAGGAGCAACGTGTTACTTGAACAGTGTGCTGCAGGTGCTGTTCATGACCGAAGACTTCAGAGAGGCTGTGGAAAGGTTCGTCACCAAGTCCAACTTCATGTCATATGATGTGTCTGTTTTAAGTCAGGGCTACTGTGCACCTTTGTATCACTAATGGCCACTATGTCTGAATCTTGTTTAGGTTCACCTGTGGCTCTGATCTCATTGATCATCATCTTCAAGCCCTGTTTGAAGACTTGAAGAAAGGAACAACATACACTTATAACATCACAAAGAAGCTGGGCATCGACAGAGGTACATAGAACAACAGCCTTAGAGGAGGCTTACTAAACTTAACATGGAGTAGTATCTTAAACACTTAAATAATCAAGACCAATTGACTATAAGCTAAAATGGTAATTGTATTCATTTTCAAAAAAATTGTGCATAAACACTGATTTCTGTTCCCCCTCCCTCCTGTTCAGTGAATGAACAGCGAGATGCTGCTGAGTACTATGAGAAGATTTTAACTCAGACCAGTCATGAAGCATCAAAGGTCAGAGCATCATCAATATTGTAGGAAATTTGTAAGCTACATAAAAAAATAACACTTGTTCATCAGCGTCTGTATTTTTGTGTTTTCAGATCTTCCACGGACAGTTGACACATGTGACCATATGTTCCACATGTCGTGCAGAGAAAAACAGAGATGGGCTGTTTTGGCATCTTCCTCTTGAGTTGGTGGATTCCTACAGTGAAGACTACAGTGTGGTAAGAACCTGACTTGAAGGGTGTCACGTTTAAAACCTTCCTCCTTGAGTAGACCGTTATAAACTTTACATCCATTAAAGTGGTCAGGACATCTGTGACAGAGCTGATTCCAGATACAAATGACATGAGTGTGTTTTATTAGGTGGATGGGACCGAGGAGTATTTCAGAGATTTGAATTTCAGTGGAGAAAACCAGATGTACTGTGACCAGTGTGATGCCAAATCTGATGCTACTGTGGTGAGTAATGAGAAAACATGTTTCTCATTCATGTGCATTGAGGAAATTACAATAACATGACCACATGTGTTTGATTCAGAAATGTGTGATGAAGCATCATCCAGAGGTTTTGACGCTGCTGCTGAAGAGGTTTCAGTTTGACTACTGCTGCATGTCATATGTCAAAAACCCCCGTGTTGTGGATGTTCCCTCCACCCTACACATCCCAGAGGTATACATGCATACACTTTATATTTTAAGGTTTAATCATGATGTCATTCCTCCTCACTCCTGACCCTAATTTTTCCTGCTGGTGTTCAGAATCAGACGTATGAACTATATGCAGTTGTGGACCACTTTGGTGATCTTAGAAGTGGACATTACACTGCAACAATCAAGTCCCAGGCTGATGAGAGATGGTACAGCTTCAGTGATGACAGAGTCACATTGGTAAGACTTATTACCTCAACTCCAGTATTATTGTGGTCAACAATTAATCTGTTTTTTTTATTTATCATCTAATGTTTGGTTCTTTCTCATCAACAGCTTGGTTACCAGTCACACCAGGTGAATTACCCTGGGAGGTAAGTTTTTATCTGTCTTTCCTTCCTCACTTTATATTTTGCTGAATATGAAAATGATGTTCTCACATTTCTTTCACCAGATCTTGCAGCGCTCATCTTCTTTTCTACAGAAAAAAGAAAAGTAAGAGGCATACACTGACAATACTCATGTAGTATGAATGACTGCATCATATTCCTTTATTAATTGTTTTATTTTCTACTTGTTTCCTAGTCCATGCTGCAGATACTTGTGCTCAAGACGACAGGGAGGTGTCCACCAATGGAGGTTTCCCACCTGCTGCCAATGTTAACTATAACCAGGGTCATGTTGCTGTTTCCACTGACAGAAATGAACAAACAGGAATTAAAGACCTGGTTAGTGTTGGGTCTGTAGCTGATAACAGGCAGAGAGGACCACGCAATCCTCAGGGGTGTAATGAGGAAGGGAGTGACTCACGTGTTATTCCTCTAGACGCTCAAAACAAAAAACGAAAGCAAGATCAGGGGAAAATGAAGGATGAGAAGGGAAGAAAGGGAGGGCTGTTCCCTACAGAAACTCAACTTGAAGAGAGAGTAGTGGATCAGGGCTTTGACAGTGGAAGAGAAGATAATGTAAGGCAGACAGAGGGTCTGGCGGGCAAGGAAGTCAGAAACATGCATGTGAAACAACAGGTTTGTGTGAACACACTGAGCGATAAGGAAAAGGTGGAAATGTATGTAAATATAGAGGATGGTGACAAACAGTCAGGAATAAAGAAAAAACCCTCTACAAAACATCTCAACAGGAATGCAAAGCATCAGGATGCTGAAGGATTAGACGATGTTAGACATATTAATAAAGGTGAGGGAGGTAAACAGGAAGTTGGACAAGATTATGGCTCTCAGGGTGTTAGTGTGGGCAAAAAAGGAAATGAGGAGATGGACATAGATGTAGATAACAGGGAAGGACAGATTGGACCTGACAGACTATCATCAAAGAGAGGAAAGCACAGGACAAGACATGAGCCCTACTGTCAAGGGCTTCAGAACAATGAAAGAGTTGGTGATAGAAAACACAACAGGCCAGAAGGTGGAAGGGGAGGCAGTAGTAGGTCGTATAGAAGTTGTGAACAGGAGAGGAGGGGTGTTAAGAGAGACAAGGAGCAAATGAGAAGAGACGATGAGCCTGCACCAAGTAGAAGATCATCAGAGAAACGACACTTTGATCAGGATGTAGAGAATCAGAACAAGAGAAGATTAGCTGATGTTAGACAGAACAAACCAGAGCAGAACATCAGTGCTACGCATAAAAATGTTGGTGTGGAAGAACAAGTCAGTGAGAAAAACAACAGAGATTCTCAACATAATCAAATCAGACAGGACTCTTCTATTAGACGAGCAGGACTGGCAGGAAAAGGAGGACTGGCAGAGAACCAGAGAGTTGGCAGCGTTGAAAAGACAAGGCCGAGGAATTCTCAAGCTAAAGGTAGACCTGGAGTTATGGAAGCTAGGGTGGAAGTTAAAGAAAGCCAAAGAGGCAGTGAGATGAAAAACACAAGAATAACAACTGTAGAGAAAATCTCACACGACACCATAAAGAGTCGGGTAAATAGTAGAAGGAGTATTGAAAGAAAATCTGATTCAAAAACAGATGAAGAGATCACTGTAACAAAGGACATCTGCAGTATAAACCTTGAGTCGCCTTCGCCAGAGTTAAAGAAACGCAGACACAAAATATTCACTAGAAATGCAAAGAAAATGGGAAAAGTGTCTGATGCAGAAACACAACCTGGGGGAAGAACACATGACGTGGTAAAAAGAGGTGCACATGGGAAGAGAAAATGGTGGCGTTTACCTTTGTCACTGATGAGAGGCAGAAAGGAAACAAAAATGAAACAGAAGAAAACTACTGGATGTTTCTCTATATTCAATAAAAAACGGAAAAATGCCAACAAGAATTCAGGGTAGGAATAAGATGAAGACACTTTGTCCAGGGAAACACAAATTGCAACATTGCACTCGTTAGACATCAGTTAGTAATCAGGCACCGTAGATAGCACTGTAATACTACATATTTTAATGTTTGAGTGTTTCAGTGTTGGTGGTGCTCTCTAGTTCAGTTTGGTTCAATCTGTATTACTTCCTGTTTGCCACAGGATTGTTTCTGAGCAGCAAACATAAAAGGCTTAATGAGAGAGAGAGGGTTGTTTTAGATAAAAGTGATGATTTATTGCATCAGTTTATAGAAGGTAGCACAAAAAGACTAACATGAAAATGTCAAGGCAAAGAAAACAAGGTCACACTTAAGTGAAATTACATTCACTGACTGATCATAATTTTTACCTTTCTCCTTTTCGCCTTTGTTTCCTTGTTTGTTTGTTTTTTTCAGATTTACATTTTGCAGATTAAAGAAATGTGCTGACCTCATGTTTTTTTTTTGCCAGACTGTTCAAAGATTACACATGAATGGATGCCACAAAATGTGAGGAAGTGAATTTCAAATGTAAATCTTTTCTATTAATTCAGTACATGTATTAAATAATTTATCAGTAATATTAATGTAATATATAATATAGTAATAATATTGATCTTTTAAAATTAGATGTTTTTGTAGGATAGATTTTTAATTGTAGGAGAGATTTCTCAGTTGTGTTGTGTTGGATTTTTAAAACAGAGAAACAAGTTTTTACAATAAATGAATATGCAGTTATATGCAGTGTAACATTCCTAAAATAAAACATGAGAGAGAAAATCTTTTCATGGCCTTTAAATCACACAAACATCTTTATTACTGTCAGGTTACAGTTCACTGTTGTAAACTGTTTAATGTTACTAACTTCCCCATAGTCAGTTTGACTCTCGCAGAAGCTTTTTGTTTGTGCCACTGATCAGATCATGTAGACTTTGACAGAACTCTTTGTACCAGGAAATATACCTGAAATACAGATACCAGTGTATCTGACTCAGACACCCATGAGTTACAGAGAGACTAAAAATATCTGAAAGGATCGAGCACCTGGCCTCCACCCTGCTCTAAATGATGTGCGCTGATATTTAATCTTCACTTTTGATTTTCACTTTTGACATTTGCTCAACACTTACAGGAATTGACATGAAAGTGCTGCCATAAATTCAACAGTGAATCACACAGGTCAGAAAAATGCTACTGCACTGCCCTCTAGTGATGGTGCTGTAACTTACACTGATGTTGCACCTGATTCCCAGGGTCCATGATGTCACAGCCGCAGGTGTTTTGCCTTTGACAGGTAATGAAAACACCTGCTGCAGCATTACTGTTTGGTTTCAGTCTAGTTTCAGATTTCTGTGATTCAGTGGTAAGTTAGCATTCAAACCTCTGTGGAACTGGGTAGAGGATTTAAATAGAAAGAGTTTTAGGTGTTGTCTTTAGTCAGCCATCGGTTAATCTTTTCATCCACAGCTTGACACCAGCCACTCCAGATGGATAACAAAGAGAAGTAAGTTGTAATTGTTTCATTCCTAACTTATATTTTGCTCTTTTAAAAAATGACATGTGAATGTTCCCCACTTGATAGAAATATCCAGTTTCTTTGGCTTTTTCTCTTTCTGTTATTTAGTTGACTTCTATGTCACATCATCAAGTCAAATTACTGCTCTATAATTTGCCTCGTTATTGCACATATAAATATGAGGTGTTTTATGTGTATTCTTTGTCCAAACTGCAGTTTAGTCTTTAAACTTGACACAAAGGGCAGGTTGCTTAACTTGCTGTTGCCAGAAATGAAACAAAATGAAGAATAAATAAAGAGTTGAGGGATAAAGTAGCATTAAATGGAAATGATTTAGTACCAAACATACTTAAACACCCACTGCATAAAGTAACTTATTACATTACCTATGTAATTTATATTTCTACCCTCCTTCGAACTCTTCCAATACGTACCACACAACAAAAACAAACACACACCTTTCTTCCTACTGACACATACAATGGGCGAAGTCCGTTGCCAAGAATTGACTCCTCGCGCTTTCCGTAGCAGGTCTTCATTTACCAAGTCAACATGGCTGCCATCAGGAGCGGGGTGACTCCGGGCTGCCTAGCAAGATGTTTCCTGAGACCGACTGGAAAACCACGCCGAGGCACACATCCCCTTTCAGACGTTTGGAGCCACGTAGGTCTTCTTTACAGATTCACGGCTGCTTCTTTACTCCCGCTTCTGAAACAAAGACAGAAACAGCGACTTTCTCCGGCTAACTCGCTAGCCGGTTAGCATCCTCGCTGCGCAGTAATGAGTGCATGCCTTCTGTGTGACTTTGACAGTCAGAGCCTCTCTGGAAAAGACACATAACTCTTAAACCTCCAGGCTTTTAATGGCTTTTAACCCTGGACAACACGAGCACTTTAACTAGAGGCACAGAAACAGAGGCCAAGTTTATTATGACTTTATTGCCACATCTGTGCTACAACATTTCTCCTGGGGTTAAGACACTGTGGCTGCTGCTCTGCTACAAGCTTAGCTGTGGTTTGATGGTCAGGATGGGTTTACACCTGAACCTAGCCAACTAAATCCAGCTGCTGACTCCTGTTTAAACCCCCCAAATACTGCATTCAAGGAGGTTTTAACTTAAACCTGCTGCACACCTGGACCTCTATTTATCAAGCTGGACTCAAGTGAAAATAAGGATAATAACAATGCATAAGATCAAGTAGTATAAGTAGGTTGGTACTTAAGAGGCTTCTTAACTATGATCCTTAGATGTTTGTTTAAAAAAATGCCAGGTTTTCTCAGGTTCAGTAATAGAGTTTAACGTAAACAGATTCTCAAGTGTAAATCCGAATTCCAGTTTAACTGAACCACTATAAACTACTGCCAAGTTAGTTCGATGCATGTTTGTCATCTTTTGTGGTTCATTGTGTAAAGTGTGCACCCAACTAACACTCTGGACCCTCTGTTTTCTGAGCAGCGGTTGCTGCAGAGGTCCCATCTGCACACGGTGTTTGAGTGTCACAGTCCCGCCGTCAGGACTCTGCTGGGCCGCAGACATCATGGGAAGTTCCTCTGGGTGAACGCCGTGGCAGTCAGACACAACAGCTCACAGGTGATTCACTCACACCGAAGCTGCTGGTGACTGATTCACCAGAGCTGTCGTTCACTGAAACGTGTCAAAGTCAGGTCATCGTCATTGGAGCTCAAATCAAAATGCAGAGAGAATGCAGGAAAATCTCTATCCCCCGACAGTATATCTAATTATATCACCCCAAAACAACCCATACTATGTTATAACCTTTCTAACCTGATATTTCTAGATTCCACCTGATAATGGATCAATGGCAGCTCCAGTGGTGGAAGCTCCTGACAGTCCTCCAGTCCTGGAGTCCTCCCCTGTCTCTGACCCCGCCCCTGTTTTCACACAACCAATCACTGAACAGGTAGCTGAGGCTACATGTGAAATTAAATCCTCAACAGGTCGTCAGTTACCTTCTAACTTGAATGATGTGTTTCCATTTTCATTGATATTTTCAGATCCCAGTTGAGACCGTTTCCATGGCAGCATCAGTGGCAGACAGCTCTGCTCCTCCTCCAGTCTTGGATTTCCCCCCTGAGCTTACGTCCGCTGACCCCACCCCTGTTTTAACGCAGCCAGTCATAGAGCAGGTGGCTGATGCTGCACCGACCGCGGTAGAGGTCCTGCAAGCTGCGACCACAGAAGCCACTTTAGCAGAATTGGGATTGGCCGGTCACACGCCTGTGGGACTGATCCAGAACTTGTTAGAGTTCATGCACATGGACCTCGGTTTGCCCTGGTGGGGGGCCATCGTTGTAGGTAAGAACAGCTCAACAAAAACTTTTTGAGTCAAAGTATCAATCAGTATCTGACCTTGCTATGTATGTTTAATGCATCCTCTCTTTCTCTTCTTCCTCTTTCTACTAATCTTTCACTCTCATACAGGAACGGTGGTGGCTCGTATGGTTGTGTTTCCAGTCATGGTGAAGGGTCAGAGAGAGGCAGCCAAGCTGAACAATGTGCTGCCTGAGATGACCAAACTCACCAACAGGATGAGTGAGGCCAAACAGAGTGGAAACAAATTTGAATGTAAATTTTCATTCCTTTCTCCCTCCATTAAACAATACAACAATTCAGAATTGTCTGTGTTGTGTGTGTGTGTGAAGTCTGATAAACTTGTCATGGCTGTTTTATGTTGCAGTTGCCAAAGCCTACACTGACCTGAACTTATTCCAGAAGAAACATGATGTGAATCCTCTCCGTGGCTTCCTGGTTCCTATGGTGCAGGTGAGTTGATTTCTTCAACAGTTCCCCGTTATATTTTACTGAGCTATGACAGTTGAAGAATGTCTTTTTAGTATTTTTGGTCAGTTAAAAATTATGAATCTCAAATTTCCAGTCATGCTCAGAGCACAGTATGAATCTTAATGACTAAAGTAGAAGAAGAAAAGAAGTTTTTACAACAGTTGTTGATCACAAAAATCACAAATCACTTCTCTGTTTGTTCCCTCAGGCACCAATCTTCATCTCCTTCTTCATTGCACTGAGGAAGATGGCGTATCTGCCGGTGCCCAGCATGCAGACGGGAGGTCTGCTCTGGTTTCCAGACCTGACGGCAGGAGATCCTTTTTATATTCTACCTTTAGCCGTCACTGGAACCATGTTCTTCATCCTGGAGGTGAGGCAGCTTTTACTCGGCTTGTCAGAAAGAAAGAGAAGACATGAGCCCTCTTAACTCGTATTTTTTTCCAGATACTTTTTATTACTTTCAAGCAGACCAGAATAAAGAATCAACACAAACCTTAAATTATGAGAATCATAGGACTACAATTGGATGTTTTGAATTTGTGTGATCTTGGATGTTAATGTGCTTCTCCTTGCTAATCTTTTTTTTCTTTCAGTTGGGTGCAGAGTCTGGTGTTGACAACCCCAATCTGAAAGCCATGAAGACTGTGTTCAGGATCATGCCCTTTGTCATCCTCCCGCTCACTATTAACTTCCCCACGGTCAGTCTACCGTTCACTCACATCACCGGTTTAACTTCACCTCACATCACAGCAAAAGGGCACTTAGTACAAGAAAACACATTTAAAACATTTTAACCACTCTGCTGATTGTCTAATATTAAATTCTTCTTCAGGCGGTGTTTACCTATTGGCTGACCTCGAACTGCTTCTCCTTGGGTCAAGTCGCCCTGCTCAGACATCCTTTAGTCAGAAAGAAGCTGAATATCCCAGAGAGGATCAAACACCCCGAGTCTGCTATGCCCAAGAATGACGGCTTCATTGCAAGCATGAAGAAGGGTTGGTGTTAAAAATATTAAACTAAAGCACCAGGACATATGATGGATTGGTTTTTGATAATGATGTTCAACCACAAAGGCATTCATTGTTTGATTCTCTCAAAATAAAAATATCAGGAAATTGCAACACTGATTATTTCTGTCTCGGCACACGTGGGTTTCCAGGTTGGAATAACGCTCAGCTGGCCCAGCAGCTGGAGGAGAGAGAAAGGAGGATCAAAAATCATCTGGACCTCGCTGCTAAAGGTCAGTCCCCCCACTACCCAAACAAAGCTTGACATCCACGTTTGGTTTTATTTTAGCCATGTGTTACTGCAGAAGAAAGTCTGGCTGGAGTCGTTTCTAAACGAGATGAAAGGAACAAAAAAGTAGAAAATGGATGTTGGATGATTTAAAAATGTTGACATTGACAAAATATATGACATTATCTCATGAATTCAATCCTAAAAATAAAAAGTACACAATTTCATGACCCTAAAAACTGAGGGGTAAAAATGTCTTGTATAAAAAACTTTCTGAAATTTCTAAACGAACTGATCAATTAGAAGTTCTTACAAAACAGTTTATTCAAATCTGAATGTTAAGATTTTAGTTAAAAAAAAAACAAAAAAAAACTGGCAACTGTTTTGCCCAAATAATATCCAGGATATAAAACAATAACACATCCTTTATGCCTCGACGCGCAGTTGCAGAACATGTGCTTCCCCTTGTGGCTCTGAGTGTTTTCCGTCTTTGTTGTTGAGCTGTCTGCACTGAGCGCAAACTGATGGAATAATCAAATCAAATACCTCTTCGTACAAGTCTACTCTACTTACGCACATGTCACAAAGATCATTCAGGTGTACAAGAGATTATTGATGATCAATAATCAAATACCTGCCTTGAGTGGAAAACTTTTATTTTCAAAACAATTACAGAAGACGGCTGCACTTAAAAAATGTTTCTTGCTGGATATTCACTTTGCTCCTGATGAGTTACAATCTGAATAAACACACTGAGACAGAAATACATTTTGAACTCTGCAGCAGCCACGGTCTCAGTGCTGCAGATTTGTGTGTGTGCTGCTGTTGAGTCAACAGAGCCTAAAAGTCAAACTCTGACTGATATGAATTTTTGGAGAAATCCTTTATTAAGTTGGAATCCTGGAGGAATAAACAGTAATTTTTAAAGCTGAATTTGCAGCAACTGCAATCAGTGAGTATCTTACTATTGCTTTTTTTTGTTGCATTTAATGTTGTTTTATTGTCAGACTCGAGCTAAAATAATTTGTAGTTGATCCCTCACATTCACTGTAATGTAACATTTTAGTAAAACTGTCAATAATTTACTTTTCCAGTGTCCCAAATGTGAACATTTTGCTTACATCATAGTAAATAAAATCTCTTTTGCAGTGTTTGCTATGGATGTGTTTACATCATAAACATCATCGTTTCTGAAAGTCATTCTGTTCAATTTTCTCCACAGGTCCACTGAGGCAGACGTTTGCCCACAACCCTCTCCAGCAGACCCCTACCGCGGCTGCAGCATCATCTAAAAACAAGCAAGCTCCTGGCAAAGCAAAGCCATATAAGGACATAATTGGATAAATAAGACTGGCTTATAGCTCGATAATATTATGATTTATGTACATATTTATGGATGAAAGAGCAGACAGGTTGGGAAAGGGTTGTGACAGTGTATGTATTATTCTAATTAAAATGTAAAATCTGCCTCAAAACATCCACTTTAGTGTTGTTGTCTTTATATTGGAGCACACAATACATGAGGAATACATGAAAGAAGTCGTTCATATTGTCCACAAGTAATTTTATTATAAATACGTGTTTGCAGCTCAACTGTCTCAAACTTACATTTAACAGCCTGTGTTTGAATCAAGACACTTCAGAAAAAAATGAGTTACTTTGTGTAAAAATAGCCCTTTACTTCACTACACTTCACAGATGTATAAAACTTCATGAACCTTTCCCTCCACAATGCATTTTAATCTCTTTTACTGCTTGTTTTTCTTTGTGCAAATGATATTAATAATAATACCAAGGCTGTTTCTGTGGTCAGCAGCTTTCAGTTTCAAGGATGTTCTCCTGTCCACTTAAACAATCTAACCATACTAATTTGCCACCTTCCATTATGATCAAAAAGGTATTACATATGAGTAATTTTACACAACACTTGTTTTGACATATTAATTAAATAATGCCCTCTACTGTTCTGTGATAGAAACAGGGTTTGATTTCTTCAGGAGTGCATTAAAACGTTCTCTCTGAAGTTGCAGAGTGAAATCTTGCCATCAAGCACCCGGGAGGCATCATACATTTCACAATTTAACTGGGTGATGACAGACAGGTCAGACAGCCGGGTCCAGCTCAAGCCCAAATGTTCGTCCATCGAGGCCGTGTGGTGGCAGCGAGATGAGTTCAGGTTGAGCCTCTTGTGTTTGTGCTTTGTCAGTCTCCGGCAGGGTGTGAAAGCCGAACGTCTCTACTCCACTTTGTCAACATCCATTTCAGTTAGAACGGAGTAGCACACCTTCTGAATCAGTATGCCAGTTTTAGCTGAAAGAGACGAAGACAGGGCAAAGGTTAGAGCGACTTGTGCTTCTGTTGTTCACCTGAATCCAGCTGTCATTGAAAACCGCTTACCGATGAAGCGCCGTAGCCACAGTGGCCTCTTATAGGCCGGAGTGTAGCAGCAGAGGAAGTAAACGGGCACTCCTGACAGGGCGATGCCGATGCCGATCAGGGAGTTGATGGTGTCGCTGTAGAGCGGCACAACCACCAGGAAGATGGTGAGGAGGCAGAAAATGATGGGGTAGAAGAGGCTGAGCTGTGGGAGGAAGAGAGAGGAAAGAGGTGTAGGTCATCAAGTTGCATTGTGGGGAATGAAGGCGCCAGGTTTTGACAAGGAAGAACAATGTTCCTTGTCAGCAGAATATTAAACTCTGTTACCTTCAGGGGTCTCTTTCTGTCCGGCTGCTTCCAGCGTAGATACAGTTGCCCCAAAATGGACAGACCCACAAAGAACCAGTAGCTGAAGCTATAGTAGTTTATCAACCTGAAGACGTCTTCTACACAGAGGTAGATCAGAGCCATGATGCCCTGCAGAGACATGAAAGAAAGAGTGTGAGTCCAGCTAGGAAATGTGGGAGTAAATGGAAAGACAGAACCCTTGGCAACTAAATTAAACATTCAGATAACAGGAAATTAAAGGATGTGGAGGGCTGACTGACGTTGAAGAGCAGGGCAGGGACTGGAGTGTAGCGGTGGACATGGATCATGCACAGGGAGTCGGGTAGGTGGCCCTCTCTGGAGCCCACGAAGAACAGCCTTTAAAGACACAAGAATATGCAACGTGGAGCGGTGATGAGTGATGCTGATGGACACATGTGACAATGAGCGGGGTTTTCGTAACACAGGGATGAAGTGACGGCACAAAGCATTCAACTGTCATCCAGAAAAAGGGAAGAATCACTCACCTGGAGGAGGCCAGGATGGAGGCGTTGAGTCCTCCGAAGCAGGAAAGAGCCACAGCGAAGGGAATAGTCCAGTTCATTACACCGAACACCTGGTCTGCAAACGTCTGGAGCGAAAAGACAGAGGACTCTTAAACAAAAACCTAAAGCTAAAGTAAGGGGATTTATCAGGCATTATAGGCACTTACCACAGCTACAGCATCACTGTCTAAGATTGCATTGATGGGGAGGATGGTGTAATAAGCCACATTGGTCAGGATGTAGATCACAGTCACTATGGGCATGGAAATGGCAATAGCCAGCGGCAAGTTCCTGTAATTCACACAAAGAAACAGCAGAGGGAAGCAAAACAGATGAGATGTGGAGGCTGAGTCTTAGACAGAGCATTCAAGTGATGAGGTGGTTCATCAGGAATCTCCTGGTCAAGAACCAATCAACCTCGTGGCTGAGGGGAGGATAGGGATTGGGATAAAGTTTGGGGGGGGGTGTTTGTCACTTAATCTGCCTGGGAACTCTGGGAAAGGCTTGTGATCCAATCACGTGTGAAGTCTTGTTTCGTTTGATCAGTGTTTGGCTGTGAGTCACAGCAAAAGGCTCAAACACACACATACGTTCAATGTGGTTTCCTAAAGAAACATCACAAACTATCACCTGTGTGTGTTGTTTGCTACTCAGATTTCTTATTGGGGCAGTGCAGCAGATGAGAAAATCACAGCAGCACCGGCATAGAACAGAAATAGTCTCATGAAATTAACTGTAACAATTGTTTGATATAAAACGGGATGATGTTTATAGATTTATAAATACCTTTAACTCATCTATGTCTAAGGGAAGGGTAAGGTATGGTTTTGGTAAATGTAGTGAGAGAATACTTTAATGGCACCCAACATCAGTATATTAAAACTCATTGTGAGCATGTTAGCATGCTGACACATACAGCCTCACAGAGCCATTAGTATGAGTGTAGACTCCTAGTGTTGACAATCAGACAATAAAAACTGTCTATGAAGTGATATCACGTATCCATCATCAAACACACTGGTACCATAAAAACAGGCTGTACTGGCCTCAAAAAATAACTTTATGATGGTCCGTCTTACCTCTCTGGGTTTTTGATCTCCTCTGTGACAAAGTTGAGGGTGTCCCATCCAGAGTAGGAGAACAGAGCCGAGTACAGAGCCAGAGCGATGTCCCCTGGGTCCTGAGATGAGCCATCGAAAAGGCCGTCGAAGTTCTGAGTGTGACCTGGAAAAAAACAAAACCTTTATTTAATTATTATTAATAAATTGCTTGAATCAGTTTCCTAATAACCATATAATAATGTTAGAGAATAATTATTAATCATCAAGTTCTTAAACCAACAGCAGGTGTCATCTAAGCATTTGTTTTAATAATGTTAACATGTTAGGGTGTAATGGAGGATTTAAGATTAAAGATAAGGGTCAGTGGTAGAGTCAGCACCTTGTCCGATCTTCACCAGGCCAGTGATGATGACAGCAATGAGAGCGATGACTTTGGCATAGGTAAAGAAGTCCTGGACTCTGGTGCCCCACTTCACATAGGCACAGTTAACGAAGGTCAGCAAACCTGAGAGAGAGGAACCACAGTAAGGTCATAAATATGTGTTTATTACTTTCTCTCTCACTCACACACACATGTACAGGGAAAGAGAGAGAAACACACCGTTGTCTTGTAAACTAAGTGTGTGCCAGCATGTTTCCGTGTTAGAGCATGGCTGATTTAAGGAAACGCGGCTGCTGACTCAAGCAGACTGGCCTGTTGTTTTTCAGACGAGGAAACAGCTGAGTGCAGCACATACAACCTCTCTCACACACACACACATAGAGTCACACACATTCACACACAGAAGGCCACACAGGTACAGTCATGGAAGTGAGACTAACTTGGAAAGTTGTGAAACCACCGCTGATGATTATGGTGTCCCACTTACTGACCCACAGCCTGGATAACTGATGGGAAAAGCAGCGTGCTATTTTTGTGTTTATTGCCCTCCTTCACTTTGAGCAGCATTGATGTTCTTGGAAAACATGTTTTTGTGCTTCTCCCTGTGACTTATCTGTCTCTGGCCTCTTTATCAGCACATGATCCCTCCTACTTCATAAATGTGGAGATAGTAGAGCAGAGAATGCCTTTTTCATTTTTAATTCTCTGGTTGTTTTGAAGCTTCACACATTTTACACTACTTTTAATCATATTGCGATTTATTCCTGTGAAAAAAACTCCTTGATTGTTGTGTAAGTCATCCTCCTGACATGGACATATTTTATCTACAACAGATTCAGACTCACAGCATTCCCACTCACACACTGCACTTATCAGTCCACGCTGACCTCCACATCACCCAGACGTTTAAAGAAAAGACCAAAACAGAATTACATCACCGCTCTCTCCTCCACATTGACCACCAAAACTCCTCCGGCCACAGCAAAGGGAGGCGATTCATAACACTATCATCTTCCACCACATTGATAGGTAGAGGATCATAACAAGTTTGTTCCCGACAGGACGTCCGCTCAAACACAACAAAACACAATGCCTCAGACAGAGGCGACCGGCGATGAGCGGTGGAGAGGAAGACTGTGCCACACAGAAGTAGAGGCGCAGTGTGTTGACAGTGGAAGGTTAGAAGGGTGGGAGGTGTGAGATCGGGTTTAGGAGGCTGGCTGACTGGTAGCAGAGGTCAAACATGGTCCAGATGTGAGGTGAAATGGGAATCTTTAAAAACTCTTTCACTGGTTCACTAACTGTGAACTCACGTGTGAAACGACTCCTCGATTCTAGATATCAGCTGTTAAGGAGAGAATTGTGTGTGGTGGTGTTTTCTTATTGCTGTTGGATACAAACTTAGATGTTTTTATGCTTTTTGGGAAAGGTTTTAATTCTGCCTCATGGACAACTTTTCTCATAGGTTTGAGATCATTTGAATGAATGATGGTCCTTCACAGTATCTGTGTTACACAAGGAACAAGATGACGATGAGATCCATGACAGCACATTTCCACTAAGAAAAGGGAAAAAAGGCAAATAAAAAGTTTGACCTGATAAAGATGAAAAGTACTCAGTCAATAATTACGTGACTCAAAATAAAGTTTGATGTTTTTACTTATTAAGTTGTAATTGAGACATAGTAAGTCAAACCTATCCTAATTCTGTCTTACTATCTCATGATTTTGATTTTGACTTTGTATTTTTATTTTTATCTTGCAAACATTTATGTCCTTTTTTTTCCTTTTCTTGGCACAAATACACTTCCATAAAAATTGGACCAACTTCTGCTAAAGCTAAAAAACTTTCATCTACCTTGAACTAAGAAAAAGTATTATGTAAAAATGAGCTTTGAACAAAATCAGAATAAAATTGGAGTACAGAGGAACTACAGTCCCTCTCGGACCATCACTGACAGGAAGCAGGTTTAGTTTGGTTTTAAACTTCACTCCTGTGCTGAGCTGTCAGTTTCATGTTAGCCTCTCAGGTCAGAGTCTCCACGTAGTAAGGACTTTACCTCACAGCTATCAGGACTCAGCCCTCCTCTGAGCACTGCTTATCGGTGCGTGGCCTAAGTGTGTATGTGCTTGTATTGAAGTGTGTGTGCGCGGCTGCCATTCAGGTTGGTGGGTGGATGAATGAGCAATGAGTTTATTGCAAACGAGCACAGTGTGTGTATTTTTTTTATCTTGAATATCAGAGCTTATCTGTGAGATATTGCCTTAATAAGCTCTCTGGCTGCTTTTGGCTTCTTGTGTCAGTGTCTGGTTGCCTGAGCGTTGGTATTTCTCTGCCTCTAAAGTTGTGCTCAGTTGCCTCGGTGAGCAATTTTGTGAATTTCTTGTTAGTTTGATTAATTCAGTTTGTCAGCTTAGCTCTTTCTCGTTCCATTGTGTTCCAGTTACCTCAGCAATTTGGGTTGCTTCCATACAGAAAGGTTACCTCTACATTTATGATGAGTTTCTTGTTGTTCCCAGACCAAAAAAGAAGTGATTTAAGTCCATGTTTGCAAGACACAGTGCTGGGATTTCTAAATCATTGTTCTGATATTGAGCAAAATGGCATTTTCCCTTACTTCTCCTAAGTTTTTGGGTTGGTCAGTTCTTCTTTCATGTGATGTGGGTGAGTCTTTCTGCTGCAGACCTGCTGACTTCAGCTGTGGTGTCACCATTTTTCACTTCTCTAGTCCCTAAAGCTCACGTGCTTTGTCTAGATCTGGCTGTTACAGATATCATCACTGATTCCTTATTCTGTAATTCACTTAATCACTCATCCACTGACTCATCTATCAGTTTTTTTTAAATCTCTCATTCTACCCACACAAGCCACAGACACACTGACACGCTCCAGATGTGTACTCACATATACAAGCAGCAGCCAGCAGCCTGTTGGCCAAGTATGGAGCTATACAGGTGGGGAAAATGGGCTGCACCATGTAGTTGGAGAAGGTGATGGCTATGACGGCCTGGCTGGTCGGCTCAATGATCAGCAGTGACGTCCACAAACGGATGAAGGCCAGGAAACCCCCGAAGGCCTCCAGGATGTAAGCGTAGGAGGCCCCCGACTTGGTGATGGTGGTCCCCAGCTCGGCGTAGCACAGGGCCCCGAACACGGAGAAGATCCCGCCAACGGTCCACACCACCAGAGAGAGGCCGTAGGAGGCGCTGTGGATGAGGACGCCCTTGGGTGAGACGAAGATTCCCGAGCCGATCATGTTGCCCACGATCAGGCAGACCCCGTTCAGGAGGGAGATCTCCTTCTTCAGCTTCATGGACTCCTCAGAGCCCTCGGACTTCACAGACGGAGGCCCGCCATTGGTCACCTCCTGTGTTGAGGCGGGTTTGTAGGATGCCATTGTTCGTGTCTTAATAGTTTATTTATCAACTGGAAAAGCGTGGAACTGTACAAGTTTTCAGTCAGAAGCGAGGACTCTTTCGTGTTGAAGTTTCCCTCAGTTATCTATGATCATCTCCTGCCATCTGTGGAGGCAACACAGAGGGTCATAACAGTGATGCTGTTACCATGGAAACTAATTTGTCACAGCAAGCATACAGCAAATACTTGTGTTGTTTCAATCCTGTCCAAATCTAGTCAAACAAAAACATATTCACATGCCACAGGTGCTAATGTAGGGACGAACGCGCACAAAAAATATATATATGACACTAGTGTGGACACTGTTGTATTTGAGTGTGGTTTTGTGGATTGGAGAGCCATTAGGCTGCACAGCAAATGGCCTTTTAAGGTTGAGTGTATTTACAGAGAGAGAGGGAGCGGAGCAAACACGCCGCATGCCTAAAAACACCAGTTCTTCATTAGTAACCATAAGCTAAGGAACAAAAACAGTCTGAGGCACACATTTTGACTCGTGGTCACCCTCCAATCCACCTACACACACACAGTTTGAGGGAGTCAGCAGAGTGGCTGGTCACATGTTTTCCAAAGTTCATAATCCTCAGCATGTATGGAGTTTGATGATGCCACAGACATGTTAGGCAGCATGTTGATTCACCTCCCTGCATGACTGGCTTCAGTAGGTCAGTGTCACTGTGTGTCAATAGGCTCTAACTCGCCACAATCTTATGTAAAACTTACATATTAATGGACTTAAATTTAACTAATGGTTAATGAGGTTTTGAATGAGAAAGGGTGCTTTGTCAAGGCCAAACTTTCAGTGATGTTACATTAGGACAAATGTGTGTTTGGCTCAAAAACACACATTTTTTGGGTGATTTACAGCTAGAAAGACGTCTAAGGATCCAGAATAAATCTGGATAAAAATTGAAAGTTTAGATGTAACTGGTTTCAAGGTGATTTCAAGGACTATTTTTGAGTTTTCGTGTCTTTTTAACTTTTAACTTTTTTATCCAGTACATCTAAATTTAACCCAAGTGACTTCAAACCACCAAAAACCACATGAGACTGATCAAACAACTAAGAACAGTGGCTTAGATTGTGGAAAATTGGAGCGTGGACCCACAGGAACCCAGTGATTTAGATAAGAAGAACAATGAGGTGTTCAGATGTAAAAATTGATCCCAAGATAGTAAACAGAAGACACAAAATAAGTAATTCAGTGGGAGAGATACAGGAGAGTCTCAGGCGGAGAGAGGGTCATCAAAGTAAGTTAGATAAGCTGATATGAACAGGCACAAGAACATACTTTACTTTACTGTAGATTTAATAATTCAGACTGAAAACAGATACGACAGAGAAGTTTGAAGGTTAAGAGTGACTGAGAAGTTCAGATACCTTGAGGTGGCGGCGGCGGCAGCTTGCAGGAGATCAGCAGCACGTGGGTTCATGAAGGAAGTGACTGCAAAGGTGCAAAGGAGAAGGACAGTAGATTGAGTGTCCCTGCATGTGATCAAACGCGTGCCGGAGACACTGAGAGGCGAGGCTCGTACTGAAAGAGGGAGCAAGGTCCAGAAGCTGCTGATAAGTAGTCCTTCATGAGTTACTCAAGGTTACATCCTGGATCCAGAGAATCCTCTCCCGTCAACCTTTTACTATCATGAGCAGTTTGTTTATGAATGTGTGAATAAGATCTGAAAGATGACACTCAGCTGGTTGCAGGATGTCCAGCTCCTGCATAACCCTGACTACTGAAAAGGCTTGTTCTGATTTGCCTCTTCTTCCTACAATGATCATTAAGGCAGTTACTAGAAGACATCCAGATACACGTGGGATGATATTACAGGTTAATAAATGATACACGTTTGAGGCTGAGCTGTAAACTAGGCTACAGCTGTCCTCTGTAATTGGTTCAGCTACATGAATCACCAGGAAAAGCAGAGCAGTGTTGAGAAGAGACAGTCATGTACAAGCGGCTGTTTAGAGGGGGGCGCTCACCTTCTCCAGATGCGCTCGGTTTGGGTCCAAAACGCAGCAGCAGCAGCAGCTTCACTGATCACACACAAAAAGTGTGATATTAAATTATGTATTCACCTCTCCTCGCCTGATCCCCTGTCATCGTCGTGTCTTTCTGTTTCTCTCTGTACTAAGCCTCTTCGTGCGTCCTCCTCCTCCTGTCTTTGCGCTGCCGCTTCCTCTTATTTTGACTTCGCTCTGGGGTCCACCACTGCGCTCCTCAGCTGATGCACTTGTGGCTTTTATGTACTTCTGGTTTCCAACGCGTTACTACTAAGGAAACGAGTCAGAGGTGGGGAGGAGGGAGAGGAGGGGAGAGGCTTTATTGCCTCGCATTGTATCTCCTGAGGGAGTTTCGCTGTGAAATTATGGGGTTTAATTAAATTAACGCGCACATCAAACAGGTGTTATCACCATGGATAGAGGAGCTGTTAACAGGAGTCCTTTGATAAATGTAACTAGGAAAATAAAAGCTGGGCAACGTGTTTAGGGACATTATTATTCAATACAAACTGAGTTAGTTTTGTAAACTGACTCTAATGTGCGGAAGATTCTACATAGACTACCTGGAAAATATTTCTTAAGCAACCTAATTACAGGCTACTGTAATAATACCAATAATATAAATTATGTAAAATTAAATGAACATAAGCAGAGGTAAACGGGTATAATTATTTCTGAATGATTAAGTATGTGCTGTCAAACACTTATTCTTGTTTGGATAACAAAACTGTGGACCATAGCTCCCTCTTGTGGTCTTTCTCCCTATAACTGATGCTTTTTTATAGTTTCCAGTGATCTTACTGTACCTGTTTAAACATATAAATATCAGAGATATCATGTAACATCCCCAAAGAGTTTTTTTCATGATCCAACTTTTACTTTTAGTCCAGTTAAACTTTATTTATTCAGGATGTCTCATTGAGATCAGGGTCTCTTTGATGAGAGAGGTGTGGTGGATTCAGGTCAAGTCAGTGTCAGTCACACAGAGCAGTCATTAGTCACACACAGACACACTAATTAAAATAAAGATATCAGAAAGCAGAACTTTAAAATGTAATGTAATGTCACTGAGATATTTGTGTGGTGTCATTTTAAGATTTATAAGATATATATAAATCTTAATATAACATATTACAGAAAGTCCAGTCTATAAACTGACTACGCTCAGTTTCCTGTTTTGTCTGTCAACTGTGTGACTCATTAACACTTTACTCTTTACACTTTAGCAGCCATATTTAGCATTTAAAGCAGTATACAAATCATTTATAGCACAATATAAAGTAGTTGTACCACCTATAAGGAGACTGTTAAGTGTTTATTAATGTGCAGTATTTGTTAGCAATTATAACTTCTCCTGTGCAGACATATCACTGTAACTGTGTTTTACTATATTGCCACTTATGGATGTCAGTACATTAATAAGTTGGCTTACAACTACATACTAGTGTGTTTTAAATACTTTGTTCTCTGATGAACAGATAATTAAAAAAACATACCGATTAACACAACACTTGATTGTCTATAATTGTAGTCACATCCGAGGTAAATGGCAGTTAACTACCAAAAATCACATTAGTTAATGGCTAATGTGTAATAAACATCTTCTTTGTCTTCCTAATAGCTGTTGATTCTTCATTAATGGGAGCTAAATATGCATAATACATGACCTTTAACACCTTAAGAGACTATTGTCCTTCCTACTGAGGATGACTGATGTCTACACAGAGATGATTAATGCTTATTGATGAGTGATTAATGTGTTGCATGTGATTAGAGTCTGCAACCATCGCCATCACACCTGTGGACTTTTGTTTGCACCTCCCCCTCTTTGCTTCTTTCTTAAATTGAAAACTATTAATTTTTTTGTCTCTCTTTCTTTTTTTTTGATTGAGACACGTCCCTTGTCGCTCACGAACGCATGTGGACAAACTTCTCACACATGGCTCCTTTCACTCCTTTTGTCCTGTTTTCTGCCCTGGCAATTCTTGTCCTTGGTTACCGGTTGTCATGGTTTCAGGAGCCCCTGTAGGCTAAAAACTGGAGGGATTAAAGGCGGCCATTTTGGGGACAGCTGGGCCAGGTTGGTCCTTGTTGCCCCCTGTCCCGCTCCCAGTCACTCTGGGGGGAAGAGGGGTGGCATTGTGTGAGGATTAGAGCTTCCTGTGTGTCAGCTCATTACATGGGGTGGGAGGAGGGAGGGGAGTACAGGGGTGATGAGGGGCGAGGGGGTGAGTAGAAAGAGTGAGGGAGAGAAATGAAAGAGAAAATGAAAGAGAGTGCGTATGAAAGAGAGTATGACACAGAGAGGGGAGGGAGAGGCAGAGGAGGGGGAGGGAGGGACAGAGGGTGGTGGCGGCCTCTACAGCTGCACCCTCAATCACACTCATACAGGCTCTGATTATCCTTTTCACACACACACACAGTGCTGGGGAACTGAAACATACTAAAAGACACTGAGGCCAAAAAAAAAAGGCAGAATTAAGAGACAGCTAGCCCAGCGCCACAGACAAAGGAGCCCCCAATCCAGACACACCAGAGAGCTGGAACAAACACGAGAAAACTGAGCATACATGCAGGCGCGCACAGAATGAGAGTCATGCAAACAGAATACTTAAACAGATAAATGAATTCACAGAGACACAGGCTTAAACTGAAGCCAGACAAAAAAATACAACCCCCCCCCCAGCCCTAAAAAACCACAGACAAGCAACAAACAGGTCTCCTCTTCGCATCGCCATTGTTTTATTTATCTTTTATACATCACATGGGAGGCATGGGAACATATTTTGTCATTGCTACAAAAAAGGGTTTACAAAGGGTAAAGCAAAGCATACAAATACTAAACTGGGCTAAGCAGGAATGCAGTGAGTGCAGACAATTTCTGCAGGAGCAGAAAACTCTCAAGTGCTTTGAGAGAGGAGAGGAGAGAAGGGGTGGGTGGGGTAAAGGAGGGGGAGTTTTTAACGGACGGGGCTCATCCTTGTTGTCGGTTTGACACTGCAGATCAACAACAAGAAAAACAGTTTACAATCATCAGCGTGAGTACGGTTGTTTGCTGCTAGCAAAGTTTACAACTATAAGTATGGGACTGTTCACAAAAGTACAGATAATCTAACACAATCATCGCCATTATTATTATCATCATCATCGTCGTGGTTATCATCATCGCTAGCATGTGTTTGCTCCAGTTGATGTTTCGGCAGCACAGGACACAGTGCAACTCACAGTGCAACTCAGCACATCAAAACATGCATTCAGCAGCATCGCATTAAAAAACAGGAAAGAAGAAAGTAACAATAAAAAGGCATAAAATGTAACCGCAGCTCATATTTACAAATGTCGGCCATTACTAATTTGGCCTATTTTGGTATGGAGTTCATTTTGTAAAATTCTGGACCCTCCACTTTCTTAAAATCAGCTTATACTGGTTTGATATTATACAGTATGTGCTGAACTGGTGTCAGAAAAAAAACAATTAGCACAAACAATTAATTCTCATCATGACAATGCTGTGAAGTGTGTAAGATAAGGCCTCACTGTGGTCTTTGAAATACAAAAATACATAGCTAAAATACTACATTCAAAAGTCTCTTGTAATGGTACTACAATATAAACTAGATCTATCTTCCTAATACAAAAGGTAAACGTGAAGTTGAATTAATAACTCTAACAACAAATCTCAATCTATTAAAAAAATACATTCCCTTGTCAGGACCCTTTAAAAACTGACTGCAACCATTCAACAATTACTAACTTTCTACACAGTAGTGTCCATAGGCTCGCCCGCCACATCAGAACCAACACTGACTGGTAGAGGATCTGTGCTGTCACCTTTCTCTGGGGATTTAGCCAATCCCTGCTTTTCATCCTGCTGTCCCAGGTTCTTACTGGCTGAATGTGAACTGCGATCCTCCGCAACGTCACTGTCATTGGTTTGAGCCTTGGAGGGTGCGCTGGTCAATGCTCCAGGGTGAGTTTTCATATGTCCCTGTTGATAAGAAAGACAATAATCAGCCAAAAATACAAAATCTCACCAAACATGACATTAAAATGCATCACACTTTAAACATCTTAAAGTTACAATATTGAACTCATTGACTTTGGACTCGTACCTTTAGACCACTACGGCTGGCATATGCCTTTCCACAGTGGGAGCAGCTGTAGGGTTTGTCTGGGCGGGGAGGCTGGCTCTGTGGTGCTGGTGCTGGGACAGAGGGCTCTGGGTCCTCTGAAGGATTTTCTGGCACGCCATAACCCTCCTCCATTGGAGTGTCTTTGTCCAGTTCTGGATCCAACACATGCAAAGGCTCTCTGGGTGTGGTAGTCTCACCCTTCCCATTCATTTGGGCAGCATCTCTCTCCTGCGGCCCTTGTGGTACACTGCCGCAGGCCTCTTCTGCTTCTGGATTAGCTTTGGGGCTGGCAGGAGGGGTGAGTGCAGGTGAGGAATTTGCAGCTGGAGGTTTTGGGTTAGAGTCATTGCTAGTCATTGGCTCGTCAGTGGAGCAGTCTTCATCATTATTAACCCCTCTGTGCAGCGTATTATTTTCTACCGCAGGCTTCGAAACGCAGAGGGATAGAGGGGTGTCCTCCACTTCTGCATCTCCATTCACTGCAGCCAAATGCAAACTAGCTAAGGGTGCTTTGAAAGGGCCGGTGCTGCCCAGGTCAGCGTGGGTCTCCTCCTCGGAGTACGTGGAGCTGTTAATGGGGCTACCATCAGCCACAGCATTGTCTCCCAGATGCAGGGGGTTCTCGGCTCCTGCTGAGGGGGGATTACGGGCCAGGGGTGGGCTAACGCTGGGTGTTGAGCCCTCGGATTCTTCAGTCTTCACAGAAGTAACATCAGCAGCTGTGGATTGCTTAGAGGTGGACCCTGAGTTGAGAACATCGTTTGGAGACTTGGAGCCTATTGTTAAGGCCAAGGGAAGGAGTTGTTGGGCTTTAGATGGGGAGCTGATGGAGTCATTCTCACCATCATCGAAGACAGCACCTTCCGTGTCTGCACCGTCCTCAGGTGGCATGTCTTCATCAGGTGGTATTTGCCCTCCTAGGTGCAAACGGATGTGGTGCTGAAGAACCAAGGCATTGGTGAACTTGCGTGGGCACAGCGGGCACGAGTTTAGGGCGCGGGCATTTGGTGGTCTTGCGCGGTGAGTGGCCAGGTGGGCCCTGAGGCTGCCCTTTGTGGAGAAGGAGCGACCGCACAACTTACAAGGGAATGGACGCTCTCCAAGATGTGTGGCCTGATGCAAACGCAGAGCTCTAGGGCAGCTGAGGACACGCAAGCAGACACCACACTGGTTAGCAGCCTGGGCAGTAGGCAGAGAGGGGGTAGTTGTGGTAGTTGTAGTGGCCGAACCTGAGACTCCCTGGCTGGTCACTAGTCCAGCAGTATTGGCACTTGGACTCAGCCCGAGTGCAGCCAACATTTCCCTGCGGTAGGCACTGGAGGAGGTGGACAGGTCGTGGCCATGTGTGTCCCCATTGGCCTCAGTGGGTGTTTGTGAGGAGGTGGAGGGAGAGGAGGTGGAGGAACCTCCCTGTGGTTGCTTTTCAAGCTTCTGTACCAGCCGCTGCAACTTGGAGGTGTCTGAGGTCTGGGTAGAGGTGGTGGGAGAGGATGAGGAGGGAGAGGAGGTTGACGGTTTGGGGAAAGGAGGAAAGGGGAACGGAAGCTGATGAGGCGAAGTGAGGTGGGAGGTGGATGGGTGGCCCGGGGGCCGGAGAAGTGCAAGGTGATGAGGGGAGGTACCTCCGGGGAAGAGAATCTTGGGGAGGTGGGCCAGCTGGGAGTATGGGGAGGTTGTATGGAGGGTAGAGTGAGGAGGTGTGTTCTCATCAAAACGCTGCTGCTTTGCTCCTTTAAACTGGCTTCCCATGGAGGAGGAGGAAGACGAGGATGAGGAAGAAGAGGGCAATGCAGTGCTCGATGCACTGGCAGCAGCTGCAGCTGAGGCTCTGTTCAGCTGTAGCAGTGAATGGGCTGTGGACAGCAGCGCCATGTCCACCGAGGGGGGCAGAGGTAGAGACGAGGGCGAGGGCCGAGCAGAACCACCAGACAGGAATCCTAAAGCCATGTTCTCTGTCATTCCGGGAATGCTCCCTTTCACTCCGTTAAATGCATCATCATCATCAGCCCGCCGCTTCCTCCTTCTCTGGATGGCACCAGGGGCAGATCCACTCTGTGTTTGCTCGGACAGCGCTGGTGGCAGCAGGGAGAGGGACAGCTCTGGGTTCTGCTCTCTGTGTCGCAGGAAATGAGCTTTGAGGTTCCCCCTGGTTGTAAAGCGGCTCAAGCAGACTGGACACTGGTATGGCCTTTCACCCGTGTGCGACCTCAGATGGATCTGGAGCGACGAGTCGCTGCTCAGCACTTTCCCACAAAAACGGCAGACGTGCTGAGGGCGTCCTGATGACGAGGCGGAGGCGACAGAGGAGCTGGGCTGGAGGTCCTGGGAGTGGCTGGTGGTGGGGAGGGGAGGAGTAGGGAAGCTGACGCCATTGCTGTGGCTGAATGAGGAGGTGTTAGACGATTTCTCGTGGAGGTAGCGTGGCGGTAGGCCCAGTGACAGGGACAGTGGGTGTAGAGAGGCAACAGATGAGCTGATAGTGGATGAAATAGATGAGGAGGAAGAGGAGGATAATGAGGAAGAGGTAGAGGAGGATGAAGCTCTGCTGCCATTAACATGTGACACGCCTGATTTGGAGACGGCTGGCTGGGGGAAGAGGGAGGATGGAAGGCCAGTCAAAAGTGATGAGGCTGTGGTCACTGGAGTGGCAGTGGAAGGGTGTGTTGGTGATGAAGACGCTGCTCCTGAAGACTTCTGGTTGCTCTCTGCACCACTGGCCTGTGTGTTATTATCTTGGCCAAAGACAGCCCCTCCAAGCCTTAGAACATGCCTGCAGATCTCTTCTGTTATCTGCATCTGGTGGATTTGTCTCTGCTGCAAAACCCTCAGCTCCTCTAGGAGTACTGCCAGGGTTGGAGGCACCTGGATCTGTTCCTGCTGCCCCGGAGAGGTGGAGGACTGCTGCTGACCTGGACTGGAGCTGTCCCGGTGAGGCGGCACGCACTGAGAAGACGTGGAGGAGGAAGAGGAGGAGGTAGTGGCGGTGGCCGAACTGCCCATTGGCGGTGACGTCATGGTGGAGTGAGAGTTTCCTTGGTGGGACAGGCTGTGGGAACCCGAGGTTTGACCCAGGGGAGGAGGCGAGTGAGTCTGGGATGACAGCGAGGGGTGAGGGAAGTCTGGTGAGAGGGAGGAGTGGGTGTTGGGGAGGGAGGTGGTGAAGGGGGCGATGTGGCTGGGCCAGTGGGGAGGAGGCGAGCTCTCGCTGGGTAAGGAGGGCGCGTGGAGCCCACCGGGGGATGGGCGAGGGGCCAAAGGCGGCTGGCAGTCTTGGAGGGAGGTGGGGGATGAGGAAGAGGACCCTGATGACGTCACTTCGGAGCCCAGAGACGTGGATGGTGACTTAATTCCCAGGTGATCATCTGAGGATTGACAGAAAAGGAAGAATGCTAAGAACTTTTTTAGACTTAGAAACCTGTGTGTTTCCTTGTAGGAGCATTATTATGCAATATCTCAAATATCCAGGTATGTAAATTCATTAAAACTTTCCGCTTCACTTACAGTTTGTTTATTTCATTGTTTCCAGTTACTGTTTACAAATTTAGTTTTCAAATTTGTGTGCAGACCAAAAGATCCTGTTTCAACTTCTGAAGAAATGCCTGCTAGGAAATGGCCTTGAACAAGCAAATAAACAAGTGGAAGAAAACTCTGCAGTCTATGAGCCTTTGTAATGTCCTGTCTCAATCTGTGCTCTCCGCAGCAAAACTCCTCAAACATCTTGCGCACACAAAAAAGCTTACAGACCACCTTGCTGCTATGGCAACACATTTTAGAGGACAATGGGCATCACCAAGACAACCCATAACCCCTCTTAACCCACCCCCCTCCCTGTAGCAGTTACGTCTTTCATCTCTCTATTCACCCTTCCCCCCTTACGTCACAGTGGAGGTCAAGGGTCAGGCCACGCTAAGGGTTCTGGGCACTGTCCAGACACTCTGATTGGTCAACTAATCTGACCTCTGCCGCTCAGGGGTCAAATTCTTTCAGAATCTTGAGCACAGAGTGAGAAAGAGTAAAAAGAAAAAGAAGGGGGGAGGGTAACAACAATGGAGAGACAAACTAACTATTCCCTCCTGGAGAGGTATAGTGATGGAATGAAAGACTGTACCTCAGTAAAATTCCTTCCTTGTGACTTATAAACAAACCTGAACCTGCAGGGAACACATAAATAAGTCCAGTTAAACTTCCAGTTTAATTTGTGGAAGTTTACCTGGAGAGACTGACTGAGGTGCATGCACTTGAAGCTGCGACACAGTACAAGTGCGAGAGAATCTCTCTATCCTCTCTGAATCTTTTTTTCCCATCCATCTGAAAACCCCCCAACTGCGTAGGAGTATACAGTCAATAGGGCTGGGGTGAGAGGGGGGGATGAGAAAGAGGGAGAAAGAAAGGGGAGGGAAGTATATTGAGAAGGTAGGAAAATGGGGGGAGAGGGGTGCATAAGGAAGAAAAAGCATGGAAGAAGAGCAAAAGAGAAAGAGGGGTGGAAGATTAATCTTTACCAAAAACACTGCCTTCCCTTCCCCCTACCCCTGCACCTTATTGTTAACAAATAAGAGAGTGTTCTATACTAATCAAAGACCTCCAGCAGTCAGCGCTGAGCAGCCTGTTGGTTTCCTGGAGGACGCGCAGCACATGAAAATGGCCACAGATGTATGTTAGTTAATCCTTCTCTATTCACTTCACAGGGACAAGTTTATTGGCCCTGACCAAAGTGCCCGAGGCCCCCATTTAGTGGGGCCCATTACAGTGAAAAGGAGGGGTTTCTATAGTTGACAAACTCAGATCTTAAACTTTTAAGTCTGTTAAATCAGGTGCGTTTGCTGGAATGTGGCCATGCATACATAAACTTATGAAAAATCAGAGAGCTCAAAGAGAAGCCATACATAAACCGCGTCAGCCTAAACCCATACATTTGCTTTTGTAAAGTTCTTGAAAGAATTTTTTTTACACTGGAAGTGACTTCCACATGCGGTGATGAGCACCGTGTTGTAGGATACCCAGCCTCTCTCTCAAGAATTTCTAACAGACAAAAACACACACTCACTCGTAAAATATGTTTTCTTACCGTGAGATAGCAGCCTCGGGCCACCCGGATCCGCGTTAACGAGATGCTGGGGTCGCTTCTGCTTCCGGCGTGACATGATTCACGGCGACTCAGACAGCAGAAAGGGGGGCATCAGTCGGTTGAATGGCACAAGGCACGGTTTTTTTTTTCTTTGCGCACTTGGACGCGCTCCTGAAAGCATCCACGCATCCAAAAGTATAAAAGTCGCGCAATTCCCGCAAGCCTTTGGATAAAAAAATAAAACTTTAAAATGTGTGCAGTCAGTTTAAAACGATGAAAGAGCGATCTTTCATGGATGAAAGCCTAAAAAAGAGGACATATGTTTGCAAATCCGCAGGTCTGCACCGTGTCATATGAATCTGCCGTGAGTGCGTGTGTGTGGCTGTTTTGTAAAGTCTCTTCTCCCCCCCAAAAAACTTGTCCAATTTGCGCCCCTCCTCTCCCACTGCTGCCCCGTTGCATGCACATACAGGGAACACACACACACACACACACCATATACACACACACGCCATACACACTCACACACACAGAACCACTCCTTGTTCTTCAATGATATTTGCATTTCAATGGCGTGTAACACACAGCCTCCCTGGTTCTCTCTTTCTCTTTCTCCCCAGCTTTATTTTTCTTTACACACTCACACAGCAGCTATAAACTTTCATTAAAACATGACAATGAGATGTCAAAGCCGTTGGATGCCTAAAAACAAATTCAAATGGGCGTAAGAATTGGCTGTTTGCTGAAGATAAATGTTTTAATCTGTGCAGGGAGGAAACAAAATCATCATGGGTCAAAATCAGATGTAATAACATGTATAAAAGAAGTCTAACAGGTGATTTATATCAATCAGGTGACATCTGTTTAGGACCCCCCAGGTGTACTGCGCTTACTTTTTAATCGTCAGCAAGGTGGATGCATAAAAAGTTATGGCTATAAAAACTGACTGGCAGGTGGTCTCCATCAACAAGAGTCAGAAATCAGTCTTCACAGCGGTGTTATTTTGCCAAATGACGAGAGTACAGGCGGTTTTTCTAACCCTTTGATTTCCATATGGCCAATTACCAACAACAGTGCAGTGAGTGGCTGTTGTGTGCAAGTGGGGCCACACAGCCATTCCACATGCATGCATGTATTTTGTGTGTTATCGCCAACTGCAATAACCCCCTCCCACCCCCCCCCATCCCACCCAAAAAAGCATCTTACACTGGAGCTCTATTTAAAAGGCAGAGAATAGATGGGAATCTTTGACAATGGCGTGCTGGACACAGTTGAGTGAGCATCTCCCCTCTCTCACTATGAACCCCCGGATCCACTGCTGCACAGCACAATGCCCCTCTTTCACCCCCTGCCTTTACTCCTGTACCACGTGGAGAAATGGATAAAAGAGAGAGAGAGAAAAGTGGGAGGAGGAGAAGGGGGGCCATATTTAAGTAGGTGTCTCACATTATACATATATCCACTCAGAGGCTGTGTAAGAAAACAGGGCATTATTTGACTTGGGGGAAGTAACTGCCATATTTATATAAAGGGTTACAATTTGGGATGCTCAAAAAGCGTCTGACTTTATTCAAGCTCATTAGCATTAAATGAGAAATAAATGGGAAGTAATTAATAAATGATGGATGATGGTTCTTTTATTCCTTTCGTCATGTAAACATGCAAAACCACCTTGTGTAATTCATGTAATACATAAAGTAAAGTACAAAAAGAAAAGGATTCATCCATATGCAAAGTTAATCTGTTCAGAGAGTTGCAAAGTTTTACTATTTGTTTATGACATCTTTATCATTACTATTTGCACATTAACATATAAGCATTTTAATATTGTAGGTAGTTTGATAAATACAAAGTTTAACCTTTTCTAGTTGAGTAGTTTCACCCATAAAATGCATCAGGTTTTTAAGGTGATCATATATGTTAGATGTACATCTTAACTAAGTAACTACAGCTGTTATATGACTGTAGTGAGTCACAGTGGAGGTATAAACTAGGTATCACAGCATGCAAATACTCATGTAGTAAAAAGTAGAATAGGCTTCATAAGTGGAGTTAATTTATTTCATTATGTCATTAGGCTTTCAATGGGTTGACATATCTTCAAAACATATGTACATAATGTTCACTTCTACCATCCTTAACTGTACAAACACACAAAACACACACAGAGGGAGTTTATATTCTAAAATATCCTGAAATTCATGATATTTACATGAATTAGGCCTGTATCCTATAGGTACAGCATTACATACATTACATAACAAGGATAAATAGATTTTATGGTTTATCTATGTTTCAAATAAAGAATTTTTGATTCTCCTGAATATTTTTGAGCCATTTTGTAGTCGTGACGTGTGAGTTACAATCAGCCAATCAGATCGCACCATTCATTACCGTCACCTGCTGTCACCTGCAGAGGGAAAAAGTAGCCTCAACCGGTAAGTCCTGTATCTTTGGTAATTAACCATAAAATCACGGTTAGGTTCAGGTCAGCGTGTTAATGTGTTTAAGCCTAACAGGGGAAAAATAGTATTAGAAGTCAAAGTTGTTGTTATTTTCAAAGTAGTCGTCACTTTACTTGGTCGCTCGTTAATGCTAGTCTGCTAATGCTAGCTTGGTAATGCTAATGCTAGTAATTGTGGCAGTTGATGTTAAACTGGCGACTGGAAAGTAGGCTAAAGTTTACCATTCACTTAATATTGAAGAGTTAACACAAAGGAGTATTACTTTTTCATATAACTTATTAAACCAGTCAAGACTAAACTTACAGAAAACATGAACACGAATCCATTCAAGTTGTAACATAAGATTAAAAAAAAAATAAGGTTTTAAAAGTAAGGTAGGTGACATTGAAAGTGTATGAGTTACTGACGATTAAAACTGAAAGTTCCAGCTCTACAGTTTAAAGAGAGGATTGAGAGGGAGATCTAATCCACAAAGTAGCTGAATTCTCATTCATAAAAAATATTATTTTGATCTCCAGACCTGGAGATTTTGCGTCCATAAACTTAACTAAATAGGGTTTTAAACTAAATAAGGGTTAAAGTCACTGAGAACAAATGCTTGACCTTTCAAAAAACTTTTTATTTGCTTTATCTTCATATGGTAAAGGTACTTCCCACAGTCACAGCCATGTCCCTCTGTGATGACACACTCCTGTGTAACTTCCCAAAGTGCCGGACCAAGCTGAGCGGCTTCGCCTGGGTCACAGCGTGCTCACACGTTTTCTGTGATCAGCACGGGTCCGGTGAGTTCAGCCGCTCTCCCGCCATCTGCCCGGCCTGCTCCTCTGCGCTGTCTGGGAAGCTGGACATTGTGAGGACGGAGCTGTCTCCCTCTGAGGAGTACAAAGCCATGGTGCTGGCAGGTTTGCGACCAGACGTAGTTCTGGACATCAGCGCCCGTGCTCTGGCCTTCTGGAGCTATCAGGTCAAATATCTTTCTGTCTGTCTGTGTGTGAACTTGGCATTGCTCTGCATCTGTGAACCTTGAATTGTCTGTATCAGTCCAGTTGTCTTTTCTTATAAAACACCCAGCTCAGTCTCTTGTATACAGGTCCATCAGGAGCGTATGTACCAGGAGTACAGTCTATCACGGGCCGAGGCGCAGCTGAAGCAGATGGAGAAGGTACTGACCCAGCAGAACCAGAGCAGAGAACTGGAGCTCACCGCCATGAGAGGAGAAATCGCTTCACTGAAAAAAGTAAACCAGAACTCTTTTAACCCACAAGTGCACATGTGTAACCTCATTTGAAATGAGACCCTCAGACTGTTTTCAGGTGCCAGAATTACTTTATGTGGGTAAATTGCCCCAGCATGCTCTCTGACCTGCTCTGTTGCCACACTGTATCTGTTTCATCTGAGATAAGAGTGTGCGAAGAGTTTAAGAGGTGACAGAGGGGAATATCCACAGACATTATCTCCCACTCTTTTACCGATCTTAGGAGTAAAACACCTCATACACCACATGTTTTCAACCTTTATCTCTCAGTACTCCTGCATTGATGTCCAGGAGCATGTTAACCTTTACATTAGGGCTTGTTTTGTAATTTTAAAGCTGTATAAATTCACAAGAATGTATAAAAAATTGAAAATTGTATTTCCATCAGGTGATGGAGGAGTATAAGAGGAAGTACAGTGAGGTGTCAGAGAGGCTGATGGAGAGGAACAGGCAGTACCAGAAACTACAGGGGCTGTATGACTCTCTGAGGCTGCGAAACATGGTGGTGGGTGTTGGGGAAAGAGACACGCTGCCACAACCAGCACATCACGACTACAGCACTGGTAAGAGCAACAGTTTGAACTTAGATTAATGCTTTTACAAGATAAAAAGTTTACATTATTAAGCTTTCATCTTGGGCTCTGGGAACCTGTAATGGACATTTTAGGCTGAAGGACATATTGATTAATTGATTGGGTGACAGATTAATTGATAATGAAAATAAATTAGTTGTGGCCCAAAATAGGATGTTTCATAGGAAAATAAACAGACGAGAATGTGTTTTCCTCTCCCTGCCTGAGAATTAAATGCTTTTATCAGTAGTTTTATTTTGCCCACACTGATTAATGAGAGGAGGAAGGAAACTCAGCAAGAATAATGTTAACTGGCACAAAGGAAGACACAGCTGTGGGTGTTTAGTCAAGAAGAGGTCATCAAAAAAGAACAGTGGGAGTAATGAGCTGATTGTCTATGTAAGGGAATTTTAGTCAGTGCAACAATGAAGGACATCCGTCAAACCTCCTGTGTCTCACACCCAGGGGTGGCTCGACAGGCGACTCCCCAGAGGAGCCCTCAGTTCCTCTCCCTGGGCTCCGAAGCAGACAGTCGGTTCTTCTCCTGCCTGGAGGCCGATGGAGCCAAGACCTTCTTCCAGTTCAGCTCCCCTGCCAGGGAGAGAGGCCGGCCCTTCATCAAGAAGCACTGAGATGAGCAGGTTTCATAGTGACTTTAACTTAAGTGATATTATTCACTTCACCAAATTGTTCAGGTTTAATATTAATTCAGTTGGAGGTTTTTGGCCTAAGTGCATTTTTGTACTATTTATTGTCATTTTGAACCATAGATGTGTTTTTGGACCTTACTGGGCTAAAATTGTAGTTGAACTTAGCTATGATATCTTAGTCCTGTCTTTGTATATTTGTGTTTTAAGTCCTATAAGAGTAGAAAAAATACAACATTGTCTTTTCACAGAGTACTGCCTACTTTAGTCTTCTTCATTATGTAGATTATGTCAGATTTATAAGACATAACGCATTCAGGGGGACACTACCATAGAAGTATGGCCTTTTTTTTCTTTCAGTATTTTCATATGTGAATAATATCTTAAAAATATAACAAGTGTAGGGTGACAGGGTCTCACTGTAACTGAAAAAGAGAAAAGGGACTGCTGGTTCTGTGCCAAAAAATATCACAATACTCCATACACATTTTAATAGCACTGAGATCATACAGTTCAGAAATAGATGCTACACTCTGCCACCAAAAGGTTGGTGGTGTTATTGCCACATCAGGTCTGCATAAAGAATATCACATTTCCTTCATTTGTATAGTGCATTTGTGTTGTGTGTGTGTAATGTGAAGTTTGTTACTGCACAACAAAAAACCAAAGTAGGTTGTTAACTGGTTGATCTAGACCCAAGAATGAAAAACAAAACCTTTAAGGCAAAAGTTTTTTTTTTGTTTTTTTAAGGATAAACTGAAGTCATCACAGGTTCATTCCTTTACAAAAACAACTCCATGTTGTCCCCACAACAACAGAATACAAAAAAAGAAACATTTATAAATATAAACGGGCTGTCACTCTAAAGACAATGTAACATGATGGCCTCTATATACAAAACAACACATAAAACAGGCACAAACTTTGGAATCTTCAAATTTCCATAATCATCCAAATTGTTCAAACTTCCATATCCAGCAGAAAACTTGGTCCTCTCTTGCCTCCTCCTCCACGGCTCATTCACTCTGGGGCTTGTAGCTGACAGAGGCAGCGATCTGACTTTGAATATTTTGTTTCTTGCCGTTGACGATGAGCAGCAGAGGAGAGTCCACTCGTATACTCCTGAAGTCAAACGACTGCCAGAGAAAGGGAAAGTAAAAGTCAGATAACCCGAAAGACATTGTTCAGTAAATTTTTCACTACATGCATGAAACACTGACCTTTTCTTTATGTGTTATACTGTGTCGTTTGACCTGAGGTTCAGGAATGACTACTGTGTCTCCTATCAGGACGCCCCAGCTGTCTGCTGTGTTGTATACCATCACGACTATACACATCTCCTCGCTGTCCACCATACCAAACGTACTGCGGATAAGAGAATCCAAGCTTTTACAAGACAACTCCAAAAAAACAAGACCTGTTCCTCTGCTGTCACACCAGGGCTGAGGATAAGTGGACCGTTAATGATGAAAAAGAAACTGCACTCACAAGGCCATGCGACCCTCAGAGGCCAGGCTGAACACCACTTTGCCTAAGGCGGCCACCCCGGCATTGTGGCCGTGTGAGAGGGAGGAGAGAGTCCGAGGCTCTAGGCTGCCCACACGGCCTGTGGGAGAACGGAACTGAGGGGAGGAGCAGGGGCCCAGAGCCGACGTGTTGAGGTTAGAGAGCATGGTCCGTAACCGACGCGCCTTCACCTTCCCCTGAAGAGGAATGACTGATGGTTAGGAGCAAATCCAGAATTATATGGCTGCACTTTGCTGCCACCTTGTGGTAAAATAAAAATCTAAGGCTGTCGTCACACACGATTAAAACTGTAAATACTGTTGTGATAACAGTGGCTGATAATAATTACATCATAACAAATAACACAGGATTTCTGCTGTGTTACCTTGTTCTGTATGAGTTCTGTGACTTTCTCTAGATACTCCAGCAGCTGCTTTTCTCTCTCTGGAGGCTCCTCCCAGCCCGGGTCGAGTGCTGCCGCTCGGCTGTACCCGCCGAGCGCAGACCCAAACATCTCCTCGTACTGGAACAGAGTGGCTCGGTTGAAATGCAGCTCCGGGTAACAAGAAGCAGCTCTGTCCACTTTCTCCTACAAAAGGTGAGAGTGGAGTAAAATATTAATACAACAGTGCAGTTAGGGCCGATTGATTTTAACTGTGCAGTTACATTTGCGTACTCACAGATTGTGCATAGGCACTTAGAGCTTGTTGAGACAACTGAGGATTCTGTCCACAGGTGAAAAACAGGGACACGTAGGCATTTCCCAGGATATCTGTAAAAACACCAACATAAAATACAATTTTGTTCATTCATGTGCAGGACATCTTATAATTTGTGAAATGACTGTTATACCCACATCCCCAGACTCTGACGCTCTACTCACACCAGGACGTCCCGTCTGTGACATCCAGCTGGACAGCTTGTCGGGCCATGTCCACGCTCTCCAGCACCTGTTTGCCATGTGCGTCGCTGTCTGCTGCCGGCAGCTGCCTCAGCACCATGGACAAGTTACGTAGTGACACTTTGTTCTTGCTCTACAGAGGTCGAAGATAAAGCACAGACAGATGAGTTAATAAGTGAACCAGCATCGCCCAGCAAGTTCATTGGATATGACCCCAGATTTTGTGTAATTTTACCATTACTATAACATAATACCTTGCCTTTTCTCCACAGCTTGGTATGTGATTAGTGGCTTTCTATGTGAGGGCTTAGCAACTGAATCCAAAAAGACTAAGTGAAAACACATCCGCCCCTCTCTTTTTACTGTACCTGCTGCAGGGCTCCAGTGAAGCAGTTCTTGGCACCGATCAGGTCTCCTTTTTTCCAGTACTGCTCCCCCAGTGTATTCCAGCCCTCGACCAGGCCAGGCTCCAGCTTCACAGCCCGGGAAAGGCACTCCTCTGCTACAGCACTGAAGTCTGGAGTTACGTTCAGACACCTGCCTTTCTGCAGCAGAAACTCTGCTTTGTGTTTGTAGCTATCTGTGGTAAATCAAAAATACAGAGGTACAGTAGGTGTTAAAAATGATGATTCTGCAAATGGAAGATGCAATGCTGTGGTGTGAACTCAACACTCACCTTCTTTCTCCTCCAGCTTTTTCAGTGTCTTCTCCGTTTCCTGTGCGACATCGCTTTGTTTCCTTCCAGCTTCCTCCACGCTGTGAGTCTCAAAATAGCAATCTCTGAAATTATACAGTTCATCCACAAGCTCCTGTAATGGGAGGACATGGAGAGGGAGGGGGTAGATGTGAAAAATAAATTATAAATTGTTAACAGATAAAATTAGACCAAAGGCACATCTGCCTGTGGTACACTACAGAGTTTGTGAAGAACTAGGACAATCATGTGCTATTAAGAGAGTCACCAGAGTGGGGCTTGTGAAAGAAGCTACTGAATTGCATTACAGGAATACCCAGTGTTAGCAACTGTTAAATCAGCAACATAATACACTTAATGTAGTAGTTTTAGGGAATAAAATTTAATCATGTCTTATTTCTGAAAGGCACAACCATTTATGCACCAGTATTTGTTTTAATTGTTATAAATGTAGAAAATTGTTGTCTAGTGCTCATGCTTGGTGCATTAAGCCTTGGGGCACACATACAATCTGGTGACTCAGCAAGAAGTAGTGGGACAGATTAAAGCAAAGCACGCTTCTTATAATATATTTCTCAGGTGGTTTAAAGTAAAATTAAAGATTTGAAGTGGCCCTACGCCTTTAACATTAAGTGTGATATACACTCGTGCAAAGAGAGTAAAATTGCAGTTAGCATGACAGTTGCAGCCAGTTGTTATAGTAACGAGTCTTTCAGGAGGTGTCCAGCAAGCAGAGTGAGAGGTAACACTCGATAATTACCGCACAAGTCAACAAAACACGACGACTCGAGACACTTTGTGGATTTAAATATCTGTATGATATAACTGACAGGACTTACCTTGAAAATTTGCAGTTCGTTTTTGTCTTTCACTGGCTCTCCGCTCTTCTCGTCTTCCGCCATCTTTGCGTTAGCTCTCAGCAGCAATAGCCTGGTAGTTGATGGAGTGGGACAAAGCGCACCTGAGTTACGGGTCAAGTATCAAACCTAAAGCTCTGCTGTTAATATTCTGGCAGAAAACAGTCATTTGCGAATTACCACGAATACAAGGAGTTTTAACACAGAGGAAACATGCTTTTAATTTCAGTGACGCCGGAAGTTGGAGTAGTCCGCACTGTAATTATTCCGACAGTGAAACCCCTTAGAAAAAATAACTGTGAAACGTTTACCGTGCAATTTTATTTTCTTAAAATACATTCTTTAATACAGACGCGTGAAAGAGTGATAATTTATTTAATACCGTTGGTGTAACCGCCAGGGGCATCGACTTACCCTCAGTCGGAACTTTTCAATCAAGTTGCTGGTCCGACACTTTTTCGCCGCGCACCATACATTCTTCTATCATCACAGGGCGGACAGCGGCTAATTTCTGCCGTGAAGCCGTCCAGTGTGGCCGGTGTTTGTGTTTTTGTCGCTGCTGAACCCAGTTCGTCATGTCGGACACATGGAGCAACATCCAGGCGCACAAGAAGCAGCTGGACTCTCTGCGGGAGAGGCTGCAGAGGCGGCGGAAAGACCCAGCGCAGCTGTCCGCGGGTACGTTCAGACCGGACAGCGGGTACCAGCGGGGCGGCAAATACAGTTATTGTTTTCGTTATTAGTGATCAATTAGTTATTGAATCAATCCAGTTAATTATTGACTCAATTTATTGCCGTGGAGAGAAATGTGAAGTTGTCACCAGAGGCCACAGTCTTAATATTACTTTTACTAGAATTGGTAATACTGTGAACTTTCAATCAAAAAATGATCACAACAATGGGGAAGCTGTCAGACTTTAACTTACTCCAGATGTGAGTTATATGTTACTTTCTGCCCATCGGCTAAATCCTCAGTTATGATTCGTTGGTAGTTCTGCTCTATAAAATGAAACATGCTCTACATGTTTCTCTATTTTTACTCACGTTTTTCTTGACATGGTCACAACTGAAACTTCTGAAAATGGCTTCACTTTGCTTATTCCTTAACCTCTTTTGTCCCTCCCTCTTTTGTTTTGTAGAAGGCGGCGGCAGCACAGACTGTTCCACAGCGAGGAGTGACAGCCCGGCTCCATCAGCTCCGTTCACCTCACAGGAGGAGACAGAAAAACCACCAGACCCAGAACTGGAGAAGAGACTGCTGGGATATCTGTCTGATCTGAGTCTCTCGCTGCCCACAGATCTCTCTCACGATCACAAATGAACTCAACAGTGTGAGTCTTTGTTTGTGAGTCCAAGAATTTAATATAGAAAAGTCACGTTAAAGCCATCTTAACTGTATCATATTAACAGCTTAGTATTGCTGCCTTATCAATTCATCATCTTCTTTTTCTTTGATGCTCACAGTCTGAATCAGCTGTCAGTCATGGATGCATCCAGAGTCTGCTGCTCAAATTCTCAGCTCAGGAGCTCATCGAGGTGCGGCAGTCCACCTTGGCCTCCTCTTCTACAACTTCCTCCTCCACCTCCTCCTCCACAGTTGTCATAGCCGTGGACCACACAAAACTATGGGCTATGATTGGGTCTGGGGCTGGAGCCCAGAGGACCGGAGTCAAGAGGAAAACAGAAGACCAAACCCACAACAAAAGAGCAGCAGGCTTCTCGCCCTCACTACAGAGCTCCGCTTCCCCACCGCACTCCTCCTCCACCTCCCTGACGCCGGCGTCCTCCTCACAGCTGGCAGGGCCCTCAGCGTCAGGGAGCGGGGCTGAGAAGAAGGGCAGGAGCAGTAAAAGCCAGTCGTCTCACGTGGACATGGAGATCGAGAGCCTCCTGAACCAACAGTCCACAAAAGAGCAGCAGAGCAAGAAGGTAAGAGCGATGATTATGATCAGGCAAATTTGGAGGTTTGATAACTATTACGGTATCACGTGAATGTTATTTGTGCGTAGGTGAGCAGAGAGATTCTGGAGCTGCTCAACGCCAGCACAGCCAAGGAGCAGTCCATCGTGGAGAAGTTCCGGTCTCGCGGCCGAGCTCAGGTCCAAGAGTTCTGTGACCACGGGACCAAAGAGGAGTGTGTACGCTCTGGGGACACACCTCAGCCATGCACTAAGTTACACTTCCGGTCAGTGCTCCTCAGCATTCATTTTTAACTTCTTTCCTCTGTATTTATCTCAGCTGACACAGTGAAATCCTTTTATCAGAAAGTTTACAGCAGATACCTCAGACTGATTTTGACTTTGTTTTTTTATCCTGCCATTAACAACCTACATATAACATGCTGCTAAAAATGATTTAAAATTAAAAAAAAAAAAATAAAAAAATAAAAAGATTAGTAACAATTTAGATAATGATTTTGAATTGAACATCAGTGTTTAACAATTTGACCTGAAGAGGGCACTGTAATCAAGGTAAAGACAGATATTGCATCTTGTTTTTTGGATTTGTCTAAAACATATATAATTTGTGGAGTAAACAAAATAAGGGAAAATCATTCATAAGTAATTTTTTTCCCTTCCATGTTTTTATTTCATATTTATATTTCATATTTTCATTTTGTTACAAAGTAGTGGAGCATTTTTTGTTGAATTTAATTCAAATGACATTACACAAACGTGTATGAGGGTGTTTTATTTTGTTATGTATATTTTCTCATTCAGTCGCATCATCAACAAACACACGGACGAGAGCCTCGGCGACTGCTCCTTCCTCAACACCTGTTTCCACATGGACACCTGCAAATACGTCCACTATGAGATCGACAGTCCTCCAGAGGCTGAGGGGAGTCTGCTGGGGCCCCAGGCGGGCACCGCGGAGCTCGGCCTCCACGCAGGAGACGCCGACAGCAACGTGGGCAAACTGTTCCCTTCACAGGTGAGGAAGAGGATGGAGAGATGAGGAAAGAAGGCGTGTAAGAGAGCAAGAAATAGATGGATCTTGATGTTTTCATATATGTTTTAATTTCCAGTGGATCTGCTGTGATATCCGCTACCTGGACGTTTCCATCCTGGGTAAGTTTGCTGTTGTGATGGCCGACCCTCCTTGGGATATCCACATGGAGCTGCCCTATGGTACACTGACTGATGACGAGATGAGAAAACTCAACATCCCCATACTGCAGGACGATGGCTTCCTTTTCCTCTGGGTCACTGGCAGGTAACTAAAACAAGTTCAGGAAGCGAGTGATCGGCTTCTTGATATCTAGAAATTTAGCAGCAGGAAAGATCAGGGGTAAATGTCCTTCTAGTGGTTATAACCTTGGTTAACAGGGAGGTCTAGGTCTTCATGTGACCACAGCAAGGAAGTTTTTCCGTGTGTCCATCCACAACTTGGTGTCCCACGGTGTCAGTATGACAAGCACTTGCACCAAGCACTAACTTATCTGGTTTGTAAAGAACATCAGAAAGATTTTTTTCTTCAGCTGTGACTTTTAGTTTTTCTGCTCTGCTCTATACGCTACAAAATGTCCTGTAGAACCAATACATAATCTGAAAGAAAAATAGAGTGTGTATACAAGTATTGCACATTTGTTCTCTCAAACTCATCATCTGCCCTTCTTCTCCTCTTCTTACAGAGCTATGGAGTTGGGCAGGGAGTGCCTCAGTCTTTGGGGGTAAGTCTTTTCCTCCTGTGCATCTCCCACCATTAATCATCATTTTGGTACGACACTGTTTGCATATTTGCTCTCTTTACCTCTCTCAGTTACGAGCGTGTGGATGAAATCATATGGGTAAAAACCAATCAGCTTCAGAGAATCATTCGCACTGGGAGGACCGGCCATTGGCTCAATCACGGGAAGGAGCACTGTCTGGTATGTTTACATCATTTTTTATACTAGATTTTAATCTGTTTCAGTTACAAGTGCATGAATCTACTCAGCTCCAAGCTTGCACCGTCTTACCTCTTGAGGAAAGGAATCTCATTTTTTGTGAGCATGCCTGCCAAAGCGTGTCTGATATGTGCATGTCTGCAGTGAACAACAGACCATGTGGGTTGTTTCTCCTCAGGTGGGTGTAAAGGGAAACCCTCAGGGATTCAACAGAGGTTTGGATTGCGATGTCATTGTGGCTGAGGTACATGACTGTATCTTCTATCATACATACTGCAGTTAACCCATATGACTCCTCAAGCCTGAAAAATTAGCTTCATTAAACTCACACACACTCTCTCTCCCAGGTTCGCTCCACCAGTCACAAACCAGATGAAATCTATGGCATGATAGAGAGACTCTCACCCGGCACCAGGAAGATTGAGCTGTTCGGTCGACCCCACAACGTCCAGCCCAACTGGTAACATACTGTCATGCTTTAATATGAAAGAAAACTGCTCTACATGTTATACATGTACTAATCGTGCCTTTCCCCCTGTTGCTTCCCTTCTAGGATAACTCTTGGAAACCAGCTTGATGGCATTCACCTTTTGGATCCTGAGGTTGTGGCTCGGTTCAAGAAGCGATATCCAGACGGCGTCATCTCCAAACCCAAAAACATGCAGTGATGAGATCATCTGTGGTCACAGGTCTGGAGAAGTTTGTCTATAGATAGTTTTTTGTTTATTTTTTATACCAGCGTACTGATTTTTTAAAAAAAATAAATATTGTTACCAAGATACATTGTCTTGGTTAACAGATGAAGCCACATGAAAAAGCAATGTGAATTACTTTTGGAGTTTTCATCACTTCTGTGCATTAATGTATGTGATCTCCATATTTAATGCTGCAACACTTCACATTCACCACCAATAAAAACACAGGAGGCATTTTTAATGTACATTGTTATTATTTTGTTAGTAAAGAATAAAGATACTTTTCTTTTGATTTACTGTGGATATGAATAGCTGATAATTGGTTTTGCATCAACACTGACGTTTCAAATTTCAGCAGGTTTTTCACAGTCATTTGGGATCAGCACTTACATTCATATCTGTTCATTTGAGGCGAATACAGAACCCAGTTCATCACACAACTCTGCACTTAGGGTTTGTTAAAAAGTTAATACATTTTAATATCAAATGCAATCTGGAGTGTTTTAATTACAAAAATATAAACAAAAAGAAGTTAGCCAGAATGAGCTGAAGCCAAGTATGAGTCACAAAATACCCAATAGAAATGTAATACTCCGTGCAGCTTAGTTTACTTATTCTTGTCCAGAGAGGAGCTAACTAGAGGCAGCAGCTGAACATCCTAAAACCTGCAAACATTATACAAGGCCTCAACATGACCCTTTTGCATATGTGGTAGGATTCGGGTTGATACTAAAGCTAATTTGTTTCTGTTCTGTAATATTTCACTATTAGTGTGCAGGGTTTTGTATCATCTCCAAATTGAAATAAAACTGTAATTTTCAAACAGTAGAAAAACAAAAACTCTCCACCAACCCCGCCCCAAGAAAGAAACACAAAAAAATAATGCACTTCCTGGTAGTGAAATTTTGTAAACAAGTCTCTATGTTGTCTTCTCTTTCATCAATACTATGTCCACTTGGACAGTGGGTCCACTCCTTTTAAGTCTTCTGAAATCTTAATGCACTGAGACTGGAAACCGAGTCCATTTCAGTCTGTTTTCACCTGTCCCTTGTCGAATCTGATTCATCATCAAGTTTTTTGTTGGAAGCAAGGACCGAGGGGTTAAAATGCAAATTGCAGCCTGTTCGCAACTAACTGTGTTGATCACATCTAAAGGCGACGACAGATGGATTTGCTCAGCTATCAGACGCCCAGGTTCCGCGCCACAGGCTCCGAGCATGAGTGAGCGATGGAAAACTTTGATACTGGAGTCCTTTTATCTCCTCTTGCAGCCCCCCGTCCTCCTCAGTAGGTGGCATCCACTGCGTTGATGTTGCTGTCCAGCTGGTGCCTGAAAGACAGCCTGGCCTTGGTGGAGAAATAGATTTGGGAGCCCCGACTGAGGCTTCCTGCTCCTTCACTGTCGCTACCCCAGGATGTCGTAGGAGGACAGGCGGGGCTTCATCTCCTCAATGGGAACTGAGGGATGGAAGACAGAAAGTCAGGCTTTATCAGGCCGCACTATCATGACATGGCTGTGTATTTGCTCTACATTTGATTTTCTTGAACAGTCGGACTGTAGCCGCTCCTCACCTGAGGCCGGGGGGCACTGCCTGCTCTTGCAGCGCTCTTTACAGCGTCTGTAGAAAGGAAAACACTGCAGCATCTTCACACCCATGACAGAGACGTCTGTAAAGAGAGGAGAGTGAACTCATAAATAAATATACAAGAGGTGGCAAAAACTAAATCAACAAAAAATGTACAGCATTCCCTTTGAGAGTGACATACTCTCAAATATGAAGTAAACAGTGCATTAGAATACATAATAAAGCATTTCCCAGCACGCTCAGCTCCCTTACAGCCCACATTTAAGATGCCTTATCACAGGTCTGAGTTTCCAGGCCCACTGACAGCTCCTCATCTCCTCACCAGGTTGCAGTTTAATGCAATTATGATCCTGTACTCTGGCGACAGGATCACCTAATGTAAGCTGACAGTATCACTGAATGGCATGGTGGCCCAGCAGCCAGCCAGTGAGTCACTGTTAACAGTGCCATCATCATCATCATCCTGCGCACCGTCTAATCCTGGAAAAGGACGTCAATGGGCTACACCAGGCAGAGAAATTGATAAGCCCTCCTCTGACAACCAAACACAGATTACACAGAGGTCATCTGATGTATGCGAGTAATGATTAACGCAGAGAAGTGGATTCCTCAACTTTTCCATTTGAAGAACACTAAAAACTTTTGTCCCCATACTTTTCCCTCTCAGCCAGCAACTAATCTTTGCATTGTGGGAGTTCATTCAACCCGCAGAATCAAGCAGGACTCAGCCAGTAGCTGCTTTACATCTGTACTCAACCTTGACCCATCCTACTGCAGATCTAGACCTAAATCTGCCCTGAAAATACAGCCAGTCTTTGATTTAACACTGCAGGTAATGTGGATCTCAGCAACTTCACAGAAAAATGTCCTTATTTCCCTGAGAATCATCCTTCTATGTGTGGCACCTCTGAGTGATAAAATAAAGCCAGGGCCACACGACAGTGCCAAGCTGTATTTGCTGAGAGTGAAAAAAAGTATTTATTATAGTCTAATCAGGTTAAGAAATAGGTCAGGGGAAATGGAGCAGAGCGAAGTGATGGATCTCAACTGTTTCTATTGTAAATGTGAAGTGTAGATTTAAAGCTTCTACTGCATATTAACAAAACTTTGATGTATATCTACATGATCAAACATCAGAAGTCTCAGACACAGTCTAATAAACAGTTATAACAACTGCATAACCCACTGTATAAACCATTTAAGTCCATTATAAAAAAAAACCATAAATAACTCATGGGTTACAAAATGAGGTTTTTCCTTAATGGGACCTGAACTGTTAAGTCCAAGTTTTTTTCTCTTTTGTAAAGCCTCTATTTAAGAAATATGCCCTTTACACACTCACACACTCTCACATGTATATTCATATACAACAGTGACACATTATCTATCTGGGGGAGTTGCCACAAAAGTAGACAGGAGTGGCACAACTACAAAGAGTTGCAAAACAACTACAGAGAGATGTGAGATGGTCATAAAGAAAAGCCAGAGGACTGTAAAGAGATGCAAAACAAGATGGAAAACTGCCAAAAAAAAGACACAAAACAACCACGGAGAGACACAAAATGACTACAGAGGCACAAAGGCCCCACACCCCCTTTCAAAAGTTTCTAAATCTGCCCCTGCATCTACCAATGTTTGTCACGGCACTAAATTCATTAGTGCACTTCCTACCCAGCAGTGTCTGAAATAATCTGTCAGTCTAGTGTGATAACCCACAGAGCACCATTGTTCAATAATCAGAGGGAAAGATGTGGATATCTGATGACAAACAGTAAACTGTGATTGCAACATAAAGGAGAGCACTGTTGGGCTAACATCTTTTTCCTTTTTTCTCAATGTTTACTGACGATTCCTCGTGCTGCTCGACTCGGCGAGGCAGTTTCACGGAGACGTGACGGCTCACGCATACACACAGAGTCACAGAGCTGCTGCAGCACATTGCAAATGAGACCTGTGTCCAGTAAGTGAAAAACTCTGTCTCTAATTTCACATTCGCACAGGAAAAGCTCTTTTTTCCTCTTCCATTTCTTAACCATCTAATGCACCTCCCTTCTCCGTTTCACTCAGGTGTGCCTCTGAAATCTTATCCCATTTACAGACACATTGAATCTATTATAGTAGGGTCAGTTTAGAAGTTCTGCTGGTAAGATGAGAACTCACAGTATAGCACACATTGTAAAGAAGAAAGAACAAGGACGGTACAGACTGACCAGGTTTTTCCCAGCTATTGCACAGAGATGAGTAATTCTCCCTGCTGTAATAACTCGGCAATCCTACACTTTTTTCCTCATCAAAACTAGCGTGCAAAGTAGTTCTCACACACACAAACACACAATATTAAGGCCCTGGTCAGTGGTGAGGAATTTTGGACTAAGATCATGATTGGTTGTGGGGGTCTGGCAGCAGCCTGGGAGCCTGGAGGAGAAAAACAACCTCAGATGGCAAACACACGCACACATACACACACACACACACACACACACACACACACACACACAGAAAGCTCAGAGACAGTACCCACATTGACCACAGAAAGAAAAACTAGAAGAGAAGAGGAAGAGATAGATCTGAGGTTATGGGTAAAAAGCAGAGAAGAAGAAGACAAAAAATACTGCTCTGAACTTGACCTCTTTTTCTCCATGTTTTTCTCAAACTGGAGGCCTCAGCCTTCAGGCAGCCGATGTGAGCAACGTGCAGCCCCAGAATAATGCGGTTTTACTTGTTTAATCAGTGGTGACCTGCTAATGGAGCTAAAAATTGTGCAATCCCTCTAGAGAAATATTAGTGAGTGGCTTTTTGCTTCTGACTTATTATCTGTGTTGTGTCACGTGCAGTGGGGTTTCATCACTTTGAGTGCATGTTTGTGCTTGTGTATGTTTGCAAGGGACATTTGTGGGGAGTTAAGCTACTTAAACATGCCTGTTGAGCATGATCCCTGCATATATTTCCCCTACTTTTACACATCAGTCCAAGTCTTGTCTGAGCAAACCCCTGAAAGCTGTCCCCTCTGTCCACTCTAAAGTTCCTTATCAGCTTTGTAAACAATGTTAAAACAAGCAGTGGAGCACATATGCTTACAGTAACGCGATAAGAATCTTCCCACAGCTCCACATTTCCACGCAACCAACCCTTTTTTACAGCCAGTCCCTGGGGGCTTTATGGAAAAAAGTGCAGTCCTCTTTCATTTATGTTCATCGCAGACATTGTATAAAGCAGCTTTTATGTATTTTTGGAGTTCTAACACAACAGACTGATCAGATAATGGCCATGAGTTAATGTCACTGATGGAAAGAAACTAAGTACATCTACTCAAGTACTGTGTTTGAGTACACATTTAAGGTACTTGTACACTCATTTTATGCAACTTTATACTTTGTACTTTTATGCAACATAACACTATCGTATAAAATATAATCTGTTGTTATTGATTAAACTATACAGTAAAAAACAAAGTTGTTCAAATCTGCTCTACCACAACTAGCTACACTTGCTGATATTATTGTACTTTACCTAAGAGTAAGTATGAATGCAGGGTGGTTAGGGACTGTATGAAAATGATTGGGGTGCTGAATGAATGTTTTACTCAGTAAATAACTCTATGCCCCCCACAGGGTGAAACCTCCTCTTGACATCTTCCCCATAACATGTTAAAATAACCTAAGAACATAAAGTTGGTGCAGCTTGTTTAATCATGTGCCTCAGTGTAAACTTAATGGAACCTCTTGATTTGTGCCATCATTGTATACAACAATAAAACCCTATATACAAAGATAGACCTGTTGAAGAAGGCATACAGAAAAAAAATGAAAGCAGCACCCGCCCCCTTTTCTTACCTCTCTGTACCCCCTAATAATTTTCGTACAGTCCCTGACCTGTAATTGAGCTGCCTATATGCACACTGTGGTATTATCACCGCTGGATTTGCACGTTTTGTCTTATTAATACACTTTTAATTTGCATGTTAATATGCTACATTACACATGTATGTAATGCCAAAACTTGAAGAGCTCGTGCGCGCGGGACGTGGAGGCCTTTGTGCGCGTGCGTGTGGAAGGCTGAATGAGAAGCTGCGCCAGACAGGCTAATCTGAGCTTTCCTCTAGATCACTACGCATCACTTGTCTCTCCTCTGTCTCCTTGGGATAAACTATTAAAGACTTGTTTGTTGACACAATTGAAATTTGAGGAAGTGGAAGATTGCAGCGTTCGCTTATTTCAGTGTGAAATGCAGCCTGAAGGAGACACATCGCGTTGCTCGATGTCAATTAAACTGGCAGTCTGGACAGTTAGAGAACAATAGGTGAGGTATTCAAGCGAGCAGGATAAAGTTTGACAAGTGGTTTTCACAAACAGTGGCAGAGCATACCAGACTGGCTTATTTATGATCAGGAGCCCTCCCACTGACTGACACACCTCCTGCTCCAAAACCAAAAAAGCAACCCTTGACACTTGAGCTGTTTTGATAAGAGAGACTTACATGTCAAGTATTATATTCATCCTGAGCCTTTATCTCGCTTTAAAGGAGCTTTTAGAAATCCTGAGCCGCAGTGAAGTAGCATGCAGAAAGCTGCAGTTTCATAAAAAAAGACCCTTTAAATCCAGGTTTATATGTTAGATGGTATTACCTACCTGGTGGAACAACCTTGTAGACAGGCAGTTGGAAACGGGTATTCTTGATAACTCCCCAGCTACAACACGACTAGTGTCCCTTCATCTGAGTGTCCCTCCCTCATTAAAATGTGGTACAGTGCGTGTCCTCGGAGCGCTGCCCGGTACTGCACGTCCTGGCGCGTCCTTATTGGCAATGGAAAGGTTTCTGTGGCGCGGGGCGACTGAACTTTAAATAGCTAATCCCCGGAGCATGGTGAGTGGACACGCCTGCTTTCTCTCACCCTCCCCTCCCCTCTCCTCTCTCCCTCCTGCTTTCTCTCCTCCTGTCTGCTCTCCCTCCCTCTGGGCTCCTCTCCTCCTCCTCTGCCTCTCACCCATCCCACATACTGTACACACTTTCTCCTGCATGCGTTGCTTTGTTTTGCCTCCACATATTTGTTGATACAGACAGCACAAGTTAATCAGAAATAGCTTCAGCTGTATAAATAGCTTTCCTTCCTTGTAATGTTGAGTAAATGTCGTGTGCAAACAGAATTACTCTTTGAAATCATGAATCAAGGTGATTTAACCTCTCAAACTATGATCAAGAGGAGTTCTTGTTTGCTGTAAAAGAGTATTAATCACTGATAAAGTAATCTTTTAACCTTATTCTGACTCATGTAAGTACTTTTTTTTCTTTCTTCATTGTCCTTTTTAGAGAGGTCAGAGGTCACCATCAACAGTAAGACATCATCCCTGGTACAGGTAGGATTGCGTTTTTCTTCCCTCCTATATTTAAATGTATTTTTCAGACTGTAGTGGTTGTTCAATAGTTTTGTAAAGTTCAAGTGATTCACCATTATTATTATTATTATCATTATTATGGGACTGTGTCATATTTCTAAATAAGCTAATCTAATCGCAAAACAACTGGATAAATATAATATAAAACTTTGCATGTGCAAGTTGCCTTAAAATACACATCCAGGCCTGTATGAGCAAGAAAATGATGCTTTCTTTGATGAAAATGTGACATGAAGGTCATAAGATCAGACATAATTTGACAAGAGGAAGGAAGCTGGGACAGTGAATGCACATTACCTTCACCTTATGTCAGTTCCCAACGCATGTAAGCAAAATTCCTGCTTTCTCTTATTTAACCACAAACAAAACTTCAGCATGACCCTCACCACAGTGTCTTTCATTGGCTATTTAAAGCACATAATGTTCAGTCTGAAAGATGTGAATGTGAGACAGAAGTGTTTAAGCAATGGAAGAAAGGGACACCTAGCTGTGGAAGGAAATCCCTATCCTGTTAGAGTGAGAGGGTTTTAGTCTGAAGTGGATCAAACCTACCGAGAAGAATTAACCACTAGCAGTCACAGATACTTTAGGTGACAGTGGGACTCTCTTGGTCTGCCTCGTTTTACCTTTTTAACCCACTTTTACTCTGAGAGCACTTGAATCTTCATTTAAACAGATTTCTTGCTCATACAGATCTCACTTTGAGAAGAAATCCTACATCTTACAACCTGTTTCTTGGCTCATGTCTGCCAAACACCCACTCAACATTTCGAAATATTATAGTGACAGTCATACAATGTAACAAATATAACCTTCTCAGTATAGGTAAATCATGCTTTCAAGGAATAAAGGTGTGGCCCGATGCTGAGTGAGTGAGTCACACAGAGCTGGTTGCAGCCAGCTGGTTGACGTTGCTTTGCCCTCATGTGTATATGCAATGTACAGTACGTGTGAACACACAGCACTTCAAAATGTCCCAGATTGCCTCAACATCAGCTTAGTTTACACTGTAGCTGCAGACCATGTGGGTGTGAGCCAACGTAAGGCTGGAAACCAAATTATTTGTTATATTGTCAAGAAGAAAAACTTGGGGAAAAAAATTAAATATGACTTAAAAGACACTGTTTCAGAGCCTGACAGCTCTAAATGGGAATCTTCCCACATACCCACCCTATGAAGTCAGGTGTAGATACATGAAATCCTGGCTCCCTTTTGGCTCATTAGATGGTTTATTGCTGTTTATTAGCTCTCTGGCCTGGGTTTAAGGCTTATTGAGGCCAGTCCATTGGTTGCAGGGATGTGGTCTGGTGGAAATTTACCCAGATGAATTCTCAGAGTGAGTCTGAGCCTGCTGGTGAGAAATCACCCAGGAAACAGTCTGTGTAGCAGCAGGCACATTTCTAAAGCTGTTCCTGTACTTGTTCTGTGAGCTTTGATTGTGGCCGATGGTGCATCTAGTAAATACTGACTTGAAGGGGCTGAATGTTTATACAGTCACTTATTTTACATTATATATTTTTAATTAATTAATTCACATCACGTTGTAGAAATGTGTTTTCACTTGGACATGGAAGAGTTTTTTTTGTACATTTTGTGAAAAAATTAATGGTAACCATGATTTCCATTAAATGTAATAAAAGGGGAAAAGATCCAGGGAAATGAAACTTTTTATAGCATCATCTGAATCACAGATTTTTGATTTGTAGTTTTGAATGTAAACAACAGCAAAGGCATTCCATTTAGAATGTCAAAATGATAGGACTATGATGTCATCATAGACATCACTGGTCTCCACTGTATATAAGACGGCAGTTCTTCAGAATGCCACGTTATTTGGAACCTTTCAGAAAGTGACCCACTACTGAAGAAGAGGACATTTCTCCAAACACAGGCAGACCACGAAAACTGCAACCTTAAAAAACAAGTCAAACCTGACCAAATCACCTAACAAATGGCGAGTTTTACTACTGTACCCCAAAATGGGATGGCCGCTACACAGGTGACAGGTATGTACCAGGACAATGCACTCTGTCAAGTAATTTGTCAACTTCAGAACCTGGCAGAGAAGCTAACAAACCAGGATTTTAAAGATGAGCTGAACCTGGCTAGACTTAAGTCGGAACTCCAGGCAGAAAAACAAAAAAACATGGCACTCGTCGACAAACTTAAGCTCAGCCAAGCGAAGCTCATGGCTGAGCTCCAGGCGGAAAAACTGAAAAACGTGACCCTCAAAGAGGAAATGAAGCTCAGCCGCGCTAAGCTAATGGCTGAGCTCCAGTTGGAGCGGCGAAAAATCACGTTTCTCAGAGAAGACCTGAAGAGTACCCAGACCAAATTTACAACTGAGCTCTACACTGAGAAACAAGCAAATCTGACTCTAAAAGAAGAGCTCCAGGCCGAGAAACGTTCAAACACAGCCCTAATCGACGAACTGAAGCTCAGCCAGGCTACGCTTATGGCTGAGCTCCAGGCTAAGATTTTGGCTGAGCGTCAGGCACAGAGAGACGATGAGGACGAGGACGAATTTGAGTTCAACGATTTGTTTGAGATTGAGCTCTGGCTGGAGAAGCAGGCACGCAAGGATCGCATGGACGCAAAGACGCTCCGCCATAACAGGTACGTGATAGAGCTCAACGTACAGAGAGAGATGAACAAGGAGCTGAAAGAAGAGCTGAAGTTCTCCCAGGATAAGATTATGGTAGCAGAACAGAAAAACAAAGCTCTGAAAAAAGATCTGAAGCTCCTGGTGCAAAAGATGATGGATGACAAGGACGCCCTCCAACAAAAAACTGCGGAGGAAATCAGATGTGTCAAGGAGAAAGCTGCGAAACAAGAAGTGGCTCTGCGGAGAGAGCTGGAGGCCCTGAAAGCCCAGCTCAATGCTCAGCTCTCACCAAACACTGAGCTCTCCGTGGAGCCTGAAGCAGATGAGGAGAAAGAGCAGAAGTCTGAGGAGAATCCAGAGCCTGGAACATCTGAGCCCAAGGAGACAACCACCAAGAGATCAGCCTGGAAGAGAGCCTGCCGCTTTCTGGGCTTGAAAAGACGACAGAGGTGCCACAAGTCAGCGGCGCCTGCATCCACCAGCGACTAAGCTGGTTTCCCCTCCTTCACCCATTGTTAGAAAATAGACCTTTTTGAAAGCCGACATGAGACCGGTCGAGGCAGATGGCCGCCCACCATGAGCCCGGTTCTGCTCAAGGTTTCTTCTCTTCTCTTTCTTTACATGGAGTTAGATGGAGTTTTTCCTTGCCACTGTTGCCAAAGTGCTTGCTCATGGGGGACATTTGGGTCTAATTTAACATTTGACAGGAAAAGCCAGGTGTTCACTGGATGTTCACCTGTGCTGCTCCTGATGTCTGTTACAAAAAGGATCTATTCAATGACATGTCCATCAGAGGTGAATGGAGGGACTACAAAATTACAAACAAAGCAAAGCAACAAAAAAAAAACAACCAAAAAATAAATCAACAAACAAAATTTTCCTGCATCTATTGCTGTTTTTAGTAGGAGTTTGTAATGGAACAGTAAAAATGTCAAATATAGGACCTTGTCTCTGTTGATGAGTCAGGATCAGATATGGAAGGTATTTACACATATTTTTACATGCATTTCACTTAATAACTTTTTGTTATGTAAAACAAAATCAGATGTGTACCAACTGTAAAATGCATTTCGGTTAAGGCAACAACAGTGATTCTGATGTGGTGTCACTGTACTGAACCAATTTTGTCTGTTGGAAAAAATCACATTCGTTGATTAGAGAGAGGAATATGGTCTGTAATACATTTATTAGATTAGATTATACCTGATAAGACATTTTGTTTCAAATTAAATTTAAATCACCAAAAACAGAATAACATGGTTGTCAAAGCAATCCTACAATCTATAATTCTGATGTGCTTTTGCTTATGTCAAAATATAGTATATATTTTTAAGGTGGTTCATAAATTTTGAAATTTAGAAAATCAAGTCCTCTTATTGGTATGAATATTATATATATAAATTATATAAATAATGACAAATTCAGATCAAGAGTAAATGCAAATAACTTTGGTGATGTCGAGAGGACCATTTGGCAGGGCTTTGAAGCTGAACTTGCCTTTCAAAAGACCCTTTATCCAGAAGGTGATTTTAGAATCAAATCCTGGCTTTGCCCCAGTTTCAAACTGCAAATGAAGATAAAAAACTAAATTAGGCTGCAGATAGTTAGATCTGTCTTTTTGTACAGACAGCGAGAGATGTACTGAAGCTGATCGTTGACAATCTGTCAGTGTAGATGAAAGGTTATGTCGCCAACTGTTGCATGTTTTATGGCGGCCTCAAAATCTCTGCCATCTGTGCGAATGTCCAGTGCTACCCCACAGAGACGTGCGGTGTGCACATTCACATCACACATCAGATTTACACCTGTGGATGTGGGTGAAGGACAGACATACTTCAGTGGGACATTGTCTCTAATTTTAAATCTGCTCTGTGTGTATGATTAATAGCAGGGCAGCAGACTTGGATGATATCAGTTGTACAAAGTCATGGTTTTGAATTAAGCATAAAAAACAACATTTAATGGCATCAAAAAAGAAAAATATTGATTGGATTTTGAAGCACAGACGTACTGTTAGTTATTAGACCCTAATTTTAAGTGACTAACTTCTTATTATGAAAGCGTATTAAACAACACCCCTTTTCTTTTTTATGCAACACACTCCAAATTTGCTCTGAGGTTATTGTCGTGCCTCCACAGAAAGTCAAGTGGTCCCTCAGCAGAGTCACCTCTGTGCATTCACACACTTGTTCCTCTCCTTGTAAGGTGACGAGTGTCCCTGCCAGTCTGCTGGTGGCCAGAATATGATTGTGAGGCAACACGGTAGCTTCCTGCGTACCCACACAGAGGCTCAGATATCAGGAACTGAACCACTCCCACTATCCCGCTGGCCTCAAGTGCCATTATGATATCAGGCGCTTTTAGCTGGGGGGGTATTGAAGGTGGACAAACTAGATGGCAAGTGGAAAATGACATTGTCATAATACTGACATCATCCCTTGTGAATTGTATGTCCCTCTGGTAATATAATCCCTCAGTGGCACTGCTCCATTGGCCGACAGACAGGAATAGCAGGGCTGTGAACGTGCAGCAAGGACGTAGACAGAAAAAGAACAAGAGACATAGAGAGGGGGTCACGTACGTGGCTCCAACTCAAATCACTGACTTAAAGTAAACCATGCATAAGTAAAACTCCTCAGTCAGAGGTTAAAAAAAATCTATTAAAACAACTGGTAGAAGTACAGATGTGCTGTATGTCTCAGAAATATATTATAGTGGAAGGAAAATATGATTTGTTGTAGCTCAGTTGGTAAATAAAATTAAATGGCTGCAATAAAAGGGCTACATTACATATACAGTACAGTTAAGTAGTTGCACGACTAAGTCATGAGATACTTAAAAAATAACAATTTCAACAACTATAGGGGTCAAAGCAGGAGGTCAGTTTGAGCTTTTTATACATTCATTTCAATAGAGTGTGTTCTCAGGCAGGTGGTAATGAGTTTCATTTAAAAAGTACTTCCCCTCAAAATCAAAATAAAAGAAAAAGTAAACAAAGGTTATCAGCCCCATGTGTTATGCAAGGATTGTACTGTGTTAAAATAAATGTTTCATAAAAAGGGCCTGGGATCTGTTCTCTCATTCAGGCCTCACCAGTTTACAAAAACAAAAAACAGTTTACAATTTAAATACAAAAAACGATTCCTCTTTGGAGTTGTGTGTGTTTGCAGTTTACTGTTTTGTTACATTTTGTCTGTGTATGGTTCAAGTCACCTGTTTACAACCTGTTCAACCCTCAACCATAGCCAAACATTATGAGAAGTCAGAGAAAAATAAGCATTATTTTCTGTAGCTTTATTCTTTCCTGTCTTTCCTGTTATTCATTGCAAACGCCTTAAATTTGTATAGAGGCCCCTTATGGAGTCCTGACCCCGAATTTGAAAACCCCTGGTTTAAATCCTAAACCATCTTATTTACTTGAGAAGGATGTGATCTTATGATGAATCAGAAAAGGGAGGTTTAATAGCACAGTTTACACTGAGAGTTACTTAGTTTATGAGTTACAAAACTGGGAATTGTCTCACACCCATGTAATGACATTTAAAACAAGGCTAATTAGATTTTTAAATGCTTCCATGCCTCTGAGACAAATATAGCACTAACCTGCTGGCACTGGAGTGATTTTTAAAAATGTTTTTCCATCTACAGTTAAAGAGAAAATAGTTAAAGAAAAATAAACAGGACAGATGTTAAAATTAATATTTCAGGATGAATAAAATCAGAGACCAAATGAAATTCTGTGTAAACAAACTAAAATCAAGTCTCTGCAAGATCAAACCAGTCCAGTCCTCTGTGAATGTTTACTGCTCCCCACCCTGGGTCCATGCTTTCCCCTCTCGTCCCCCTCCCTCCTCCCTCAAACCTCCAGACATTCCCACACCCAGGGTTTGTTGATTTTCTGTTGATGTTGGCTTGCTTCTGTGGAGCCAGGACCAGGACCGACTGGCTGAGGTCGCTCTCGGCTGGTTCCAGCCTCAGTCATAGTCCTTTATTCTCCTCAGTCTGCCCCTTCCTGTGTACAGTACAATATGTCACTTATCTCATGCTTCTGTAAAATGTCCAGTTTTTATGTCAGCAGTAGAAATTCCTGTGCATTTATTGTTCTCAGTGATTACATTAATCCTGAAGTGCACGGGGGGATGCCTAATCACAGCTGTAACCTACATATCATGCAAATCAGCTGATAATGCTGATGTACTAAATAGACAGTCTGGGGGCAAAGAACAGCTGACTGTCTCTACTCCTCTTCCTCCTGCATTTTTGTGTTATTTGTGAAAATTGATATTTTTTATTTACAGATAACAGCTAGGGAAAATAAATTATGAAATATAGCTTTAGCTTTAGCTAAAAGCCAACTATGTTTCACCAGCTAGCTAACATTAGGCTATAGTGTTCCTGCTTTACATGGTTATTTGGCTGCCGCTATGTGGCAAACAAAGAATCAAAACAGGTCTTAACTCAGTTTGACCAAATACGTCATTTTAAAGGAAAAATTAGGGATGTTCGTTTCCACGTGCATGAGTTGATTTGAACCTGACCCCTCAACAACACAGAGCTATAGTGGATTTGCAGCTTCACTTCAAGTCCTTTCCTCTCTAGCTCCTTTCATGTGGATGCTACCACTATGCTATGATGCAAAAAATACTCTATAATAAGTGACTCTATAATGTCTTGTTGGTAATATGTGGTCCAAGTGTAAAATGTCACATCTCAGTGTTATAATATAGTGCAAGTAACACAGGCACTGTCAGCATCTTTAAGCAATTGTTACCTTGGAGGAAAATGTTCCTGCTCGACTCATATTCAAGGACTGACAAAGAAGCTTCACTTATATATGATGATGTTTGTGATCCTTCTCTGAAATGACATTCTCATTTCACAGGGGGCAAACTCAGTATCAAACATGTCAAAAACAACAAATTCTGGTTACAGAGATGTTTAAAATTAAAATTAAATCGTGTGAAATTTAAGTAAAAAGTAGTAAAAGACTGAATCAGATCTGGACATAGTGATGACATTGTTAAGTGCTCACAGACGTGCTGAATGTGCCTGACTGTCTACTTTGTGGCTTGGCTTGGATCATTCATAGTGTGGTTGACATAATGACTGGGTGGTGGACACCTGCTGAGTTATCAGTTGCGCGTGTCTGAGTCGTGAGTTTGTGTTTGGTCATCGGCTACAGCATGACTGTTGCTTTTATCAGGCTGTGGTTGTTGGTGTACTGCGAAGATCTTGAAGGGAACAGGGAGCACACACATGCTTTTATATAAGCAGCAGGTTAATTTAAAGTATTAAATATCCTCATGTTGCTGTCACCAGGCCATACTGCCTCAATGTCCTGTTTTCCCTCTGCCTTCACTTTATGTCAGTGAAGCCTGAAATGCGGGGATAAAGCAGAAAGGAGGGGCTAATTTTGGGAAAGGGGTACATTTCTAAATAAAGGCCTCACCACAGGGTCTAAATGAGTGCACAGTGTGCAAATAACAGAGGAATTTTGCGCTTCTTTTTGACTCAAGTCCTTTCCTCTCTGTTTTTCGAGGACCTTTCCCCGTCTTTTCAGTCTCCCCCAGAGCATGTGTGCACTTACGTCAGTGTTTGTCCATCTACCATTAAAAAGCACTTTCTTTGCCTCCTTGGATTCTTTCAGAGCGATTTGCATGAGAAGTGGCAGAGAATGGGCCCCTTTCCCATTTTCCTCCCTTTGTCCCACCATTCTTTTATTCCAAATTCTTCTCACTTATGCTCCTTCCTTGCTTTGTGCTGTGCATTATATAAGAGAGCTACATAACACCAGCCAGTCATTTGGCTATCGATTGGTCATGGTGTTGGGCACAGGCCTTATTTCCACAGCTACATAATTTCCCCGCCCTGTCCTGGAAGTATCTGAACACAGGAACAGTCTGAGATCATTTTCACTTGAAAAGTGCAACAGGTTGTACTGTTTCCAAACCAAACTGTGTTTCAGCTGATTGCACACACATACATCATTCTGGCTAAGGCTGTTAATAGAAAGGGTGAAAAATGTTCTGTATTAATGAGGCAAATGAGGCCACTGAAGCAGGCCTAAATGTATTTATTTGTCCTGCCAGGGAGGCTTGTCTTTAGCTTTGAGCTGTAGAGCGCTGGTTGGTCTCTCTCAGGAGACTGCATCTATATTTACCTGGGTGCAGCTCTGCAACAGGCTTTTAACTTGAAAGTTAGGTAACAATTACCACGAAGTCGCTCCATGGCAACAAAAGATTATGGGCTTAACCTGCACCTATGCTAACAGGCACTGGTACAGATTGTGTACTGTTTACGCAGCTGCAGTGTTCACTGTGTCCACAGGGGGCGTTCTGACCTTCGACACTGTCTGGACACATGACAATCCTGTTAGATCTGGCTGTCTGGCTGCACAGTCACTGCATGCAGTGAGTAATTGACAGAGATCTCTCAGTGATTCTGAAGACTGTCTTCAGCTGGATAATCAGAGTTACTCAGTGACAGAGTCAGAGCAGAGGTTTCCATAAAAGAAAAAAGAACTGCAGCAAAGTTTAAACAACAAAGTAATTGAGAATTTCTTTTTAATGTTGATGGTCAGACACATTTTACTAATGATACACAAATCCAATCCTTACAAAACAGCAAATAACATTTAATGAAAATTTCAAATTCATCCCCTTGTGTCATCACAGTCACTTGATGTGTCTATAAAGCAAACAATTATTTACAATTACAGTTTGTGCCATATCTGTCCTGTGAACCCTTCACAACAGCGCTAATTCAGTATTTGTTTGAATGAAGAAGTCAAGAGGAAAGTCAAGCAATACACACAAACCATCAGCAAGAATAAAATTCACACAATAATGGAGTAAGGCTTAAGGCTTAAGCATTAAGGAGTATCAAAAGAAAATCTCATCATGCTTCACAGGGACCCTGGACCCACAGAGCAGGGTGATCTTCTTCACATTTACAACCCACCATCATCCTGCAACGGGACAGAAGTCACATGTTTAATGTAAGTTTTGGACAGGAAGCTTTCAGCTCTCAGATGACTGACAGACCTGTAAATAAATGTGAGTGACATGTTAATGTGTAGACATTTGCTCATGTGTCTGCATTTCCTGAGAAACGCTCAGAGTGTAGCACAATGCTAAGTAATGTTTTGGGTGCTGTGTATCATACATGCAAAATCATACATTAAGCTACTGGTTTATATAGCTGGCTCACTTCCAGCAACCAAACCAGTCAGTACAGAACATGTTGTCTCATACTGATGTGGTCCTATTTGATAAAATAGTCTAAAACTACATTTCTCCCTCTTCTTTAAACCTCTCTGTGTCCTCTGGGGCACACAAATCCTGTTCCAAAGTCACTGTGTGATTTCAAATAATTGCCTTCCTCCACTCCTCCTGTCCTAACTCTGTTTACTTTGGGATTTCACCTACATCTTTGCTGTCGCGACAGTCCCCACAGATGCATCCCAAGCAGCCGTTGACCACCTGGATGCCGCAGAGCACCATCTGCAGCACACCCATGGACAGCAGGATGGAGAAGAGCACGACGTGCCACATCACTACATTGTTAGGGTAGGTGCAGATTGTCCACAGGGTCTGGTTTACAAGGTAGCTGGTGTTACCCCTGAGCAGGAGGACAATAATGAGAGCATAAGCATTGTACATGACACACACAGCATTAATGAAAACATGTGAGGTGGGCCAGGTTTGGGGCGCAGGAAGTAAAAGCTGTGATGACTAAGGTGAGGAAAAATGTGTCAGTAAGGACACAAATGGAAAAAAAAAAATGGGGAAAAAAAGCACATGGAAAATGAAAAGGAGAGGAACTGAGAGAGAAGTGCTGGGTGGAAATATGAAGAGTTTTGTTGGAAGAAAGTGGCATTCAAATGATTAATAGTGGAAAACAGAAGGAACAGTTTGACATTTTGATAAATATTTTCACTCTTCCTCTCTTTTTCATTCTCCAGCATTCAACTGATCTTTCTAATGATTATTGTTTTTGTTGCATGGAGGATGAAGTGGATTGAACTTCAGTTAACATCTATCCACTGCATGTTTGGTAAAAAGGAGATCATCATAGCAGAGAACCATGTAGAAAAACAGAAACAAAAAAGGGGAAACTGAGGTTTGCTTGAGGAAGGACAAACCGAGGTTGAATATTAATATCCCACCATGCACTGAGTAATCAAACTTGGTTCCCTCCCTGTGAACACCAGTGCCCTTTAAACTGCTGTCATCATGGATCAGCAATAGCCTACATATTAACAACATGCATATTATAACATATTAACCATTGTCCCAATCACCTGATGGGTTCCTGTCAGGTGATTCAGTTCTGCCTGTCTGAGCTTGTAAAATGCTTCAGTGGTGCCAACCATGTTATCCCAGCGGCAATATCATTTTGGCTCTGACTTACCTGAAGTCATGCTGTTTTGGAATCAGCAAGGAGATAAAATATGTACAAGACTGAGTATTTCTCTAGTGAAAAAGCCAGTGACCACAGTCTGTAGCTTAACTTGACAATATCAAAGTAATTTCCTTCCAATCAGTAGTAAGCCCTACGGTTTTACATTAGTGTTATTTTACATTTGAAAACTGCATTTTAAAAATACAATAGCACTATGAAGTGGAGTGGTTGTGTAGTCTGACTTCCCAGATTTGTTAAAACAGATTTTCCGACTAAAGCTGCAAATGATACAAACAGATAGGGCTGGTTCAGTCTGCCACCTAGTGGAATTTAAGGATATTACATTCCTATTTTTTATAGCGAGATAAAACTGATCAGCTTCTCTAAGAAAGATAGGGAAGTCCCTTATAGCTGATGAGAAGATAACAGAGATAACAGCAGAACAGATACACAGCAATATACCTGAAAGAATGAGGAGGAACTGCAAAAGGAGATATGAGAGTTTTTTTGTCTGTTTGAGGCTGCAGTATATTTGTCACAGCTCTGTTAGCACCAGGAGATGTTCTATTGTTACGCTGAAGAGCACGGCAATGAAAAGCAGATTTAAAACTACAATGATGTGATGAACACTCACGTGCCCAGATTTTCAAAAGGGTACTCCCACTTGTCATTGGCCAGCCGACACTTGGGTCCAATAGCCAGACCTGCTGAGGCCACACTGGTGCAGTAGATGGCTCCAACCAGGCCAAATGCAGAAGAGAACACAGAGCTCAACATCTGAAGGAAAGATGAGAAAATGCTGCATCATTATGTTGCTGTCGTGTCCTGTCTAAAAGGGACTGGCATCTCTTAGCCCTAGAAATGGGTTCACTGTACAGGGGGCTCTATCCAGTTTTTGCTGTTTACCCATTGATTTTTTTCCCTGTCTGACAATGTTATCTTTCTAATGTGGGACTTTGGGATCCAATTAGGTTGTTATAGTAACCAAGGGCCATACAAATACCTGTTACTTATGAGATTTAAGACTAAAAACATACTCATGTACATCATTCTTGTTGAATAAGATGCAAGAGGAGAATAGAGTTAGTTCTTTTTTAAGAGATATACTTCTGCAAATCATATTAAGCAAAACTTAATGACTTTAAATAGGTTTTTTTTTTTTAGTAAACTCAAAAACTACTTCAGTACAATAAATATAATCCTCTAATAACATAAGGTCTTTATGATGTAGTGCTGATAAAATACACATGGTTCTAGTTTGTCCTTTGGCTTTTGCCTCTTGCCATCCATCATTATCTTGTCCTGTCCCGGCCACAACATGCATATTTCAAATCTTTCAAATGACTGTACTCACCCTGCAACGGTTGCCGCAGCAACCTGTTCCGCAGCAACCCTTGCCCCCAGCCCTGATAGCTGAACAGCTCGGGCACAGCATCTGGAAAGAAAAATGTTGCCTTTAATATGTAGGTTTGGTGTGTGTGTATTTCTGTTTACATAAAGGTGCACACATCTACCTGCAGTTTTGCATTTACACGTGCGCGTCTGTGTGCACTGTCTTATCTCTTAAACCAAATATTTGTGAATCCTGAAGGGAGTTTTACTCTCTTGTCTCAGCAGGCAGTGACATCCCATAGTTAGAGATGGGAAAGAGACCAAATCTCTTTGTCACGGTTCCAAACTGTATTATTACAGAGATAAAGATGTGCCCTTCCTCAAGACTCAAAGGTCCCTCTGATGCATTTTGTGAGATTAAGTATTTATGAATTATTTATTGCCCTTGTCAAATGCCAAGATAGTGTGAGTGGAAACCTACACAATCAGATCTTTGTGTGTGTTTGTCCTTGGTGACGAGGTACAGATGAGATCAGACCATGTTTTATCACTTAGTGTCCAGTGAGGTTAGTTTACCTAAAGGTTCTCCTGTACCACAAGTATCAAAAGTAAAAGTATCCAACACAGATTAAATGAGTGTTCTACCATTACGTATTATATTATATAATCATTATCACAGATACTTATATTTAGTCGAGGTGGAGCTAATTTGATTTTATATATGTTGGGTAGTTTAATCTGTAGCAATGCATCATAATTTGTAAAGTAACTACAGCTGACAAATAAATGCAGTGGAGTAAAAAGTACTGTATTTCTCTCAGATTGTAGCAGAATAGAAGAATAAAGTGAGAATACTGTAGAAAAAGTATGAGTACTTTAAAATTGTACTTGAGTTAACATAGTTTGTTCCTTGTTTGTTTCAAAGTGAAATCTTGCTCACGCTGAGTTTAATGCTCAATGTGAGGATGTTTTTTGTGCCATGACATCAAATGGAAAATTCTCAATATCCCACATACCCTGTAATTCAGCCTGATATATTTTCTTATTTTTAGATGATTAATGATCTGGACTAGAAATTTTTAAAAAATGTTTTGTGAGTCATGACTTTGTTTGACTGCTCAACACGCCTTTGAAGTAATGACCCACTGACACAGGTACAATCTAAGAGATAGCTAGATTAAGATGAATGTGGCTTTCAAGTAATTAAGGTCCACATGAAGTCAAAACCCAGATACGGCCACTGGTTTAAAAAAAGAAAGATCCCAACAAAAATGATAGTAGATGAAACCAAAAAAAATTGAATAAATGACAAAATTATGTTATATCTCTAAAAAACAGTCCTACAGTTATTCCCCCAAAATGATAATACTCAATTAAACTCAATAAAAGCAAGCAATTAAATTTTACAGGTTTACACAAGGCTGAGTAAATGACTGAAAAACACAATAAAACAAACAATAAAACATTCAGCCACACTTTAGATGTACACAGATCATGATTCATTACTTACAAAGAGGCCTCCTCCAATGAGCCCCCCCATGAGCCAGACCTGGAGGGAGATCTGATCATTTTCTAAACTCTTCCCGTCAGGGGAAGAACAGCAGCAAGTTGGAGATCATGCAGATGAAGGCTGAAGGCAGCAGGATCAGGCCCACCAGGCGGGCACACTTCCCTGTACAACACATGGTTTTACCTTTCTTCTCTTATTCTCCGCTCCCTTTCTTTTTCTACTCTCGCTCAGAGGATCTCACCGTCTTCTTAAAATCAGAAGGAAGTCAGTAAAAAGGGGGTGAAACAAAAAAGAGGGAGGTGAATGAGAGTGAGAAGCTCACTGCTGACAGCTCACCCTCTCGCACTGTGAAAGTCAAACACAACCAGTGACAGTTAGAGCAGGAAGGAGAGAGGGAACAAAGGCCAAGTATTGGTGTGGCTGCCTGTAATCTGATTTCAGACCTGTGTACCTTCTAATTGGTCTCAGATAAACATGAAAATACTTGAGGCAGAAAATAACCTTTTAATTTGAAGGTAATTATTTCTTACACTTAAATAAAATGAACATAAAATTTAAATGAGAGTATTACCTGTGTATGTCATTCAGGTTTTACTCATGTTATGGGGACCTAAATGTGTTTACACAGTCAAATTACAGGGACTTATCCCCATTAAAGTGAAGACATGTTTACAGGTTAGGCAAGTGATAGTTATGGTTAGAATAAGTCTCCAGAACGCGTGTGTGGTTGATTTAGTTTTACTACACTTATGGGGTCTGAAAACCAGCAGCTGACTACACTTGTGAGGTCCAATAGATTTGTGGGGATTTAAATGCTGTATAAGTTTAAATGGCTGTCTGGGAGTTGAGACTTGGTTTTAGGGTTCAGGTTAGACTTAAGTTTAGGTTAGGGTTCAGCTGTGGCGGTTGAAGTTAGAGAAAGGGGTTGGAGAATACATTACGTCAGTGAGTATCTTCACAAAGACAGATGTTCAAACATGTGGGTGGTGTGTGTGTTCAGTGGGCTCTATCATCTAGCCAGATGCCCTTTGATACCTGCTGATGATGATATCGGTTTGTTTAATTTATGGCCTTTTACAAACACAAGAAAAGGCTTGGCTTAATAAGTGCTCTGTCTGCCAAAGTACAGTAACCAACCAACTGGTTTATGCGGTGGCATTTCACAAAACATAAAAACATTTCACATGCTTGTGTGCACAGCGACCACCTTGTAAAAGGTAACATAATGTATGTGGCTGTGATTATATAGCTAACTGTGGCTTTGCCCACTTTGGCCACTAACATTAATGTTACTGCTTTTTCTTTGCAGTGTTGGGTTTTATCCCTTTGTAACTAGTAGGTAATTTTAAAGGGGATAAGGGGTGATTTTGTTAGCAAGAATGACCAAAACTTGTTAACCTGCCACACCTCATGTACATACATATAAGTCACGAAATAACTCCCTAAAAAAACTTTACTTTGATGCTGCAAAGATGTTATATTATACCAAGATCGCCCACTGTCTCATCTAATCACTGCTTGTGTCTCTGTGAGTGAGGTGAACTATCTTGTTACTGCAAAATCTTTATCAGCATGGTGGTTCTTTGATTATGTCAACAAACCAGACAAGCAGCTGAATCTGCTGAGTCACAGCCAACTAGAGAATCACAGTAGTGCACTGCAACACTAAGGCACGATAGCAACTGAGAGGTTTTCTGCTCCTTAACACCCTGTAGAGTGACCCAGTGTCAAAATCTTGCTGTTAACTACTTCAGGTATGCTTCCATGGTTCGTGTTCCAAAAAAAAATGTAATCAAATTACCACAAATTAAATGGGTAGCTCATCTTCCAGCACAGAAGTACTGGTTGGTTTCTGGGCGCTTGGGGAAAATACGAGGCGGCTGTGTGCGTGCACCGTATCTGATCACTACGTGGGTATGGCAACAAGATATGTACACGATGTACTGAGATTTGTCAGAGCAGAGGATAAAAAAACATAAAAACTTGGGATAATAATAGTAATAATATCTCAGAAATTTTATTTATTATTTCCTAACTAATAGCAGTATATTCAGTACTGTGAACTTTTTGTATGAAGGAGCTTTTGTACTTTCATACAGTTTCTTAATAATCTGATTCTGTATAAATTTAATTGTAATTATTCAGAATGTACTCTGTTTTATTTGAGATTCAGAAAGTAAGAATCATGCAGGCAATAGTTGTACTTTCACTTTCGTTGCATTGTTTACATTTTAAAGAAGGCACGATGTACCACCCCACTGACAGGCTCATCCTGTTTAGTACCAAAACATTAGCTTGCAGAAATCCCCAGCTGTTCCTGTAAGCCTCTGAAAGTGTACTAGTGAAGTAATTTGATGAAGCACTCAGGGAGAGGAAACTCATTCAGAAGCAATGGCAGGTGAGTCTGTTCTTGTATAATTGTATTAAAATGTTTTTAACTGTAGATACAACCCGTGTACCTGAGCTTAACAAGTAATTTTATACAATTTAACATGTGTTTATTCCTGTGTTCTTACCATCAGTATTTTGTATGTCAGCTTTGTGTAACAGTGAAGGTTACTCATCAGTCTGCATTAATAGTTTGGGCATAAGTTTATGCTGAAATCTGTTCAATATAACAACACAGATGTGTTCTCTCAGCCTCCAGAAGACTGCCATCAGTGTAAATTAGTGTTACTATTACGACATCCTGCTTCATAAAAACTGCTTGAGAATAGAACCAGTTTATATCTTTGCCTCTTACCCCCATCTACAGGCAATCCAGTGACAATAACTGTAGGTGTTCAATGGAGGTTTCGTCTGCAACCTACACCACCTAGACCCCCAAGACTATCAGGTAATATACTCTAATCTGCTAGTCATGTGCCCCCATCAAAACTAATGCAGCCTAATGCAACAGTCCTGAAATAAATCCACAATTATACATAACCATTTGAGTGTGACTTTTTTTTTTTTTTTTTAATCTTGCCTCTGTAGTTGCGGTCACAGTAGTATTTGTTATCCTCACTCTGGCACGAATCATCTTTGGTAAATATGCTCTTCCTTCAACATCTGCTATATTGTCTTTCAACAACCCTCAGCCACTTGGTCTCATTGTTCTCACCACCATCTGTCCACAGGTGTTGTGTATTTCAAAGACTGCCCTCTGCAGCCCAACATACCCAACTACCTGTTGGGGCTGGCTCTGATACCTCTGTTAATGATACCATTTGTGACCCTCCCCTTTGAGACCGAAGCAGCTCAGCCGCAGGAGTACCCCACTGGTTGCAAAGCCTGTCTGGTTTTTTTAATAAACCTGTTTATCTGGATTTGGAATCTGGCAGGTAAGGGTAAAAAATATGAGATGCTACTTTAAGAAAAACTGAATTTTTTCAACTGAGTGTTTTCTTCCAAGAAGGACAACATATTGTGACTAAATGTTTTTGTCCTGTCTCTCACCTGCATTTAAAGGTATCGTGTGGGTCTTTTCAATTTATCAGCCCAACTATGATCCCACAGCAGCGGATAGTCTTTACTGTAATAAGACCCTGTACACGTTTGCTTTCTGGAACGCAGTATATGAGATTTATGGGATTTGGGTCGTCCTGGCCAAACTCTGCAAAGGGCTGCTGTGTTACGTGATAGCGAGACCTGCACCAACGCACAGAGACTTTTATGGGCATGTGTGACGCACAGATGGAGCATAATTGTGCGCTTAATGATCTACATTAATCCTTGCACTTTGACTATGAAGCTCAGTTGCTTTATCATTTCCTTTTTTCCTGTCTTTATTCTGTTGTAATTTGATAGATGTTGATTCAGAGTTGGAGAATCTTTGTTGTGCATTTTGTAGTTTCTTTCTAAATATGAACCATTATAGGTCTTTGCATTAAAGGGTAAGGCTGTTATTATTTTATACCTGTGTTGTATATAGTTTAGTTATATATTATTATCATTTTTTGTATGTCAATTGCCTTATTTGTACATATTATGCAATATTAGATCAAAATTCGTCCTGTATTTTAAATAAAGATGTTGATTGAAGCTCATATTACATGTAACACAAATATCATATGAATATAAATAAACGTTTTCTACACTATTGTGCAGTTTTGTCGAAACTTGGAGCCATGGCTGAGAGTTAATGAAAGATTATGGCGACTTGCTTTATTATTGAACGTTGGGGTGGTTTTGTTTTCTCGCGATAAAGTTGGACAAAAATCATGTCCCACCTGGTCATGACAGTGCCAAACTGGTCGATGACGTCGCGTCTAACCAGCCAATAACGTGAGGGTAAACAATGCGCATGCAGCTTTCTCAATACCAGCTGGTCTCGTTCTTGTCTGGCAGCCGTCAGCAAACCTGGTGTCCTGACTCAAAAAATCAAAGTGAAAACATTAACAGGACGGTTCATCCATTTGTTTGTCACGTGACGGCCCCGCTGTAAAAGGTGACTCAAAACTGTCCACCACCAAAAACTGCGACCAGTCTTCATCTGCAATGACAGGCAAGTCCATTTCTCAGGCAGGTCCATTACAGACCTGTTTTATTACAGCTGACATGATCTGACTCATCATTCATGCAAAAACCTTATTTTTAAAATCCTGATTTGTTTGTTTGGTGCAGATAAAGTTAAAGAGCTCGTCTCAAAGTGCCTACAGGCTCGGGACATGGCATACTGTCCATACAGCCGGTTCCCTGTCGGTGCTGCCATATTAACAGCAGATGGCGCTATAATCACAGGTAATAACCCAACAGCTGTCTCCTCTGAAGTAGGGTCAAAACCTTTACTCTACATTTACCCAGGTACTGTTCTGAAGTACAGTCAAGGGGGACTCTTCTGCAAGTCCTTTTTTTTCACATCAAGAATATTTTACTGATTATATTTTTGTATTTTTACGTTTTTATGTTTTAAGTTTTTGAATGCATGACTTCTACTTGTGTTTGAGTTTTTTAAGCTGTCCGTTTGGTATTATTAGTTTGGTATTACTTAAGTAAAAGATCTCAAACTGTCTTCTACAGCTGAGACACACCCATCAAAAATAACTGAAAACTGCAGTGTGGTGGAAACTGACTGAGTACATTTACATAAGCACTATCATAAAAACTGCATGTTTCTAACACTATCTGTAGCCACAAGAGACTCTATATCTACCCCCCAATTATGTTCTTAATTGTGTATGCAGTAGATGCTCACAGTGTAGTCTTTTTAAGTTATTAATCTATAACTATATATACAACTTTATCTTATCTATTCTTATCTTATCCAATGATTAAGCTTGATACATTGTTATAAAGTAAATCACTATCATTACTCACATGTACATAAAAAAATTAAGATTAGCTCCACCTAGATCAGCTACACGATTGAAATACTGCTTACACACAAATGCAGCGGTAATAAAATAGTGATATAATCTAAATTATACAGTGGCCATTCTAATGCATAATGAGTACTTTAACTTGTAATTTTAAATTTCTACACAATGGTCTTGTTACTTTATAAAGTTCAAAACAGAAATCACAAAGTGTTTAAGAGGGAGGAGAAATAATCCAGAGTCTAAATATTTCTGTGTGTTTTCAGGCTGTAATGTGGAGAATGCCTCCTATGGTCTGACAGTGTGTGCTGAGCGGACGGCCATCCAGAGAGCCGTTGTGGAAGGACACAGACAGTTCACAGCCATCGCTGTTACATGGTGCGACTCAGTATAATAACACATTAATATATATTCACATGTCTTCACATATTCCTGTGCATTCACTCTCTCCTCCTCTGTGTAGTGATATCAAAGACCGTTTTGTTGGGCCATGTGGAGCATGTCGACAGGTTCTTATGGAGGTGAGACAAGTCTTTTATGACCAGTGTAGACAATCATTATCCCATGATCAGTCCATGATGCACTGCAAAAACACCCCAGATTATAGTTAGAGCAAGTTATTATCATCTATAATTGCACCCCCTTAGTTTCTTAAAACAAGTTTAAACAAATCCGCCAGGGCACTTACAATACTTCAAATATAAATCAGATTGTCCAAAGAATTTTCTAGAACCAAGTGTCTGTATCTTGAAACAAGGATGAATAAGATGAGTCTGCACTACAATGAAGAAAAAACTTTAAATGATTTATTTTGCATTTGAAAAAATGCAAATTATTTCACTAATTAAAAAAGTGCTTAGGTTACATGTTGCAGTGTATATGAACCAGGAGCCCTCCCCTGCCAAACACATCTTTGGATATTATATCAGGTGATGGTTGTGTGTGGGAGGAGTTACTGTATTTTACAGGCATATCAGACACTGATACTAATAATCTTCCATAATAAAATGTTCTAACTTCCTTACAGAGAGGGACTGACTGGGATCGATAAGTTAGACACAGTTTTCTACATCAATATGATTCTGTTGTTATTTTCACAACAATATTGTAATATATTGTCGAGAAATACTGAGAAACTGTGATATAATACTAAATAATATTATCCTCACTAGTTTCTATCATCCCTTGGCCAACATAAAAAGGTCTAAAAAAAGTCTTACATTTAACCTGGAAAATTAAGACTGTAGAAACCCTGTAATATAAAGCCTGTTTACCTGTCTTACATGTTGTGATTTTCTCCTTCACTACTGTGAATTTCTCTTTTTAGTTTGGATCAGACTGGATTGTATACCTGACCAAGCCGGATGGCTCTTACAAAGAAACCAGCCTCAGCGAACTGCTGCCTTTAGCCTTTTCTCCAGCACACCTCGAAAAGAACTGATAAGATATTAGATATTTAAAAAAGGGACAAGAAAGACGCTTTAGTACAGCTAATATTATCTCATGAATTGTTCTATCACAAGTAATACTGCAAAGTTGGTATCAAACTTCCCATAAATAAACAACCTTCTTTTATTCCCCTTAACACGTGTCTAATTGTTTTTGTGTATTATTATTATTATTGTTATTGTTGTTGTTGTCATTACTATTATTATGATGATGACGATGACACAGAGATGTTACCAGAAGAACTAAAGATGACGTAGCAACCTGTTATGTCACATGATAAAAGTGGGCGTGCCTGAGAGCTGTTTCCGGAAACATGGAGGCTATAGTGAGTGATGTGGTAGCTCCTGAAGACCTTTTAGTAAGTTTTCACTTTATTAAACCTCTTCTTTTCATCGAATATAAACATTAAACAACGAGGGACTCGCGCTGAGGTCCTCATAACATCTGTCTAGTTGTTAAAAGATGAAACTTTGATGAAATACGACGTATCGAGGCGTACTGTGTCGCGTCACTTAGCTAGCTAATGCTAACGACGGTGTTCATGATGAAAGACTGGTCGAGGTATTTTTGTTATTTTCTGAAACTATAATGTATGACCAGTAATAAAACCCCCATGGGAAAGAAAACACATTATAATTAAAATGTCATGTTGACAAAGCTCAGTGTTTCCCTTTCGCCGGCTTCCTGTGGACATGATCTAATTAAATATTACACTAATGTCGCTCTGTGCTCGCTTCACGTCGGACGATATTTGCTTTTTGTTATGACAGAAGTTTGAGAAGAAATACAACAGCGAGCTGGTGAAGGGAGCTGTCTCCAAAGAAACAAAGTTTGAATATGCCTGGTGTCTGATCAGGAGTAAATACTCGGACGATATCAAGAAGGGAATTGTGTACTTGGAAGGTAAGTTAAAGCGATATTTGTTGTGTTATTATTATTTCCAAAGCTACATGTTAGAATACAGAATTGAGGCTCCTTTAACTTTGGTTCAGACCTGTCATATTCACTTGGACATTTTACAGCTGAAAAACAAACATATGTAATAGTGGACAAACCTTTATAGATTACACTGTTTCTAAATGGCCTTAAGCACGTTTCTGTATTTTCTTTTAACATATCAGCAAACATATACTGTAGTTGTCAGTCAAGCATTTGTAACCATTACTAGTATTATTATACTATGACATGATACTATTCTTATACAAATAACAGAGTTTCAGACAGGGTGTTAATAAGAAATTATCACTTTTTGCAGAATGAGAATTGCTGTAACATATTAGCTTGTATGTTTTCTGTTGTCATGGTTTGAATCAGTTCTATTTTGTCTTGCAGAACTTGTTCAAAAAGCATCAAAGGACGACTCCCGGGACTTCTTGTTCTACCTTGCAGTGGCCAACTACAGACTTAAAGTAAGTTGTCACTCCATTCGATTTTTCTAACTGAAAGCTTTTGTTGCATATTTGTCTACTGAGCCTCACACATTTGTGTTCGTTCGCAGCTGTCACATTTTATCTTTCTGTTCTTTCTTATTCCTCTCTCCTGTTTGTCCTCCAGGAATATGAAAAAGCTCTGAAGTACATCCGGACTCTCCTGAAGAACGAGCCGGGGAACAAGCAGGCTCTGGAGCTGGAGAAACTCATTGACAAGGCTTTAAAGAAAGGTAAAAGAGAATAAAACTCTCAGTGAATACACCTGAGTTGTAATTTGATAATAGAATTTGTTTGTGTTATTTGACCCTGTTGTGGGGTGGATAAATCTAATCCTTACATTCGCCTGTTGTCATCTAGATGGTTTGGTTGGCATGGCGATCGTCGGGGGAATCGGTCTCGGTGTGGCCGGTCTAGCCGGCCTCATCGGCTTGGCCGTGTCAAAGGGAGCTGCCAAATCCTAACCTGAACATGAGACGACCTGTTTTCTTTTTGCTGGACTGATACTCTTCCCCCCGCATAAAAAAATTAAACTTGTGTGGAGAAAGCATGAAGGATGTAACATTTTGGTTGAGTTGAATATTAACTGCACCACATTAAAGGGTTAAAATAATGCCAGTGATTAACCTCTTCATATTTTAACGGGTTTGAAATTCACTATACCTAGACATATGATTACTTTGTGATCTACTGACACACTATAGCATGGCACTTTCATATTACTTGTGTAAATAAATTAGAATAGACAAGGTGCAGCTCAGTTTTATGTCATTTCTTAGCTAGTATGCACCTCAGCCTAATCCTGCTAAGTTTACATTTACATTTTTTTTTAAATGTCTTTGTAAAAGTGCTGTTGTGGTTCTGTAACTGTCTTTTTCATTAATTTTGACATAAAGAAGCATCAAGGAAAGTGTTACTAAAGCAGTAGGAAGTATAGTTTGTAATGCCAAAAAGAACAGAATCATTTGTTTGCAGGTGAGGTGACAGTGATTCTGCTATAATGCTGTTAGAAGAATATAAACCCACCTGCTGCTGTGAGGGCAGTGACAGATGTTTGCATTTATTTTGGACGAGATTTTTAAAAAATTTGTTCTGAATGCGACTTTAAGTTGAGGGAGGTGAAGCACTTATTGGAAATGAATACATGTTTTCATGTAACATGCATTTTCAAACATTAATCTGTGCTGCATTTAATGACTTGTGTTTTCCATCTTGTTAAATAAATAAGATTATTTCAAACAGAGGGAAGATTTGTATTCTCGGGTTATTGTTAACGAGCTGTTCAGTGACAGCTGCCTCAGTGTCGGAGTAACACACTCACGGGTATGCCTGTCTTTTGTGAGAGAGAGACGTTAATAAAAACAAACAAAAATATAACCTAAACATGGGATTGTGAAATAATCCCAAAAAACTTTAAAACTGATCTTAGTTACATGAAATGTTATTCTTCTCAGGGTAAAACAGATTGTTGCAGGTCATTTGTCCTGATTAAGAATTAAAAAGACATAAATATGTCATTGTGAAAAAAGACTTAGCTATATGTAATCAGACTTTGGAACTTCAGAAATATATGAATCAATAATATTCAATAATATTAAGCACAGTTTAAACACATAGTTCAACTTTGTATTTATTCATATACATAAGGTTTAAAAGTAAGGCAACCTAACAAAACTCTGATTTCAGCTTTGATTTCAGTTTTTTTTTTTTTTAGCTTCTGAATGTCAGACATTGTTAGAAAAGAAGACAATGAGCTAAAAGCTTACAAAACTGTATCATCTGCATAGAATGGCCATTATTATATATGACACTGTCTTATGTTGTCATGGAAGAATCTTTTATTAACGGAGCAAAGTCCAGTATACAATCCCATTCTTATCACTGTCATTTATTGACTCTATTAAATTTACAGTGAAATTTTGGTGGTCACCGTGGAAGACAAGGCATTGTTAACATTATCTAAGTGTTTGTTAAGACAAAGTTGAACGTGTTTGTGCAAAAAAACGTGCCTGGCCCAGTTCACTCGCTGTCTATCATCCTCGCATCTTGAGATTTAAGTCCCCGGCAAAGTTTTTACGACAGGAAGGCTTATTGAGGCTATCAGTTGTGTGTGGCGTTATCAGCCTCGTGGGGTGTTATTCATTAACTCACCTGACAGCACCGAAACTCCCCAGGGACATATCAACAATAATCTTCTCTGGTGTGAAAGAGGTGATCGAGTGGGTGAACGCAAAGAGAAAACCAGACATGTGGGTGTGTGGAGGTCCCAAAAAAAAATAATCTGCTGTCTAAACAGAGGAGCGGTGTACAAACTTAATATCTAACCAGAGCTGGGATTGTCTTCAGACTCTTCCCATGCACACTTTAACATCAATGATTTATCAAAGCCAGTGTAATTCAGATCAGCTTCAGTGAGTTTCAGTTACAAGGGCCAACGTTCATTGATCATCCACTTGTTTTAACACATGGCTGAGGGACATTAATGTGTAATCACCATGAAGAAAGTGAATACACCTGGGAACATAGTGTATTGGTGAAGTTACTCCCTGTATACATGTCATCACACAGTAATTTGAAGTTATTGTATAATCCAGTGGAACAGCAGTTCATTGTCTGCCACCATATATTACTGCTGGCAATGAGACACACAGATAATAAATTTGGATTTTGTCACACTTTTATATGCAGTTAATGTGCTCATAAGATTCCTTTCCTGGCTTTAATTGCATCTTTCCATCTTCATATTGCACTAAGTGCACTTTAGATTTTACTAGCAGAGCACCTAGGCCTGCGGAGAAAAATAGGAACGTTTTCAGACACTTTTTTCAGCATTATTCATCCATTTGTTTCAATTTTTTTACTGTGTGTAGACAAAAACAACACCAACAGTGGAACAGGCAACAGTTTGTCTTTTAGAGCGTGTTCATTTACAGAGGTAAAAACGCTTCTCAACTCCCATGAGCCCATGGAATCAGGTTTAAAGTAAGGTTTAAAACCATAGCATCATACCGGACAAGTTTGATTTTTGGCTTGACGATGGCACCAGAGCAAACATGAAGTCATTAGGGTTAATCCTCTGGGGACCATTATTGTCTGTGCCAAATTTTGAGCCAATTCATCCAGTAGTTACTGCGCTACAACCATCTCTACAGTCATGCGTGATAATATGAACAGTGTTCTCTAGAATGTGTTTATACTTGCTTCACTGTCCTGATGGGAAACAGCAGTTTTTTTCTTATTTATTATATATGTGTCTGCTTTTATTGACTTTTAAAACTAATATGAAATATTCTAGATTACATCTTAAATGTCATTTCTGCTTTAAGAACTGAGAGGTCCATTTAAATTTTTCACACTTCCTTCAGTGCATAAACCAGCATGCACAGAGACATCTCTTTCTAGTTGTGTCTGTGTCTTCTGTGCAGTCTTCTGCATTGTCTCTCCTCGTGACATGCTCATCCCACCTCCCTGTGATGAGTTTTTCCTGGAAAGCAAATGAAAAAAATTATAGGGTTCTCTCCAGGTGTCACGTTTTTAAAAAATCACATAAAGTTTTTTGTTTTTACAGACAGGGCCATTGCAACATCCACATCTAATAACACAAACTCATCAGCAAACCGATCCTCAGCCAAGTGAGCTGTAAAAATGAGCTTTGCAAACAGCTCAGCCATAAAATGAGACGTTTATGGTGAGGCAGGATCCAGTTTTCAGAGCACCTCAGGTGGAGGTGAGATAGACGAGGCAGGCCAGTTAGTTTAGATTTATTTTGTTTTAATAAACAGATGGAAAAAATAGATTATTTTGATCATATATTCCATTAGTATTAGTTAACATGACAGATTTTCTCTCAGCATTAGAATAACAAAGCTGAAGCTCCAACCTGTAGGACTAAAAAATGACTCCAGATACTCTCTGATTGTCAAAAATTAAAAGAAAGAAGACAATATAGAAAACACTTCAAACACTTCCATTATCAGTGTGCTAACATTTCACAAATAAAATAATAAAATAATAGATATTTATATTAGATATTACAGTCTTTGTTGAGTACAGAAGAATCCCCACTTTTACTAAATCAAAAAACAGGGTGGATTTTATCTTTAAGAACTGCACATCCATTTGAATGAGATAAAACTACATGAGCTCGTTTTTATTGTTATCAAGGAAAATTATGTTTTTCCTTGATGACATTCTCTGCAGTCTCTTTATTTCAACACTGATAAATGCACAGCAACAGCAGACTCTTGCTATCCTAGTATCATTTTGCCTCATATAGACGTATAATGGAATCAAAATATAATTATGCAAATCATATATGTTGGTTACTTACTTACTAGTTCTATTGTGCTGAGTAACTGCTGTCCCTCTTTCTTAATTCTTAGATTTTGATTACATTTTACAACCACTGCTGTGTCACTGCAGTTGATTCACAGTTAACAAACTTTCCTTTGTAAACACTTCACCTCTCACTTCCTTACAGAGAAGTGATGAACAGCTCGGTTCAGGTCTATTGTTGGTGAACCGTGCCTCTATTTCTGGAACCTCATTCTTGACCTTTACACAAATAAGTCTGCTGTTTTCTAAAGCTCCCTTGCTTCTCTGTGCGTGACGCTGAGTTAAGATTTATCTGACTATTATCAGCTTGGTGAACCCTGTTTGGTCAGTGTGCCCTGGATTTGGCAACAGTGACCCAGCAGCTATCAGGAGGATTATTAATGAAGACACACAGACATGGAAACTAGAGGATGAACTGCGTAACTTTCCAAATGTTAAAAAAATGCTGGGCGTGGCGCCAGGCGATTGTGTCCTTGTGTCTCATGGCCTTGAGAAATTCAAATCAAAACAATAAAACTAACAAGGTGCAGCTGGCTTTATTCAAAAAGTGCAGTGCTTAATGCCACTTCAGTATGAAACCTGGGGTATAAATGAGCAAATATCAATATTTTTCAGAAAGCTCCATCCCAAAAAAACACTTTTTTTTTCATATTTACTAATAAAGTTTGATTGATTTTTGATTTTTAAAATCTGCTCATAAAGCAGTTCAAATGTGATTAGTTTTCTGCGAGTTTTGAATGAAAAAAACTGAAAAACATAAGGAAAAGTGGTTGAATATGGTCAATAAACATACCTGAAAACATACACAGTGTAGTGTCATTAAGAGCAACACATGACCATTGGACCCTGAGAGTGAGCCGATAAACACCTGTTCAGTTTCAGGGGTGTAAAATGCAAAAAAAAAAAAAAAAAAAAGGAAAGAAAAAAGAAGAAGAAGACAGAGTGTGTGTATGCATGTGTGTGTGTGTGTGTGCGTGAGAGGGGGGAGGAGAGAAGGCAAGTCATATAAATCATTATACATATCTGCTGAGCTGAACACATCTCACAGTGGCAGAACGGACAACACACACTCTCACACACTCACCAAAGCCACACGTTCTGACTCCTTTTATAACAACTTTTAACTTCATTTATAAACATCTGAAATCTGGATACACTTCTGTTTGACTGCCGGGCCAAGGAGGCGGAATGGATCCAATTGTGGAAGTTGTGGCTTTGATTCTGGGGTTCATCGGATGGGTGATGGTGGGGATCGCCCTGCCGAACCGTTACTGGAGGACCTCCACCGTGGACGGGAACGTCATCACCACCTCCACCATCTATGAAAACTTGTGGATGTCATGTGCGACGGATTCGACCGGGGTTCACAACTGCAGAGAGTTCCCCTCACTGCTCGCTTTGAGTGGTATGTTGATTTAAAAAAATCATCTAATGGCAATAAGTAATTTTTATAGTACAGTTTAAGATTTTTAAAAATTCTGATGCAAGAAACTTTTTTAAAACTGAAAAAAGTAGATAATGCATTAACGAGCACCTGTTAAAGGACTATTTCAACATTTTAAAGGTCCTTGGAGAAAGGCAGATGGCAGGTAAAAAATGGTGAATTCAGTGGCTGTTTGTTTATCTCCGCACCATCTCCAGGTTACATCCAGGCGTCTCGTGCCTTGATGATCACATCGATAGTGTTGGGCACCTTTGGACTGGTGGCGGCCCTGATAGGAGTACAGTGTTCAAAGGCGGGAGGCGAAAACTATGTTCTCAAAGGGAGGATTGCTGGAACCGCTGGAGTCTTATTCATACTGCAAGGTAAAAAAAAAAAAAAAGAATTATGAAAATCAGCAAGATTGAGTCCAAAGTCAAGAAAATGTCTGCTCTACTTTGATAATAATGACCTCCTAATACACTACCCTGTAAATTCAGGAGATAAAGGAACAGTTCCAAAGGGGTGATAAATCATGATCATGTTTTACTGCTCATTCAAATCAGTCATTCAAATGTCCTCCTGTTACCTCTGTAAAACACACCTGACAGTTTCCACACTCCTTCTCTCTGATTAAACAATAATATTTGTTGTATTTTCTATCAAAAGGTGTGTGCACAATGGTCTCAGTGTCCTGGTACGCCTTCAATATCACTCAGGAATTCTTTGACCCTTTCTACCCTGGGATAAGGTAAGAAAGTGGCCGTGGGGGTGGGGGAGGTATGAGGGCAGGAAAGTGATGACTATTAACGCTTCACTTGAAGCTCACATGAGCGTCGGCTGACTGCTCTCTGCTGTGCATTGCAGGTACGAAATAGGAGAGGGGCTTTACATCGGCTGGTGCTCGGCTGTGCTCGCCATCGCAGGAGGAGCCTGTCTCACCTGCTCCTGCAAAATGGGCACAGAGGAAAAATAGTAAGTTCAGTTTGAACTCTTTGATCCCTCTCTGTCTCTGTCTGCTAAATAATAATGCAACATGTCACTTTGGTACAGAGCTGAGAGGACTGCTTGGAAGATTTTTTTGTTATTAAATGCAATTAACTGCTTTTTAATCACTGGCATGACTCTCTAGTTAAAATCTCTTAAATGTAGGAGTGAACTTAAGATTTGTAATAAAAATTCATTAAATTGTCAAAGGAGAAACTGAGAGAACCTTGAAAACTGTTCATAAAAAAGTAAAAAACAGAACACAAACAAACAGAGAACCTGACCTTCTTGATGATTCCCACCCATCGAAACACACGTGTTTATGATATTGATAAAATTGCAATCAAGTGTGATATCAAAAAGGGTTGGGTGACTACAATATAAATCAGAGGCATGTGGTGATTGATTAGTTATAGTCCTCTTACCTGTGTCCTACTTTTTAAACAGCTGTAACAGTCACAGACACACATACAAATCTGCGGGGGATAAAGTTAAATTGAGGGTGGAGCAGTTTGATATGAGAAAACGCTAGGTTAGGGGTCAGAAATGAAGCATAGAGGTGTCGGGCAGGTTAAAGCCACATACAGTATTTAAGATATGAAAATGTCTGAGTTTGGCGCCCCCCAGTGGTATGATAAAACAAGCAGCAAATACACAGTGCTGAAGGCTGAAAACTACTTAAGAGTTTCACAAGAATTCAACAGAGATAAACTTATTCAAAACAGAACATGGTCTTCTCATACTTTTATTGTGAAACATGATCTTTTAATGGATGACATTTTGACATATCACAGTGGTAAACATGGATAATACAATCAGTGATGGCTGAATTCCACTTAGCTGCTTTAGATATCTACCCTGTGTCACTGACGTTTTCTTTTTTTTGCAGCCCTCTGCCTTATCAAACCAGGGGAACTGTATATTCTGGAGTGGCTCCGACCAGAAGCGTGGCTGCCAGCACTTATGGCCGAAATGCGTATGTTTGAGCAGGCTGTGGAAACAGAACCATTTCGATCAAATCTCTTACAAATGCTGGGGTAAAACTTTTTCATCACCTCAGTTTTTGTTGATGTCCTAGTGTTCAGTTTTTACACCTCAGATGAAGCTTTTTTTTTTTGTCCATGACTGTGTAGAAAGCTAAAGATTCATCTAATCTCATGGCAGTAACACACCACTGAACTGTATATAACCACAATATCAAGTGTGTATCCTGTGAAAATGATAACATTGAGATGATTACATCAATGTTGTAAAAGCTGTACAAAGCTGAGCTACCATTGTTTCAATGCACAACCATACTATATGCTTACAGTGATTTTATTTATGTTCCTGTGGTGATGTTAGCACGAATACATTCACATACAGTCTCTTATTTTGATAGAAATTCAATAATGTGATGATCTGCATACACACGTCTAGATATTTGCAAGGGGCAGGTCAAAAGTGTGATGATCCAGATATATATGTGTGTTGTTTTGTACAGTTTTATAGATAGTACCTGTCGTAGAAAGTGGAGGGCAAGTTTTCTTTGTTTTGATGGTCAGTTTTTGTTTTGTTTTGTTGTTTTTTTTTCTTTTTTTAACAATTGCACACAATAAAATGTGTTATGCTTAACATTTCCATTATACTTTGTGCTCCTGTAGCAAATAAAGTTATTCTTTTTTGTACAATCAATTGCAAAGTAAATTATTGCAGGTATATAATGTTATTATATAATTCAGATTATTCAGAGATCAAACCATGAAATCACAACTTAATCTACCATTTAGATTTGCTACAAAATAAGACTGTTTATCTGCAAATATACTTTTAAAAACTCTGCAATAAGTTACCACAGTGATTGATTTCATGCCCTGAGGAGAGGCTTCCTGACAGCCTGTCTGCCTGGACCATGCACAGATATCATGGGAGTGCCATCAGAGTTAAAATAGCGTCTCCAATGAGAGCGGCCCACGTTTCTAGACGAACGCGGATGTGCGCTGTGTGGACCAACCACCGCAATGTAGGGCAGAAAGGGAGGGGGCGACTAAAGGTTTCGTTTACAAAGTGTCCAGGTCGTCTGCTGTGTAACTTATCTATCGCCATGTTACGTTAACGTGTTTTAAGTTAATATAAAGTCCGTTTTTCCCCGTTTCAGGCGGAAATTTTTTTTTTTAGAGGGAGGAACCTTTCAGCGGTGTATCTCATTTCCACACGGAATACTGTCACACCGGGATCGTAAATACACCATCGTTGCTGCTCCTTCGGTGTCTCGGAGAGAAACGACGGGGATTTAACAACGATAATCACCGTTTCAATGAAACAAATCGGTGTTTCCACTCGACGTGAAAGCAGAGCCGTTAAGTTCGCAGGTTCCGGTGTCAGAGAGTGACTGGGTTCAGAAATGGAGTCGTGTCGGCGGACCGGACTCAGCGGGGTCCTGTGCTCCCTGTCACTGCTGTGTGTCATCCTGGACATCCAGCTAGACGGTAAGACCGGCTTTTCCTTCAGAAAAACAAGTTTTAAAAACCTCTTCAAACACTAGTATCGACGCCTCTAGAGGTTTCCAGCCTGTTTGTTGCTTCTAGCCGTTAAAACTTTCCCAAACTGTGACGGAATCTTAGCTTACATAGGTTACATTATGGCCCACCCCTCCAAAATAAAAGTCACTGCCTCATCGTCTTCTAATTTAGGAACAATTTAGGCAGTTAAAGCTTAACGTAACAGCTTTACAAGGTGTTTATTATTAGTAAAAAAATACTGAAGTACACTGCGTGTAGTGACGGCCATAACCATGAGCCACAGTTTCTGTTTTGGGCCCCTTTCCTGCCACCAGGAATCAATACCACTTGCATTTCAAATTTTTTATTTCTGTTTATACATTAAACAGAAATAAAAATTAATCAGTATATAGTTAAATAATCGATTATCAGATTTTTAGATGATTTTGTCAGTTGGCTTGACATTTAAGCCTTGACAAAATCATACCATATACTGAGAATGCTGTGTTGTATTGTGCTGTCAATATATATATTTAATAATTCAATTCATTCTCTTGGAAATTTTAATTTTTTCAATTGATGATGAACTCCTTGAGATGCACCATCTCTGCGTATTTCAAGCAAATGAAATACCTGACAAATAACTGTACTTCATCATCATTTTGATCCTAAAATAAAGTGATCTTACTCAATGATTTGCTACTGATTTCGAACAATGACTCAACTAGAGATCTCTCACAATCTCTGGTATCCTCTTGCAGTATGATTCATTATTTCTCAACTCTTATCAGATGTAATATAAATAGATTCATCAACCTACAGCCCAAAATGTACTTTCATAACGTTGAGAGTCAGTTTGAGGTGCAGTCAGAGCCTCTGTTCCTCGCTCCTGCTAGGATACTTGATTCAGAATAGACTTGGCTGTCAGAGCTTGTATGAAAGTAGCCATGTCTAGACCTCTGTCTTATTTTAAATATCTTATTTAAGACATGTCTCGCTCACAAACTGGTGGAACTGGCTGTTAAATAATGTTTAATAGTTTGAAATGTACTTCAGATTGGTCCAACTACTTGAGTGTGAGGTGATTGTGTTTTGAGTTATTGACACGGAGCATGTGAAAACAGAATTACGGTTTAGCAGGTGCAGCTCCCAACCTCTTTGATAGTTTGTGTGTCCTTTTCATAAATTTGTAATTTTGCTGATGCCAGACTCGTAATGTGAAGAGACGTTTAAATCTTTAAAAGCCTGACAGACAGAGAGACAAAGTTAAAGTGCATCACAGTCAGCTGTGACAGTTTTGTCGCCCGCTCTTTGTCAGTGATGTATTTCCAGCGAGGCTCAAGCACAGTTTTATGTTACAGGTGTCTTGGGGGCAACTCATGTCGAGATCGAGCACCACTTGGAGATGGGCCGCAAACTTTTGGCAGCCGGTCAGCTGGCTGAGGCCTTGTCCCACTACCACTCTGCTGTGGGTAAGGTTACACACACACATTTATATTCTCACCAGTGGTTTGCATTCTTAATCTAATACTTGTTTATTGTTGCTTGTTTTTACCCATACTTGCTGCAAAATCAATATTAGTAGTTTGAAATCTGATGTTTGGTACTTTGACAAAATAGAAATTGAAAATGTTCTTGATGTTTTCCAGAGGGAGACTCTAAGAATTACCTGACCTACTACAAGCGAGCTGCTGTGTTCCTGGCCATGGGAAAATCCAAATCTGCCCTGCCAGACCTGACCAGAGCCATCCAGCTCAAGCCAGACTTTTTAGCTGTAAGTTCACCTGTTCATTATCAATCTCAAGAATGTTGTTTACATCTCCTTATTTTGTGTCCACGTTCTCCTATTTCTCTCTGTCCCCTGGGTATCTGATTCCCTCTTTCACACCACCTCTTCTTGTCATCCCATCCCATCATTTGCAGGCCAGGCTGCAGAGAGGGAATATCCTGTTAAAGCAGGGCAACACACAGGAGGCCAAGGAGGACTTTGAAGCAGTGGTAAGTTCAAAGATATGCCGCTCCTTTTGCAATCCCAAATCACTGCTTCTATCCATTGATGTCTTGCCAGAATAATATATGTCGTTAAAGGTGAAATTACCTGTTTTTTTCAGCTGCAGCGCTCTCCAGACCACGAGGAAGCTCACAACCAGCTGATGAAAGCAAACGAGCTGGAGGAGCTGCAGGAGGAGGCTCATGCCATGTACCACCAAGGGGACTACAGCGCTACCATCACTGTGCTGGAGAGAGTCATAGAGGTGTGTGTCGGCTCTGAAGCTGGGGCCTCCAGAGAGGATCTCAAACTGTTTAATAGCAGGGAAAACCTTCTTATCTTTGCTGTAAATTAGTCTGCACATTCTTGCTCACTATTTATAAAAGTTGCCATCTTTCCTCAGATCTCTCCCTGGGATCCAGAGTCGCGAGAGCTTCGCGCCGAGTGCTACATCCGGATGGGTGATCCGCAGAAAGCCATCCAGGATCTGACGCCGACAACGAGGCTGCGCAACGACAACCGCGCCGCCTTCCTGAAGCTCAGCATGCTGCACTACAGCCTCGGAGAACACCACGAGTCGCTCAAGTGAGCTTTGTCATTGGAATAAACAAGATGCGCTGACTTACTCAGCAGAGTCATGCAAAACAGCTAATTTTCATCATCAGCGCAGTCTTGATGCTCAGAATTTGTTTTTGGTCAAAATATACTTGTCCGCCCTCCAACTATCTATCCATCCCTCTGTGCACAGTCACATCCGAGAGTGTCTGAAGCTCGACCAGGATGACAAGGAGTGTTTCAGCCACTACAAGCAGGTGAAAAAACTCAGCAAGCAGCTGGACTCAGCAGAGGAGCTCATTCAGGAGGAGAGGTCAGCACTCCTGCAAGACATGTGCACCAAATGATGATCTTCTTAGGATATCTGACATTTGCAGATGCTTGTGCTGATGGTTTGATGTGTCAGGGCACATACTGTACTGAAATAGACATTCAAATCTTATTACTGATTTGCATGTTGCTCGTCATATCTGCTCTCTCAGCATCTTTTTTTTTTTGTTTCCTGACACTCTATAAAACAGCTATATAAATCCACACTTAAAAGTTAAGTTCATGAATTCACCCCCTTTGACGTATTCTCCACCTACTATTAGGTATCAGGAAGCCATTGATAAGTATGAATCAGTGATGAAAACGGAGCCTAATGTCGCACACTACACCAACCTGGCCAAAGAGAGGATCTGCTTCTGCCTCGTCAAGGTGAGTGACAGATTGAGAACCATTGTCTGTACATTTTAAAGCTCTGGAGTTGCAATGGCCAGTTTTCTTTATGCTAAATGATCCCTTAGTTATGTTTAGTGGTAGTTTTTCTGCTAAAACGTGTTGTGCTTCTTGGACATACTAGATAAAGTCGGCTCTGGAGGCGATAGACATGTGCTCAGAGGCCCATCAGAGAACCCCCCGCAACGCCAACATCCTCCGAGACCGAGCCGAGGCGTACATCCTCAACCAGGACTACGAGAAAGGTAATAGGCCTGATCCTTCTCAATGACAATAAACTGCAGAAAACTGGTTTGCATCTAAAGAGTTTTTGTTACCATCTAAAGCCCAGTTCCTAAAAGACCGGTTCAGCAGGAAGCAGAGCAGACATAGTGAATGCCTTTCATTTTCAGACTATACACACTTCTATAAAGAAAGATGTTGGATTGCATGAGTCCATTTTAGCAGCTGTTCCATATTCACCATATTCACCCTTTCAAAATAAAACCAGGTAAAACTTGACTGATGTCATGTAGATGTTCGTTACATACAGGTGTCTTGCTATTCTTGGGATCTCATTGTTTTATGAAAAGAAAACAAACCAGGACTGAAAATAGAAGTGCTTTTAAATCCAAATTTAGCATTATCTCGATACTATCAGAGCAAATGTGTGGTAGACAAATGCTTTTTTAACCCTTTATAATTTTGTTTCAGCGGTGGAGGACTACCAGGAGGCAAGAGAGTTTGATAGCGACAGCAACGATATCAGAGAGGGACTGGAACGAGCCCAGAAGCTGCTCAAAATCTCTCGGAAGAGGGATTACTACAAGATCCTCGGTGTCAACAGGTAACCACTCAGCTTTGCTACAGACCGTGTTTGCTTCCTCCGGATTGACCTCAAACAACAAATCCAGTCACTATAGATCACAGAGCAAATCGCACTGACTAGCTTTGCTTTCCTCAGGAATGCCAACAAGCAGGAGATCATCAAGGCGTACAGGAAGCTGGCACAGCAGTGGCATCCGGACAACTTCCAGTCCGAGGCAGAGAAGAAGGAAGCGGAAAAGAAATTTATTGACATTGCGTCAGCTAAAGAAGTCCTCACTGACCCAGGTGAGGAGCTAACGTGGTTACATACAGTATATACCTGACAGCTGCTGCATTTTAATTTCAGGAATCTAGCTAGACACTTACTAAGAGTGAGTTTCAACAAATGAGCAGGTTCAGTTGAGTAGATCATTACCACACTGATGTCAGTCAGCAGCTGGTTAGCTTGGATTAGCTTGCCTGGCTCTGTGCAGAGAATACACAAAGTACACTACCAGCACTTTTGGATCTCACCAATTCGCTTGTTATATTTGTTTAATTTGCACAAAACCCTAAGTATAAAAATGACAAGTGTGCCAGAGTGTTTCTAGGTAGTCGTCTGTTCAAGAAAATGGAAGGAGGTTGTTTTATTTTTAATAGTAGTAAATTTCTATCAGGTAAAGAGCCAGACTAATTTATCATTCGGCCTATTATATTGACCTATCACAGATTTATATTGGTATTGGCATATTATTTGTGTCTGATATGTGCTGATATGGAAACTTTTTTTACAGAACGTAATGCATAAAAAGATGCTGGGGGTAATTTAGAAACAGTGTCATCATGTAGTTTGTCCACCAGAGTGCGCTCCTGACTCCAGTGTTTACAATACACTGTGATACAACTGTAAAGAATATCTGATTTTTTTTTCCTCCTTAAAATCCATATTGGTTGGGCTCCAATCAGAACTGTGTATTTGACAGACTCCTGTTTATATATGTTGCGTTAAATTACGATTTTAACTTTCACTGTCTTAAATTTGTGCCTCTGTCCTTCCCGTCATCTCACCAGAAATGAGGCAGAAGTTTGATGCCGGTGAGGATCCCCTGGACCCGGAAAACCAGCAAGGAGGAGGTGGAGGACAGCAGGGATGGCCTTTTCACTTCAACCCCTTTGAGTCTGGCGGCAGCTTCCACTTCAAGTTCCAGTACAACTAGACAAACCAGGAGGACTGTACGAACACGGGGGTGGGGTGGGGAGATTTTCGGATGGATGGGGCATTGTAGGGGGCGATTAATGGAGACGTCTTCCTCCAGAACTTGTGCTTCAGCTTGGACACAGTTTTGTGGGTTACTTGAACCATTTGTGATTTTTTCATGCTGTGTGTGGACAGCAGAGGATTGAGCTTTTTAGTGAAAAAACAGGACTTCTTACCACAAAAACGAAGGACCTAGCTGTGGTCACTGTCGAACTTGTCGCTCTGGTTGAAGAAAATGAAGTCTTGTGTCAACATTTCAGATCCTTAGGGATGGAGGTGATGGTTGAAAGCAAGTCATTATTGGACTTTTTCTTTTTTGGGGGGGATGTCAGCTCCGATTACTCATTTCTTTCTTCGTGCCATTTTATGAAACTTTACAGAGGGACTCCATGTTTTTTAATGCAGTAGCTCTTGCTTGGATATTTCATAGAAGACGCTCAGTCAGTTGGTTGCAGTATTTTTTAAAGGAATTACATGTTTTCTGATCTCAGTTTATATTTCTGACCATGTCGAAACATCTCTACACTAGAGAACCAAAATCTTTGTATTTAATCACATCAAGAGACATGTGTTGTTGAGCGCTTCTACATTATTGGTAAATAGGTGAGACTTAAGCACTATTACATGAAACTTGTGGGTGTAAAAGTTTTGAAATCCTATGGATCTTAAATCAGTGTAGTCGCTCTGTGATCGTTTTTGGATTTGCTTTAAATAACCATTGGTTTTGTACAGTTTTCTAATTGGAATAATGTGTGAATTCTGCATTTGAGTGAAAATAGTACATTTTCAACAGACTATGTATCTGACCGCAAACATTATAGATGTAACCAAATTTGAAGAGTTGGTTGAAACTCACAGGACAAAAGCATGGGAACTGATAACTGAGTCAAGAGCTGTAGTATTTCTCTCTCTCATTTCAAAGCATGTCTTTGAGAACTTGCACTTTTACCCTTTGTTTGAAAAAAAAAAAAACACTCCACATGTTCTCCGCTCCTGAAATGTTACTGCAAGTTTTCAAAAAGCCCCTCAAAGACTCTTCACAAACCAAGTGTGTCTTCAATGGCTATCTGATAGCTTCATATATAAAAAGGTCTAAAAAAAGAAAAGAAAAAAAAGCACACTTGTCGAATGTTATACTGAGTTGGAGCTTGAAAACTTGAAGCATACTGTGTCATGAAAAGTACTGGGATTATATCTGCCCATCAGGTTGCACTGAGGCACAAACTGTAAACTAAACCATTACATTTAAACAAGGCTCAACTTTTCTGCCATGCAAGATACACAACAGTTTAACCATAAGCTAAGAAGACATTCTTCATAGGATTTGATGTTTTTTGAGCACACATTAAATTATTTTGTCAATAACAGCTTAAGGAAACGGTGACTGTAACTGCTTTGAATCCTACCTACTGCTCGACTGTGTGAATCAATATGACGGGCTCTTTGTATTTAAATCGACTCGAGTGGGACTGTTTTGTTTCCGGGTTTTCTTTTTAGGGTTTACTGTTGTTAGAGGCACCAATTTTTCTGTTGCCAAACAATCAGCTGACATGCTCAAGTGTATTAAAATACTGAAACAACCCATTTTGTGCTAAACTTAATGTTCTGTAAAACACACGTTGACACAAAGCCTCAAATACAGTGATTTATTTTTAAAACACACTATAACAAAGATGTTTACCGTACACACCATGAAACACCATTTCCACACACATCCAGGTAGCTGCTGTTTGCCCACATCTCATCATACACGCATGCTGTACTGCACAGCTGTCACTGCGAATGACCCCTCTACAAGCATGGAGGGACTTGGTTAAATCCAGAATACTGACAGAGGAGTTCTGTATCTGTGGGTGCCGAGCAGCTGATAAAATGCTCCCAGTGAAGATGTCAGTTTCTTCTCCAGGCTCAGCTGCAGCCTCACATCTGGCTCCATGACAGTCAGTCACGTGAAGGCCGAGTGTCGTCCGAACAGGCAGGGCTTCGTCAGTGGTTCCCCCCGAATCCTTGTGTGTCATCCAGACTGTCTGCCTCCACCTCGATGGACACCACGTGGTGACCGGGGATCATGGCCAGGCCCAGGACTCTGGGTTCACCCTGAGAGAACGTGTCTGAAGACAGAGGAAGATAAAAAGACAATTCAGTTGAATTATCCAGGTAAGACAGGGGTTCTGGGGAAATGATTCTGAATCTCAAATGTAGATCCTTTTGAAATGGTCATTTTTAAATTTAACATTTTTCATTCATTCATGTTTCTGTATTTTATACACAGTGAGTATAGAAAGTCATCTGCATATGATTTTATATTTTCATATTTAACATATGAAAATGAATAATTGTATCCCTATGGTACTTAGTAATGAGGTCATTTTAAAAGATGAAAAACATTGCTCTATGTCTTAATTTTTCCATAGTTTTGAGAGTGTTTAGAATTAGATTTACTGGATGCTCATTAGTTGATGGAAATAACTTATCGACCTGTGGATTTAAGGAATTCCTGAGCCGAGCCGAGGATGACGTTGCAGTCCCGGTCTGTGCAGAGAAAAAGCCCCACCAGAGTCCGTCCGTCTGTCATGCGGATCCTCATGTTCTTGTTAAGCAGCCCCTCGAGTTTCTGCCGAGCCTGGGAGGATGAGGACACTTCAGGCTGCTCCTGCGTGTGGACAGAGAGGTAACACTCTTTGTACACTTGCTGCTTACAATTAACAAATACCAAGAGTTGCATGAGGTTTTTTGTTGAATATTACTGAAGAATCAATATACTGGGCGTCTTTTCTTCTGGTCAGACTCACTGAGCAATATTTCCACATTTCTTTATGCTCTGATAATACAGAAAATTAGATTTTTATTGCAGACTAACAACAATTTCTAAAACACATCTGGATTTGCTGTCAGGCTAGCATCGAATAAACACATTTTACTGATAAATATGCTCGGAAAACTATATTCTGAGTGAAAACTATTTATTTACATATTTAAATGCTAAGGCTATGCGTGTAGGTATTCTCTGGTAAATCCAGGCTATCGCCACATATATTTAACAGTTGTACAAGCTAATTCGTTAGCCACCGGCTAACGTTAAGTTATAACCGAAGCCTTGATAATGATGAAATATGTGTCAAGTAAACGGTTTTTCTCTCAAGTATGATACGTGAAACAACACAAACGATCATGTAAACTACTAACTTATTTCTCTAAATACATACATGACTCGAAGGACCATTTTCCTCAATCATTGTCGCCATACCCTCTTCTTCCTCCACTACATTTGCTCACGGAGGGATTTTTCTGACGGACCAGCAAAACCGGAAGCTCGGCATCCAGTTGTTTTTAAAGGGAACGACGGGCTAATTAACGTTCATGTTCAGGGTGAAATTTTAAAATTAAGTAAACCACCACAACGATAACAAATTACAGACGAATGAAGAGGTAACAAAGCAACGGAAAGGAACGTTATTAAATGTAAGAAGCAGGTACATTTTCACACCTGACACTAGCGTCGTTAAAGCTAAATTTGTCACAACTTTCGGACAACCGTTATCTACATACGCATATTTTGGGGGAAAAAATAATTATAATGTTTTGTTTTCACGCAAATCCTGAGAATGCCAGAATATATTTATGCTTTATATACAGTATATATATTTAAGCTGTAACATTTGCTGAACAGCGGCCACAGGTGGTAATAATTAGACAATGACGCATTGAATTTCCTGTCACGTCCAAATATTCTCCCGATTCACTTGCTTTAAAGTCATCAACATACTTCTTGTATTACTTTTGTGATAAAATTATTGAAATGTTTAATTAAGCCAAGACACCAGATACATCAGGAAACACTACAGTACTGCTTATCAGCACACATTAATTGTCCAGAAAAGCTGGAGTTTTATTTGCTCCATATCATAACTGCTTGTGTCTGTATTGCATGTCCAGTGTGTGTTATGGGTGTCAGGTAAACACAACAATACCTCCCCAGCTTTATCTAACAAAGCCAATAGTCATATCAGACCAAGTGGCACTGTAGCAACACGAACCTTGAGTGTGCATTTTAATTATTGAAAATTCAACTTGTTATTTGTAAGAGACAGATTTTGTTGTTTCTACTTTTTAAAGTAACACATTCTCATTTTAGATAATGATACCCAGTATAGTTATTACCAAAAATAATACAGTGGAAAATACCAAAGTTAAAAACAAAAACAAAGTTTCTATTGTGCTGTATTTGTTTCCTTCCCAACTGTTTTTACGTGCAGCCTTTGTTCTGGGTGTGTGACTAATCCTTATCTCTGTTTCTTGATTAAAAAAAAGTTATATATAGATATAGATATATAGATATATATAGTTCTTTTGTTTTTCCTACTGCCAGAAGAAACTGAAATGTTCAATAGTTACTCAGATGACAATATGTGGGTGTCATTCCTGAGAAAGGCAAGAAAGGATAAGATAAGACAAGTTTAGACAAGATACGAGGGTGAAACTCTGTGATGTCAAACAGCCCAAAACACACACAGATCTAAGGAAAGATGTTTAACTTTATAATGATTAAAATGCATTTAAGCAATATAATATAGATGTACATATTTCGACTCTGTGTGTGCTGTGTGTGTTGACACTTGATCTTAATGGTCATGGTGTAATTCACAAAGTGAATATAAAGTGAAATAGAATGTGGATCTTGAGCAGGGAAATACACCAGTCATGTTTTAGCCACAGTCCTGATTCACCCATGTGCGTTTGACATCTTCTCTCTTCAGGCTCAAACCTACATGATCTTCACAGGAGGTTTTGTTCATACCTTCTCTATTCTTGCCCCCGAACTGACCGGGCCTGTGATGTTGGAAAGCTCCAGTGGAGGGATGAATGGTGAATGGTGGTACAGCTTTGGTTACAGACTAACATCTTGACATCACAGGAGCTACAGATCGAGGTAAATACCATTCCACAACGCATACACTTACAATATATTGGACTGCATCCATTTTGTTTGTTTTGCTGACCTCGTGTGAGGCAACGAGACATATAAAAGAATGAAAATTGGAGTGTGACCTCTTGAAACAAAGCAGTGTGACCCCTTACTGTTATGACTAGTTGATTTGAATAATTTTTGAGGGCCACAGGAACAGTAAATTATCCAGTAACGTACAACAAAAAACAGCAAAGACTACACTGTTTATGGACACTACACATGTTTTCAGTGGGATAAACAGAACCTTAAAGATGTCTGTAAATGGCCGCTGTCTTTCTGTGACTTTGAGTGAATCTAACTGCCTTTTTGCACTTTAATTTCTCTATATGGATGAACTTTAATTAGTGAGGTTTGAGGAAGGTTTTATGCATCAGCTGAAACACTAAATGAAACTCCTTCAGAAGTCTGAAAGGGAAAAAGACCCATAATTGGACTATTAAGTGACTCATGCAAGACTAAACACAAGGATAGGCCAGACTTTCACTTAAAGCACTTTGTTGGGATATGTTAAGCAAACTTTTTTCTCCATAGCCCCCACTGCTTGAGTGTTATTTAAGCATTATCTGCTCTCTGGGTCGCCACGGTTCAGACAGCTCAGCTCTGAACGGAGCACATGAGTCGGTGCCTCTCCTCTGTGTGTCACACTGCATAAAATCTGGGTTAGCTCAAGCGCTGCACTCAAGGGAGGCGCTTTTCCCTCTCATCCTCGACATGTCTCCCTGCCAAACGGACACGGGGAGGGTGTTTGGAGGGGCAAGGAAGAGGGCGGGGGTAGTCACAGCAACAGCACAGTAGTGCAGTGTGTCAGGGCCTCCAGCACATGAGAGTCCTGGCCAGTTTCACCCCCCCCCCCCCCCCCTTTTTTTTGAATGTAGATGCATAGTGAGACACATGCACAGTCATGGCTACAAACACCTCACACACACAGGGTGAGGGTATATAAACTACACACAAACACACACAGACACACACACCACAAATGCACAGAGAAACACACACACACACATACACCACAGCCATCTCGCCAGCCACCTAATCTGGCAACAACAGACACCTCAGTGGCCAGGGGCTTAGTGGGGGGGCTCCAGTCACACACTCAGATGCACTTTCACTGCACAGATACACACACATCTCCTCCCCGTGTGTGTCTTGCATTGCACCGTCCCTTCTCTTGGCAGATGTGGCCGTTGGATCAGGCACTAGCAAATTCCTCTCCTCTCGTCTGTGGGCGCGGGGGAAGCCGAGCTAGAGCGGCTCAGGCACCTGTTGCAGCAGAGAGCAGAGAGCACACAGCAGATGAAGCATAATTGAAATGCTTGTTTACATGCTATCCGGTTATTGGTGTGAAAGCCGCAGCTGACAGAGTTCCACACAGACAGACAGAGCACGGGGAGGACAGAAAACAAAAGTCATGCTTTACATGGTGTTGTGGTGGCGGCAGCCGCGGCAGGCCTGGGCGGTCGGCCATGTGCTCAAGATGTAACAGGTTCAATCGAGGCTCTCACCTTCTGTCACGGCTCTGTTCCCTGTTTCATGTCTGATAAGACAGAAATACCTTAAACCATAAATCCAACATGTCACCTGGATAGATAAGGTTTCAGCCATGCTTATTCTTAAGTATACTTAAATAACATTTTCTTGCAATAGGATTTTAATTGCAGAAATATCTTATAAATTAATGGACAGAACTTGCCACAGTAGCAGCAAGTTCAGCCTCTTATTAACAGTTTATGCCTAAACGTATAATGTGTGTCCGTACAAACCTAAACTTCAGTATTTAACACCTTATTTTTCACAGGGAATAAGAAATGTTCATAAATCCACAGAATTAAACAGCCATATTTTTGAAAGAGGCACTAAGTTTTTTTTTTTTACAATAGATAACTTTAAGCTGCACCTGTAAGCAAAATGAAGGACACGCAGCACTTGACCTCTTCACCCTGTGCGCTATTCTCTACCTCAACAACAGGCCTCTTCTCCACCGCAGACGTTTTCATCTGCCGTTGTAGGAAAAGCGCAGGTGTTACTAATATCATTATCGACTGCTCTGTTCTTTTCAAGTTAACCAGTCGGCCATGACTGTGTGGGAGTGAGTCACGCATGAACAAAAAAAAACAAGATCCTCAAACCGAAGCAGCAAAATGGAATTCACCATTTTATTAGTTACACCTGTGCTTTTCTTACTGTGACATGTCCAAATGTATTTTAGGAAAAAGGCCCGCTGACCTCGGCATGTGCTGACCAGTACATAAAATATTAACACAAGGCTCATTGACCAGCTTTTTCCTGAGCTTTCAACCACATTTCATGGTCTTCTTCTCTGCACTCACAGCTGTTACATGCCCCTAAAACCTCCTAAAACAGCTCATAAGTAGAGGGTTTGTTTTTTTTTGTCTAACTATTTTCAAGGTTAAGAATTAACTTTAACATTGAATGAGATACTTAAGAACTGCAGAGTCAAGTGCAACCAAAGATATTAATGAGATATTCATGGGATTAAAGGCTTCTTACTTCTTAAAATGGACCTCTGCTGCATTGAGTAAATAAATTCAGTCATTATGAGGAATGTGATTATTGCTTTGCAGTTGCTTTTTTTTCTTTTTACAGTGACTAAAATTAGCTGAATGCATAAAACCAGACGCAGATGTTTCAATGCGATCCAACTCATTTTCCCTATTTTAAGCGTATAGTGGTGCCACACTTTCTGCAGTCTGACCCCTATTTCGTTGTGAGGTTTGAATGTGAAAGGCAAATCAAAATTCCTTTTGTCAAAACAAAAGTGCCCTGAGCAGCCACTGAGGGTTGGCTGGGGTCTAGGGATTCCCATGGCCTTACTGCCATCCAGTTGACTCAGCCTCCTGCTTACCAGAGACTGATTTTTTACAGTGAGTGCTCAGGAAAATGTCTGCTGTTTGTTTTTAAACCTCTGTGTTAGACCTGGATTTTGTGCTTTGAGCTGTTTAATATGGTGGTTTATAAAGGGGGAAATGTAGTTTGCATATTAGGAATTGTTTTCATCCCCACCACAAGTAGTTAATTTTTAAGCAATACAATCTGATGTAAGTCTGGGCATGGCTGCGGCAGATTTTCCCAACCCCCCTCTCTCAATCCCTCCCCAGCACTCACACACACACACACACACATACGCACACACATACACACACGCACACATACACACACACACACACACACACGCAACCCCGCTGCTGCTGCTCCAAAATAATTTTTTTATACAACGGTGGGGGCTCCGGAGAATGTAAGGTGGCCATATTTGATAGATTTGTGTCGGGCTCTGCAATGCAGAAAGCGAGAGTTGTTGCGTGTGATCTTGCAAGTGACAGTGACACCAGGCAAGTCTGTCGGATTCGTGACTGATCCGGACTTGGGGAGGGAGGGAGGGAGAGGGGGGAAAAAAGGAGGGAGGGAGGGGGGGGCACAGACAGAAAAGAAACAAACAAGTAACAATGTAACTTACATGCAGTCACACACCCCTTTTTCTTGTAACAATGTGTACGTTTTTAAGGAGGGAGGGGGCGCGCGGAGAGAGAAAGAGAGACGGAGAGAGATAGAGAAAGGAGGAGGGGGGTGCGTTCTGAAATAATATAGTCAGCCATTTTTTATGTAAGGGGATTTTTTCTTATTGGGGGGGTTGTTAAAAAATAAATATAAGAGGGCGGCCATCTTTGTTGCTCTGCCTAGTGTAAAATATTCCAAAACGCCCCCCACTTTTTTCTGTGCCGATTTGAATATTAAATAAATATCATATATTCGGGCAAGAATACGCTTTTTTGAATACAAGGACGGATCCAATGACAGGAATATAATGTCCTCTCCTCTCCGGTCCTGTGAGGAAGACGAGGGCATGGTGGTTAATTCCGAGGGAGGAGATTTTGATGAAGAAGACGACGACGGAGACCTAGACGAGAACGCAAGCGACATAAACTCGCCGGCGGCGCCTCGGGAAACTGCAACACCAGCCGCGCCAGGTACAGTAAGAAAACTGGCGGACAAGTCGGGAGCGCGCACACGAAATAAAAAACACTCTTACTAGCGCAAAAGATTCGGAGAAAGGGCATGTTGGAAGTAGCCGAAAGCCGCAGTTTTGTGCCCCCATGTCGGTGCTGCTTCCAGGTCCAGCTCGGTACAGTAGAGCCCAGCGAGGAATCGGGCGCGCGCATATAAAATAGAAACATACTTAATAGTCGTGATTTTTTTTGAAAAAAAAAACAGGCACATTTTTCAACCACCTAAACCCGCTCTATACTCTCCAGTTATTGCATCTATATGTTGCTGTAGGTGTCATACTTGCAGCTGCAACACAGGCTGTTAAAAAAAGACGAGAGCGCGCTTTGAAAACACAAACTCCAGTCCAGTTTGTAACAAAAAATGAAACATATTTATACCCAACCGGCCAGATGTGTTTCTCTGTTTTTGTGTATGCCCATATCCACCCCCCTTACTCCACTTCCTCTTCACCTCCAGCACATCCCAACAAAGTTTAAGCTAACTTGTCACAGCTGCTTTTCGTCGCAAGCTCACTTCTCCACCATGAAAAGTTGCAGCTTGTTTTGTCCCCCCCCCTCAAAACCCCTCTTTTTGACAGCGTCCTGGACATGGCGCGACATGTTAACTGAGCTCGGTTCTGCGGGGGTAATAAGGTCGCCCTGAAGGGTAAAAAAAGCCTCACGGCAAATATGAGGATGGCAAAAAAAAAAAAAAAAAAACATGGACTCCAACTGGCCCGGAGGCTACATATATTTGATAACCCATCTCGAGAGGAGGTGATGCGCTTTGCTGTGCAGACATAAAAGCCGGGTGATAGTGTGAAATCGTGGCGTGAGACTGAAACTTGCCCCCCCCCTCTCCTCTCTGCTCTTTTTGTCGCTATGACAGGTCAAAATAGGACACTGCTGCTGCTGCATGCTGCTCACTTACAGGACAGAGAGGTGTGACTGTTTAGCTCCCTCTGGTAGCTTAGCATACCTGCTCACTAATTAGCCCCATCCCACGTTTATAAATGAATGTTCATCCTCTATTTTAACTCCACAGAACTGAGTGTTTTCGCCTCAGGAGCTGCTCCACTCAGCAGCAGCACTATGTACTCATGTCAAAGAGATGACTGACTGATTGCATATGGCATTCTGGAAGTTTCTGTGACAGTGAAGTTGCATGGGGTCGTTGCTGTGAAACTCAAATGTGCAGAAAGTAGTGGCTTGGTTAATCGCGCTACTGCAGTTCATTCACAAGAAGAATAAAATAACAAGTGATGTTTAGGGTTGGATGCACTGCAGATGTGATAGAGATATTTAAAAGTAAGAGCGCAGGTGTCACAAGGAGGAAAATATGAGGTTAAAACAACATAAACGGGGCATAAGTGTAATTTCCTATGTGAATATTACAGGAATCATTGCATTGTCTTTTAGGTGTAATTAGCTCGGCTCCGGACCCGCCGCCATGCCGTGCCAGACAGATTAGTGTCGGGCTTCCCGTCGAGGACCGTAACCCCCTCACGACCTCTGGCAGCGGTCACAGAGGTGGTCACGGTCCCGGTGCGGTTAAACAGCAGAGCGGGAAGAGAAAGTCGTTCCAGTTCACCGCGCCGCCGTCCGCGCCGTGTCGGCCTCTGAATCACCGAGCCCTGCGTGCGTGCTGCTGCCGCCCCCGGCGTGTCTTCGTTCGGCGGCACGCTGCACGGATACGCGCGGGAAGCGGGGGTATGGGGTGTGTGTGTGTGTGTATGGGGTGGGAGTGAGGGGGGGTGGGTGCTGTTGCTGCTGCTGCTGCTGCTGGTGGGAGCGCGCACCAACAAAAGCTGGCAGACAATAAAATCCGACGAAATGTAGCCTATCAAACTGGCTCGTTGCACGGCGGAGACCGCAGCCCATATTTTGGTTATGCTTTAATGCTTTGCTGCATTTTGTCTAAAGCTGAGGCTGCAGCTATCTCCCTGTGTCTTTCTGTGCCTCTCTCTTTACTCCATGCCAGGTCAGGTTGCAGGTTAAATTGCTTTCCCTGTAGTTGTGATTTTGCACAACTGGCCTGATATTTTCACACCATTTTTTCCCTGAAAGCAGAGATATCCTCATGTATTTTAAATGTACAGTAGTTGAAAGTCTTCTGTGATAACATAGGTTGGATTTTTTTAAAAACCTCTTTTCTCATTTGTATTCTCTAAAATCAAAAGTTTTTCATATATAATCACACCAGATTTTGTTCTGTTAGATTATTTTTCAGCAAAAAAAAAATCAAACAAACAAACAAAAAAACCCATCATAGATGTTTTGTTTACAAAGGTGTTGGTCACACTTTTGCTTTGCCATAAACCAATTATCTCTATGCTATGGAACCAGCAACACCAGCTGTCAAATCTACTTACAGCCCTTCGACAAACTGTATCTAATTTAGCATGTGTCACAATTCAGACAGGGTCAGAGGTCGCTGAAGCCACAGTTGCTATCTTGCGGCTTTTGTTGTGTGTAATTATGTTCAGCGGGGATTAGCCGGCTTGTTGGGAAGTGTTTTGAGAAGATTATTGTTCATCTGATTCTGATAGCCGTCTTCCTTTCACGCTTTGTTTAACCCTCGTCTCTCCTCCCCCGTAGACGAAGAGGTAGAGATATCAGACAGAGAGGTCCCGTGCAGGAAGAAAGGAAGACCGAAGAAAAAGAAGGAGGCGAAGAAGAAGGATAAAGAGGGGAAACCCGTCAAAGCAAAAAAACGCAAGAAGATTGTAAGTTTGTAAAGCTGTCACGCTCTGGATTTTCTCACTTTGCTGGCTCTTTTACACCATCTTCATTATTTGTCAATATCCTCCTCTCTCGTCTCCTCCTCAGGACAGTGATGTAGACAGAGACTCGGACAGAGAAAGAGACTACGGTGAGAACTCAGACAGCGTAGCCAGCGACTATGGATCTGGTGAGAAAAAGAAAAAGAAGAAACATAAAGAAAGGAAGGAGAAGAAAACAAAGAAGAAGAAAAAAGATGATGGGGACCGAGACAGCAGTCAGGAAGAAACAACAAAGGTAAAGCACGATTACTCAAACGCATCTTACGTCGTCTTTGGCGAGTCTATCCTAGTTCAAGTCATGATGTTTGGTGCGTTCTTCTCAGCAACCAATAGAGCAGAAGACCTCGGCCCAGCTGGCGAAGGAGTGGGGTCTGGAGGATGTTGACCATACCTTCACAGAGGAAGACTACAGGGAACTCACCAACTACAAAGCCTTCAGCCAGTTCATGAGGTAGTACCCTCTTTTTCTTTTTACATGGTGATGATATAACAGACAAGCTAACCTCTTATACAGTCAATCAAACCTCTACTTCATCATGGAGAAGTAGTTTGATCAAGTAAAAATAAATACAAGTTAATGACAAAGCTTGTGATTGGCTGTATTGACATTTAAAATGAAGGACTACAGAGAGGCCAGTTTACTGCCACGCAGCACCCAGTGAGGCTGACGGCATCCTTGCAAAAGCTCACTTTTCCCAGTCTACGTGAAAATGTTTTGTCGGGTATGTCACATTTTTCTGCTCGGCTGACTGTTTATAAAAAGATCTGTTTCAAGGTTTCTGTGGACAGACGGATAAAACAGAGAGTAAAAGCTGCGCTTTCAGTTTAGTCTTCATACTTAACAAACCTCTGCAGGCCTTGTTGAGTTTTGACTCAACTTAAAACAACAAAGGTAGAGGGTGTGGTGATTAAATGTCTCACATTATCTGGTTTTTAATAAATAACTGTATTATTAAATATACTGGTAACTCAGAGCAGGATTGAGTTGCTGAGTTGCTGAGTTCAGTCACAGCGATAAAACAAGACAAACTGATTGGAAGGATTTCAGGAATCAAAGCTGCTTACTGTGTTGACTGTGTGTTGTCTCTGTAGAACTACGATCATCAGTGTTCAGCTGTGTAGACAACCTGTCCCACAGTTCCTGCATGTACTTGTATGTATTGTGTGCAAAAGTTGCCAGTTTTGAGTGAGGTTGTTTATGCTTCTGCTTGTCAGGTTTGCTTATTGAAAGCCTACACTGTATGTACAGTCATATGCATTACATGTCTTTTTTTGTGGTTCACAAAACTGACTAATAGTTACAGCAGAATATTCAAAACATTACTGAATCACATATGATTGTCCTGATCATAGTGTTCATGATAATGGTGAAAATAATGTAGATGATAAAGGACACAACTTAAGATTTCTAAACAAACGCCCACTGTAATAGTTTCTTACAGTTGATAATGATTTACTGTCTGGAAGCCTCTTCCCTCTCCAGGTGTCCTCTGGTCTTTCTGTTTGTGAGGGTTATTTGTTTCTGTTTAACTTTATAAGTTAGTGAAGTTAATGTTTTGTTCCTCATTGTCACTCACACAGACTGGCAGAAAACTGTTCACCTGGCCACTACCAGCAGCATGCTAACACAGGAGGCTTGGGCTGAAGGAGCACAAGCACTGTTATTTTAGTCTGTCTTCCTCTGGCAGTTGTGTCTTCATCATCTCAGCTAGTCGTGCTAGCCATGCAGCAGTGCTGTCAGTGTGTCAGCGGCAGCCTGTGCCTCAGCCTCTATGGCTGACTCATACCTGCTTCGACTCTGATAAGATGAAGTAATCCATAATGCAAAAAAAAGTCTAACATCTTCTCAGCCAAATTGTCCCAGTAGTTCTTCCACCAGATGACTATAGTTACATCAACTCTCCCAACAACATTTCAATGATCCCACCCTCTTACACCCAGGCCAATGATAGCCAAGAAGAACCCTAAGATCCCCATGTCAAAGATGATGACCATCCTGGGGGCCAAATGGAGGGAGTTCAGCTCTAACAACCCCTTCAAGGGCAATGCCGCTGCCGTAGCGGCGGCCGCTGCGGCCGCCGCCATCGCCGTTGCCGAGCAGGTCTCTGCAGCAACCGCCTCGCCTGAGCCGCCACCGCAGCCTCCGCCAATCAGGAAGGCCAAGACGAAAGAGGGCAAAGGTCAGTCTTAACTCCACTGTAGCCCTGCAAGTTTTGTGCTTGTTTCGACTGTTCTTGAGTAAAGCAGACATATCAGTAATAGTTTCCGGTAAAGACTGACCCTAGACCAGGATAGTGTGCAGTTTCAGAGGCACGTGATTCAGCAACACCTATCTTTGACACATACTAATGTCTTATGGACAGCTGTTGTTTGCTTACGTCGTGCTTTTCATGCAAATACAAGACAATAAACTAACTGTACTAATACTTTGTCACTCTTTAATGTCAAATGTTGATCTTGTAATCTGTCTAGGCCCTGGCTATAAGAAGCGCAGTAAAAGCCCTCGAGTTTCAGACAAGAAAAAGGCTCTGGCAAAGGCTAAAAAGATGGCACCCATTCGCATCAAACTGTCACCCATAGGTGCCAAGAGGAAGAAGAGCTGCTCAGTGAGTATAAACTTTACAGTGTACTGAAAACAATGGATGGAGATAAATAGATTGCCTCACTTCTTGTTCTCATTCCTCTGTTTTTGTGACCTGTTTGCCCCTTTTCCCTTCCTTTTTTTGCTCCCTCCTTCGACTCTTTTCTCGTTCCCTGTCAGAGTGAGGATATGGACGAGGATGAGTCTGAGCAGGAGGACTCCAGCGTTCACAGCTCCTCGGTTCGCTCTGACAGCTCAGGCCGTGTCAAGAAGAACAAGCGAGGACGGCCTGCCAAGAAGAAGAAGAAAAGTAAGCAACACTGCTTGTTATATGTGCAGCACATAATTATAAATGATATGCAGCCTAGCATGTCCACATCTATCTGATAACTCCTGTGTCAAGTTTACTTTAACTTTTTGGAATCCAAAGGAATAATGCAACCTAACTGTTTCAGACACTAAAATGGTTCTCTGCAGAGTTATGAAAGGATGTTTTTCACCATTCGTCACTAAATACAAGAGATTTACATTAACTAAACATTTTCTTACCTACCAGGTCTTTGTTGCTTTAACATGAGGAAGGAAAAAGGCAAAAGATAATGATTTTTCCAGCTTTAGTTATGGGTTATACAAACCACTTGTTGCTCTCTGTGAATGAATTAAGTGTCCGTACCTGACACCGGAATTTCATTTTCATTTTGCGGGACAAAACTCAGTTGGATTGAGCACTCTTGTACTGTGAGGACCCACTGAATGTGGTCCTATACAACCCTGTTTTCAAGGAGATAAGAGATAAGAGTGAACACCCAAAGGGAGGAGATGACAATTTAAAAATTCTGATATATGGGAATTGTGGCAAAATTTACCTTCTCTCTCCACAAAAAAAAGAAAATAAAGAATAAGTGATGCAATCGCCAGGAGATTTTGTCTTTATCAGGTGTGGAAAATAGTTTCTGGGATTCTTCTTTTTATGACCCTTGATGATAAGATTGCAACTACCAACAAAAACACAGAACTGCTTTGCAGCAGGTCACATAAAATGGTTGTGAAAAGTGACAAGATCCTTATTTACACCATACTTAGAAAGTGGGAGAGAGTGGTTTGACTTATTTGGTCCCAGTTTGTCTCGATCACTAGGTTGTCAGGACAGGTGTACATCCATGCAAAATCCATGTATGTTTTTGATTTAAATGATCTTTTAGTGTTAAACTCAGTTTCAGACATATCTAAGTAATTATTAATTTCTGTCTCCTGTCTTTCCCTCTGTGTCGTCTCTCGCCCACCTCCAGTCCCAGGTGAAGAGGAAGGGGACGGCTATGAGACTGATCATCAGGACTACTGCGAGGTGTGTCAGCAGGGGGGAGAGATCATCCTGTGCGACACCTGTCCCAGAGCTTACCACCTCGTCTGCCTTGAGCCTGAGCTGGACAAGGCCCCTGAGGGCAAATGGAGCTGCCCGCACTGCGTGAGTACAACTACACAAAAACACGTATGTTCCTGCTTTGCATCCTTATTCACATATTTATCTCCAAGCAACATGGCTACTTGTCAAACCTCAGTAAAAAAACAGTTAAATGTTTTTTTTATTATTATTATTATTTCGACTAGATGAATAGAAGCTTTGTAGTTGCATCACAAATCAGAGTGGAGAGCTGGCGTACAATCCTGGCCAGACAAAGACAGATACCTGAAGTGGTGCTGTGGGTGTAAATCTATTGAGTAATGTCACAAATAAAACTGAATGATCATTTTGTGGTTACCATGACAAAGAGCACAGTCTTTATACTGAACCTGTGACGAAACGAGTTTGATTATTCAGCTCAGTTTAGCTGATCTGCAGTATATCATCACTTCAGGAAAGCCAGACTGAAACTGCTGACTTCACTGCTACCAGAGGAAGAAGAAACACTGACCAATCGTTAAAGCTCTCTATGTGATTACTGAATCTTTGAGTTTATGAGCTAATCACAGGGTTGTTCTGTGTGTTGCTTTAAGGCCTTTGTTCTCAGTGTCTCCAGGTGTGTGTGGGTTTGTCGGGTGCAGTACGCATCGTCTATCACAGGGTTACCAAGTTGGTAAATCTCAAATTCCCCACATAATGGATTTAATGTGGTATAGGCAGGTGTTTGGCAGAGTTCATGTTCTGCCAAATGGTTACTTTTTTTAAGCTTTTCTTTTGGCATTTTACTAGGCAGTTTTGACAGTAAGGAAACACCATTAAACAGATAAATAGAAGTTCAAGTTTATTCAAAGATGTAGATCTATGACCAGCTGTCAGTTATCTGTGGTTGCTGTTGTTGCTCAGATGCTTTATCTTCATCTAAATCAAACCAAAAATCTGCAACGTGCAAGTTGCAATTTGCAGCACAAGGTAATTTCCTCTCTCACTCATTTTGAACATTTCAAAAATAAATGTCATACATGCAAGCAGCTCATGCAAGAGCCTCATAGGAACTGCAGATCAGACGGTGAAACAGTGAGTTGTGGAACTTGACGCAGCCATCGTTTGGGGTCTGTGTGTTCGTGATGCTTGCAAAACAAGCTCGCAAAAACAATTCACATCTGTCTTTTATTGTACACAAAGGAAATGTCCATCAGCTGCCACAGTTTCATGCCCCCCCCACCCACCCAGACTTTTAGCTCTCTGTCTGTCAGCAGGCTGATTTAGACATTGACTAATCCCAACATCTTCCAGATATGTAAGCTATTCCTCTGGCAGTGTTGTTATAATCATGAATACACATTGTTCATTAATAGCCTCTTTTTCAGCCTTTGGTACTTTTCTCCTCTTTCTTTCCTATCATAAGCTGCCTCTCAGCTCGGCCGCCTTTTGTCAAATTCTCTTATTTGAAATTTCTAAAAAGCAAAAAGGAAATCTTAACTTTAACCTGGGTTCACCCTGACAGTTTATTTTATCAAAAGCAGTTTAATTCATTTTAGATCTTCACATATTCCATACTCTTACTTGAATCACTTTATTCTCATCCTTTCTCAGGAAAAAGAGGGAATCCAGTGGGAAGCGAAGGACGAGGACTTTGAGGATTTTGAGGAGGACAGTGAGGACAGAGTGATATCAGAGATCGGGGTTGGGATCCCCACCGGGGCAGAGGAGGAGGATGACGACCACATGGAGTTCTGTCGGGTGTGTAAAGACGGAGGCGAGCTGTTGTGCTGCGACACCTGCACCTCATCCTACCACATCCACTGTCTGAACCCACCGCTGCCAGAGATCCCCAATGGAGAGTGGTTGTGTCCACGATGCACGGTTAGTTGCCCTGCTGTCCTCTGCTCTGTTTGATTTCAGCACATATAGTTTGCTTGTTATATTGCCTATAAGAGGTTGATTTACCCATTTACAGGCCCACAAATGTAGGATTTACAAGTCACCCATTGATATATGATGGAGGTAGACTGCATCAAGGCCTTTATATTCAGACAGGATAGGCAAATAATGAGTTAAAATTATTGGACGTTCTGACTTAGGCAAAATGCTCCCATGTGCGCAATAAAGTCAGCTGTCTGAAATAAATGACCATATTCGGATCTAATTAGTTTGTGTATTCTGGCTCTAGTGTCCACCAATCAAAGGTCGTGTACAGAAGATCCTCCACTGGCGGTGGGGAGAGCCTCCGCCTCCCATCCCTGTTCCCCCGGCTCCTGATGCCCCACCGGACGCCCCACCACCACCACCCATGAAGGGCAGAGCCGAGAGGGAGTTCTTTGTCAAGTTGGTCGGACAGTCCTACTGGCACTGTACATGGATCACTGAGCTCCAGGTGAGGAAAAGACCGGAAACTTTTTATAAATGAGAAAAAAGTTCTTTTCATAATGTTTTAAGCAGAATTAACTTAAGAATACAAGAACGGAGGACTATGAAAGACACATGGAGACTCGTTCTTTCTCTCCCCTGTCTTCTCTCCTCCTCCAGCTGGAGATCTTCCACTCAGTGATGTACAGAAACTACCAGAGGAAAACAGACATGGATGAGCCTCCCAGTCTGGATTACGGCTCGGGAGGAGAGGACGAGAACGGAGTGGGGAAGAGTGAAAAGAGGAGGGCCAAGGATCCCCAGTACGCCATCCTGGAAGACAAGTACTACAAATACGGCATCAAACCTGAGTGGATGATGATTCACCGCATCATCAATCACAGGTAAACAACAACGAAAATCTGTGTGCATGTATGAACACATGTTGCTGTTAAACATCAAATGTTACCTCGTTACTTACTGTATCTTAAAAAGGAACTATTCCTATCGCAAAGTTTAAAGATTGACATAGTACATATTAATCATCACAATGTGAGTTCTGATTGTCTATACTGTGTTTGTCTTCCTGTCAGTGTGGACAAGAAGGGGGTGTACCACTACCTGGTCAAGTGGAGGGACCTGACCTATGACCAGTGTACCTGGGAGAGAGACGACCTGGACATCCCTGATTTTGCAATTTACAAGGCCAACTACTGGAGACACAGGTAGGACTGATGACATTAATCTTCACTCTGTGATGATGACTCTAAACTGAAGTCAAAATATTTCAAAAATACATTGGCACATTCATTACAGGAAGCCAGTAGGCTGTAGAGATGCTATTGTTTCAGCTGTTTTCATTGAATTGAAGGTTTATTAGGGGAGTTGTGTGGAAACTCACTGTAGGTTAATGCATAGTATAATTATTTAGTACACTCGATTCATGCGCCCATATACACATGAATCACTAATATTTACCTATCTTGTCTTTTGTTCGACAGGGATGCAATAATGAAGGAGGATCCAGACAAACCCAGGAAGATGAGGAACAAGAACCAGGAGGGTGAAGAGGAGTCTCCGGCCTCACCGGTCACTGATGTGAGTTAACTGTAGCTGTAGTTTCAGTATCGTGACTGTATTGTTTTTCTTTCTGGTTTAACTTTTAATATTACTCTTTTGTATACTACCTATATGTCAATTTCTTTACACATATTCCCTTTATTTGTAAAAAATGTACAGTTAATTTTCAAAACTTACACTTATACTTCCTCAGTGGACTGATATTTGTCTTGTAGAACAAAACTAATTACCTTGAACTGAATAAAGCAAGTGTAATTGAAAAGAATTCAGGTGGATCCTGTAAAATTGTGATACTGTGAAACTTTTTAAAATCTCTCATCTTCTTTTCTGTCCTCCCAGCCTACGATAAAATACGAGGAGCAGCCAGACTTTGTCACATCGACAGGCGGGACGCTGCATCTGTACCAGCTGGAGGGTTTGAACTGGCTGCGGTTCTCCTGGGCTCAGGGCACAGACACCATCCTGGCAGATGAGATGGGCCTGGGCAAGACCATCCAGACCATTGTCTTCCTCTACTCACTTTTCAAAGAGGTACTGCTACTGCATGTTTCTGTTATTGTCTTGCTCCACCTCTTTGTGGATGCTGATACTGAAGCCAAGTCTGGATTTTCCTCAGGGTCACACTAAGGGCCCGTTCCTGGTCAGCGCTCCGCTCTCCACCATCATCAACTGGGAGAGGGAGTTTGAGATGTGGGCGCCCGACTTTTACGTGGTGACGTACACGGGAGACAAAGACAGTCGAGCTATCATCAGAGAGAACGAGTTCTCCTTTGACGACACTGCTGTCAAAGGAGGAAAGAAGGCTTTTAAACTGAGGGTGAGGAAGAGGGGAGGACAGGAAAGAGAAGATGACACAGTAAGATATGAGTACGGGGGAAGGTGGAGATCAACAGGCCAGTAGATCTGTGCTATCATTGCCTTTTTACAGAAGCCCAGAAAGGATATGAGGAAAAATTATTTCAAGCAATTTTTCTGTTAATTTGCCAAATTTATGCATGTTTCCACATGTCATACAAAACAAAAAACAAAGCTTTAAATCATGATCACTGTAATGTAAGAAAACAAAGACATTGCTCACCTTTCTCCCTTGTTTCTGTTCCTGCAGAGAGAAGCTCCTATTAAATTCCACGTGCTGCTGACTTCCTATGAGTTGGTGACCATCGATCAGACGGCGCTCAAGTCCATCGACTGGGCCTGTCTGGTGGTGGACGAGGCTCACCGCCTTAAGAACAACCAGTCCAAGGTATTACAGTGTGTGCATTAATTAGTGTCAATATAATATATAGGTGAACCATTCCATAACAATATATGGACACTTCCATAAAATTTGTTTTTTTAAAAACTGACCATAATGAATGAACTAATTTATCTGATGATTGAAAAAAGACATAACACTCAAGACGTACAAGACGAAGTCTTGTTTCCATCGTTGACCTCACATAATATGCACAGGAAAAATATATTACAGTTGAAAAACTCAGTGGCGCTCAGTAGAGTCCATAACTCCTCCAAGGCCAAACTATCCAACTCGACTGTTGAGCTCTCATAATAGAAAAAGAAAAAGGAAGTAGTCTGATAACAAATTATTTATTTGTCATGTCTGCCCTTTTGACTGGGTCTGCACCAGAATTTAATGGCTTCTTCTCTGGCCCATTCCTCATCTCTCCACCAAGTTTGGTGCAAATAGGTTCTGTGTTTTTTGCATAATCCTGCTGTCAAATAATTAAACAAACCAGCAAAACACACGGGAACAAAAACACAACCTCTTTTGCAGAGGTAATGTCACTGCTCTCTGGTGGACAAAGTATGTAATGAAAAAGCTGTTTTCAGATTTACTCCCTGTGGCATATCTAGGAGTTTTGGTATTGCAATTTCTTATTACTTCAGCTTTCAGTTTACTTTATTTCACTGGATCCACAGAGTGTCAGTACCATTTTCTTACAGTATATTAAAAACAATAAACCCATAAGGCAATTAAAACATATCAAACAGCAGCAGCAGTCTGCGGCGTGTTGATCAAATCAGTTAAGCTCTTGTGTAACTGCTGTGAATAGTGACAAATGAGGCGATAACTAACAAATAGAATTCTTATGTAGCATCTTTACATCCCATGAGGAGGAAAATAATTTTGAAGTATATCAAAACAATGCTAGATGTATGACAGAGAGTTTAATCTTTTTCCCCTCTTGGTTTCCAGTTTTTCAGGCGTCTGAATGACTATAAGATCGACCACAAGCTGCTGCTGACAGGAACTCCTCTCCAGAACAACCTGGAGGAGCTGTTTCACCTGCTCAACTTCCTCACGCCTAACCGCTTCAAGTAGGACTTCACAAACACACACATGCACACAAATACACACATACTGGTATTCAAGAAGAAGTCTGCAAAATTATGTTTTTTTTTCCTGCCAAGTTTGGGAATCTAAAACAATTATGTGCCTAAACAAAGTGCTAATTACTACCAGTGCAACCAGATTTTACCTGTCACTTTATCCGGTTCATGTCTCTGTGCAGTAACCTTGAAGGCTTCCTGGAGGAGTTTGCCGACATCTCTAAGGAGGACCAGATCAAGAAGCTCCACGACCTGCTGGGGCCTCACATGCTGAGGAGGCTGAAGGCCGACGTCTTCAAGAACATGCCCGCCAAGACCGAGCTGATTGTCAGAGTGGAGCTGAGCCCTATGCAGAAGTACGACACTGGGGAGAGTTGAAGGGGGGGAATGCGGATATAGGCTGGAGATTGATATTTTGAAATAACCACACTACATGCCTCTGCTGCAGCCACTTAAGCACTTGGAGATGTCAGTGGCCAACAGTGGAGAACTCTGGCACGTGTTTCCTAAAGAACAAAACCTTCTGAGCTTTAATATTTAGCCATCATTTCAGCAATTCAATTCAAGGACTATGTTTCAGGTTTCATCAGATTTATTATACGACCTGTTCCATGTTCAAATAGTCACTGGAATATTGTTAAAACAAACATTTTGTTCTATCAAATTTAGCCAACTTTTAAACCAGAAGCCCTGACATCTTTTCACCTCCAAATTACATAAACCATGCTTAATTAGCTGTGATTACTGGATTTTTAAAAGGCCCTGTGGCTGCTGTTTGAGCTAAACATTTTCTTTGGAGTCATTGCAGCTCATTAGAAATGGACCATGATTATGTGGGAACCATGCCCCAAACTGAAAAAGACATGGGTCAAAAATCTTCTTTTTGCTCCTGATTAATGGTTTTAAGTGCTTCATTGAGTCCTTTATACTTACCTTTGCAGGATAATGGCTGGTTCCTTTAATATCTTTATATTGTGAAGTAGGAAGTGAGACACCTCCTCAAACTCTGGAGTGTTTTATGTTATCACCAATAACTGAACAATGGAGGGTAGAGAGGAAACAAAGGAAGGAAGTTTATTTTAATCTTTGTGTTAAATGCAGTATACATTGAATGGTTATGGCACCAAGGTTATCATTTCATCATTTTGTTGTTGTGTTTTAAATACAGGAAATACTACAAGCTGATTCTGACCAAGAACTTTGAGGCTCTGAACTCAAAAGGCGGAGGAAACCAGGTCTCCCTGCTCAACATCATGATGGACCTAAAGAAGTGCTGCAACCACCCCTACCTCTTCCCTGTTGCCTCCATGGTGATAAGAGATAAACACACACACACACACACACACAAACAAACACTTTTAATACACTTTTTTTTATTTGGTTGTGTTTCAGTTTTTTAAGCTTTACTTTGTATCACTCCTACATTGCATAGCAGTGACACCTTGTGGTGATGTAAGGTAGTGCTTTCGTACCGCATCTGTTTAAAGATGTATCAAGTTAAAATTACAGTTGAGATGCAGACCGTCATTTGTTATTTATTATTCATTATTTTTCATTAATTTATCAAGAGTGTTGTGCAGGAATTGTCACATTGTGCCAGCACAAACTTAAAAGACGTGTACGATTATTTACATTGTGGCACTGTTTCCTTGTGTTTATAGGAAGCCCAAAAAACACCCAGCGGTGCTTACGAGGGGTCGGCCCTTACTAAGGCTTCTGGAAAACTGTTGCTGTTGCAAAAGATGCTGAGGAAACTGAAAGAGCAGGGGCACCGAGTGCTGGTCTTCTCACAGGTACACACACTCGCATGGTCACACATACACAGCCACACACATAAAATATGCATAAGCACAGGCAAGCGTACAAACACACACCAGATGGACACTTCCCCTTCACAGATGGTATATTAGTCCCATGACACGTCCAGACGGCTCAGCTGCAGACTGTGATTCCAGCTGTGCGTGTGTGCGTGGGTAATCAAGTATACATGAAAACACACACGCATCACCAGCTCTCTTTCCCTCTCTCTCTCCTCTGTTCGCAGATGACTAAAATGCTGGACTTATTAGAGGATTTCCTGGATTATGAAGGTTATAAGTATGAGAGAATTGATGGAGGCATCACAGGAGCGCTGAGACAAGAGGCCATTGACCGCTTTAATGGTGAGATACTGGATAATGTGCAGTCATTAAAGGTGCAGTAAGTTGTCCATGACCTCTGCTGGTGGCTACCATCATCATAAACTGTCTCTTCAGTCAGAAATAATAAAGATGCAGAAAGAGTCAGTCAGGGAAGCTTTAGCTTATCAAAGCAGAAATCCAAAAGAAATGTCTAATGAGAAGGTAACACAGCACAACACAAAATACTTTAGTAATACTGCATCCTTCATAACATTTCTGATGAGAACAAGACCTTGTTAAACGTCCTGGCAGGATGATTGAAGATGTTAGTATAGTAGAAGGGGTGGGTGTTATATATATATATATATATATATATATATTGTTAGACATCTTAAATTTATCTGGTAGAGAGTTTGTCACACGTGTTAATATCTTAAATATCTCTGGATGTATTAGAACGTGGTAATATTGCATTTTTATATGATTTTTGCATCAAAGTGATGAAGTACTTTGATTTGTCAGATATTTGAATTGCCGAATTAGTCAAAAACAGACATTTGGTCTTTTTATTTCCAAAATGAAAAATGAAATTAAACACATTCTCAGCCAATTTCCCAGAAAATGCATTATACCCTGAAATATACATTAATATAGTATGATGATATGAATTGATATGGTGATAATAGATTATGTGAAGTGTGATGGAGGATTCATTCATTCTCCTCCACTGCTGAACAGAGGGAAATGAAAGGAGATGATGGAAGAAGATGGGGAATCAGGCAAAGGGATGAGAACAGAGAATTACCTGCAGTTTAGCAGAATTAGTGTCATAATGACAGAGTGTCTTTTTGCTGTGATACCAGTTGCTGATGTCTTTGCATTGCAAAGGATGATGAACACTGTGGCGCATGCTAAGTTTGTTTTCATGTGGAAGTTGGCCTTATCACAAAACAGTTGCTGGCAATGAATGCCATTAAATTATACACTATGAATCATAGCCTGTGGGTGAGTGATGCATTCGTGAAGTTGGTGCGAGTGCATTTACCACCTCAGGCAAACTTTTCTTTAATATTAAATCGTAACAAGCCATTAGAGCCACACAGGGAAACTTCTCTGATAGGAATACCTAAACAGAAAACTTTTCAGCAAAGAGTTCTGTATGATATCACTTTAAATTAGACATTAGGAGTACTGGTGAAATACTGTCAACTGACATTTTTAAAGTTTTCTTAATCAGAGATTGAACATCTGTTGTATATATGGCAGTGAATGTTTCAATTCAGACATTTTAGTTTACTCAAAACTGTTCCAAAAATCTAAATTGAATAGTTTTTAATACTTCAAACTAATTAAAAAATATCCAGAACCTTTTAAAAGTTAAGGTAAAAAAAAACACAAAATGATAATGACTCTCAAGTTTAAAGATTTATAAAACAGGCTTGATATCAAAATCCTCAGACCACTTTGACTTATCCCCTGAAGTGAAACCATATTAACACCAGAAAGATGGAACGTTCTTGTTATTAAATGACTAATATCAAAGGGATTCTGTCATTAAAGGAAGAGTATTCATGTTATTGGCTGTTTGTTTCTCAAACTCTCTCTTTTCCTCCAGCTCCTGGTGCTTGTCAGTTTTGTTTCTTGCTCTCCACCAGAGCGGGAGGTTTGGGCATCAACTTGGCCACAGCGGACACCGTCATCATCTTTGACTCTGACTGGAACCCTCACAACGACATACAGGTACCACAGACCAGTGGTTGCTGTGGAAGGGAATGATTATCCACTTTATAAACATCCTTGAATCAAAGTTTAAACCTTCCAGTTGTATTCAGTTCTTGGCTTTGCCCCTTTCTGCACAGGCGTTTAGTCGAGCCCACCGAATCGGACAGGCCAACAAAGTGATGATCTACCGCTTTGTGACCCGAGCCAGCGTAGAGGAGCGCATCACCCAGGTGGCCAAGAGGAAGATGATGCTGACTCACCTGGTGGTCCGGCCAGGCCTGGGGTCCAAGGCCGGCTCCATGACCAAACAGGAACTGGACGACATCCTCAAGTTTGGAACCGAAGAGCTCTTCAAGGACGAGGGAGAAGGTGAAAACAGATTTTGTTAAATGTGAAAATTAGAAGTAGACAAGCTGCACTGAATGTTTTTGTCAAATGAAATTAGGGTCCTCAGTAAAATGTAATAATGTTGGGTTTTGGGTCAAAGTTGGAGAGAGATTGATTCTAATAGGGAGGAGTTGGCAGGCTTCTTCTCCTGAATGAAATTATTTTGTCAAACACACTCACTTCAATGTCCTTTCCCCTTGAAGGATTTGGCCAGAGTAGAGCACTTGTCTTATTCTGGTTTTATTGGTTGACAAGACCATTTTTATTTGTGAAATTGGGCTGGAACAGGACCAATCATTTCCACTTTTTTACTCCACATGTGGCAGGTATGAAGAACAGTTCGGGGGATAAAGTTGAGGACGAGGGCAACGTGATCCACTATGACAGCACTGCCATCGAGAGGCTGCTGGACCGAAGCCAAGACGCCACGGACGACTCGGACGTACAGAACATGAACGAGTACCTCAGCTCCTTTAAAGTGGCCCAGTACATGGTCCGAGAGGAGGATAAGGTGCTTTTCCTTGTTTTTAATTTAGTAAATTGTGACCAACATTTTTGTGCTATTTTCTTAAGTTTTAGACCCAGTGATTAAACTGTTAATTGTTTAAATAATTAGCAGATTATCCAAGAATGAAAATAATTAGTTGCTCAATAAAAAAAATCTGTATATTGTTGTGAGGAAGAAAGATGCAGCCCAACAGCAAATGACCCAAGGCCCAGTAAGAGTCCAGAGAGTTGTGTCAAAATATCTAGGATTTTAGATCTTAACTGGTCAGCCACATAATCTCCACCTTTTCTAACCTTTGACCTTTCAGATCGAGGAGATCGAACGGGAGATCATCAAACAGGAGGAGAACGTGGATCCGGATTATTGGGAGAAACTGCTGCGGCATCACTACGAGCAGCAACAGGAGGACCTCGCGAGCAAACTGGGTAAAGGCAAGAGGAACCGCAAGCCTGTCAACTACAACGACGCTGCACAGGAAGACCAAGGTAGGCTTTGGGTCTAGAGCTGGTAGTCTTAAAAAGCTCATGTAAGCTGAGTAAAGTCCTTTGAATTGTTTTCTATCAATGACGCCTCAGTATTAGGATCATGTTAGTACAAGAAGAGCTCAAGATTCTTTTGGGAAGCCAAGAATTAAAAAATGAAGCCTCTTTCACATGATCCTAAGAATTATTGCTACAGCAGTACAAAAGGAAAACACAGTATTTTTTATTTATTACTAGAATTTATTGCTTTAATAATATGATCCTCCTAGAAATTGTAGGATTCTAGATGATATGTCTTCTGTTTGAGTTACTGCTCAGTGGAGGTGAATGGGCCTGGCCTATTGACAGACCACCATGTGCTGTTTCAGAGTGGCATGCTGACATTTCAGATAACCAGTCCGAGTATTCAGTGGGCTCTGAGGAGGAGGACGAGGACTTTGACGATCGCCCAGAAGGTAAGGAGAGATTTAAAAACAGGAGGGAGAGAGACATCAAGCAGAGCTGCTCATGAATGATGAAAGATGGCTGCTGTAACACACACACACACACACTCAGGTCTGTGTTGAATTACAGTTTGAAATTGATTTAGTTGTTACAGTTGCTTGGCAGAGTCGAACAAGTCAGATTGCCAAAAATGCAAACCGCCATCCACCTCCAACTTCAGACAGGAAAACACTCCAAGCATTTCAGAAGTTTCTGATTTTTGGTTGATGCAGGTCTATTAACCGAAAATGTCAAGAAAACTGCAAGTCTGCAAAATGTTCAAACAGCAAACTGACTATCTCCCTCTCCTTACATCCTTTATTCCTCTGTGTATTTTCACAGTGTTTCCTTTGCCTGCTTTTACCCACAGGTCGAAGGCAGTCACGTCGCCAGTTGAGGAATGAGAAGGATAAACCTCTGCCTCCTCTTCTGGCCAGAGTTGGAGGCAACCTTGAGGTCTGTACATCTCTGTGGAACCAATCCTGCTTTCATGTCGGGCATTTAGTTTTTATTGCGATATTACTGGAATCTGTCAGTTTTAATTTGAAGTGAACTTGCACCTCAGATATTTTTCTAACAATCTAACAAATCCTAAATTGGAGATGGCAGCAAAGCTATTACATCTCCAGCAACTCTGAATGTTCCAAGCTCATTTATCATCCTGATAATGGTGGACGTGATTATAATGGCCCACGTTGTTCAAGTTAGGATTCAGAGTTTATTTTAGCATCATTAAGCAGTCAGATCTATTCAATAAAAGCCTTGAGAAGTTAAAGAAATACATGGTTGTCTGCTAAGCTTTCTTCCTCTGGTATTATTTCCACTGTCCAGGCAGTGCCAGTGTTACTCAGGAATATCCATAATATTTCCATCAATAGGTGCTGGGCTTTAACACACGCCAGCGTAAAGCTTTCCTGAACGCAGTGATGCGCTGGGGGATGCCGTCTCAGGACGCCTTCTCCTCTCAGTGGCTGGTGAGAGACCTCAGGGGCAAGACTGAAAAGGAATTCAAGTAAGTAACAGATTTTAAGGGGAAATATAGATAGAAACTGTTCAAACATTGTGTCCTCTTGTGGCCATTGTTTAAACCTTAATATATCGCTTTTTCATCTTTGCCAGAGCTTACGTGTCCCTCTTTATGCGTCACTTGTGCGAGCCAGTGGCTGACGGCGCGGAAACATTTGCAGATGGTGTTCCGAGGGAGGGCTTGTGTCGCCAGCCGGTCCTCACTCGAATCGGCGTCATGTCCCTCGTCAAGAAGAAGGTCAGGTCAAAGCTGTTCGCCTTCCTAGGTCAAGACAAATGTGGTCAACAAAGCAAGTTCTGACCCTTAAAAAGTTCTGATCCTTAAGATTTCTGTCCTTATTGACTTGGTGACACTGGCAGTTACCATGGCAACAACACGTGTGTGGTTTAATACTACAGCAAATACTTATACTCATGTACAGCTCACTGTGGCTGCTCCTTCTTGAAAACTGTCAAAAAAAATGCTGAAAATGACAGTTGTATTATTTTGTAGATGCATTTTGTTGAATGATCCTGTCACCTTCATGACAAATCTGTCAAGTACATTGCTTTTCCTGTGACTGCTTCACAATGAAAACTGTGCTTCACTGGTTGAATGCCTTTGATGTGAAGCAGCGGCAGAGGGAAGTGTTTTGTTTGCTTTAGCAGTAACTTAATACAGCTCTGATACTGCTGTAGCAGAGTAAACAGTAAACAGCGAGATGGATAAAATTACAGTGTTAACTCGGGAATGGCGGACTCTGCCACCAACAGCGACAAATGCTACACAGAAAGTTAATTTCTGTTGTTTTACTTTCTGAAAACAACTATACGTAGTATCAAAAAATAAGGTTTGACCTTCTGAAAATCCTAAGGATTATAATTTAAATTACTCCCATATCAGCAGGGTGTCCTTATGAAATAGTAGGTCATTCTCAGGTTTTAAATAAAATGTCAGGGATGTTTTTCTAGGGAATATATATTTCAAAAGATGTTGTGATTGTTCTGCCACTTTCACTTTGTCAGTTTATTTTAGTTTATCCAAACATCTTTAATCCAGTTTTCAGTCCAACTTGTTTAAACTTGTCAACATCCTGATCTGCTATCTATGCCGCAGGGAGTGTATGATGTACCGCCAGGCAAAAAAGGGCATGTGAGTGGTGAGCTTAAATAAGGGCCAATTAGGTAAAGTGTGCGCCAAGCTTTTCTGTTGTTGTTGTTCAGTGTTTGGTGTTTTTGTGTTCAGATCCAGGAGTTTGAGCACATCAACGGCCGGTGGAGTCTTCCAGAGCTCAAGCCTGAGGTCAACATAGACAAATCCTCCTCCAGGGCCTCCTCTCCCACAGTGAAGACCGCCACGCCAACCCCAGACTGCCAGCTATAACAACACACCGTGCACCTCCAAGCCAGGTAATGAAACATACATACAACAGATCCAGCAGGGGGTGCTCCATGTAAGGCCATCAGATTAAGTCAGGGTTGAATATAACCTACAGTGATATGTGTGTGTGTGTTTGTGTGACCATGTGCAGCGACCCCTGCTCCAGCAGACAAGCTAGAAAAGAACGGAAAAGAGGGAGAGAAGGAGGAGGACAAAGAGGAAGGTGAGGCCCCGTCGGAGAAAGAGAAAGTGAAGGAGAAGGATGAGGGGAAAGAGGTGGACAGCAACAAGACTGGAGACCCCGAAGAGGTGGGACACTGTCCTCAAAACACAAGACGCTCAGCAACTAAAACATCTCTAGTTTGTGGTTTTGAGTGGCCACTTAACAAGATTTGCTTAATTAACCAGTTGCTGTTAATTTAAATTTTTTCTAAGTTTCTGTTTTTGCATCTCTGTAAAACTGCATGCATGTGTCAACCCGCTGACTGCAGAACATATTTATTTTACATTATTTTTGTGTATGTTTTTCTTCATTCTAGGTCAAACATTAAATTATAATTGCATGGCAAATTCAAATTAATCTGCTTTTCTGACTTGACAGCTGCATTTTCATACCAAATCATGGACAAAAATGGAAAAATGCGGCTGCCTGGAAGGTTGAACAAGACAATCAAAACACAACAGCATGATTATCAAAGATGTTAAGTGTATGAAATGAATAACAAAAAGACAAAAACACACAAAACACTGGTGTGATGTGGTATATTAGAAATAAAATAAAATGCAGTACCTTACAAGCTGATTAAAACCTGATGTTTAAGATTTCTGGTTTTCACCATACAACAGCAAAATACAGTAAATACCAACTTACTGATTTCTAATTGTGCTACTGTTCACAGCTTTCCTCCTCAACAAAAGACGCACTGCACAGTGTGTCTCCTGGTCAAAAAACTGAGGGCAAAGACGAGAGCGACCTGAAGGAGGTAGAGAGGAAGGAAACAACTGACGCTCCAGCGGCCACTAGTCAGAGGAGAATAAAGTGCAGGAGGAGAGTAAAGAGGAGACAAAACAGACGTCAAAGCAAGACGCAGAGTTCAAAGAAGAGAAATCAGGTAAAAACAACAGAACATAAAAGAAAAGAAACTTGATAAGTCGATAACCCAGTTAGATTTAATCTGACGTGCAAAAACAGATGAAGCAGGATTGTGCGGAACAATGCACCAAGGCCTTGTTGGCGTTAATTGTGATGTTTATTCCCGCAGAAGGAGAGAAGACAGGGGAGGAGAGAGAAAAAGACAAAGAAAAGCGCGAAGACATACCCACAGCGACAGAGGTGACAGATGCCAAGGAAAAGTCTGACTTGGCTGACGTGAAGAAAGGTGCCTCTGACTGTCTGTGATAATATGCTACCGTAAATACATAAAGACAAGTCTTCTGCTAAATAACACCTTCCCTGTCTTTCTAAATAACAGAGGAAGTCAAAGGTGAAAAAGATGCTGGAAAAGATGTCAAAGCAGCTAAGGAGGAGGCACCCAAGGGTAACGGGAGGCCTCCGACTGAGCGACCTCGCTTCATGTTCAACATTGCAGATGGCGGCTTTACTGGTTAGTACTGATTTACCTGCAGTGTATGTGGAATAGATTAAATTGACCTATATGGTTCTGTACACAATGTATTTTAAGACTATATGCAGGGTAAACCTGACTTTCCTACAGTCAGGGTTTGTTCTGATTTCCCTCAGCTTCTGACAAAAAGTGCTAAATGCAAGATCTAAACAAACAGTGCTGTTGTGTCTTGTACCTTAATGTTTCAAGAAAAGATAAATTAGATATAAACTGTACTGAATTATTCAAAACCCAGCCTTGGAATTGTTGCAGAGACACCTCTATTTAAAGATTGAGAAGATTAGCTTTGAGACTAAGTTTAAAAGGTGAAAATAACTTTCAAGGTTGAGCAAACAAGTCACTAAGCAGTCCAAACAACATGAAAATTTACTACTAAAACAAACAAAAAATAACCATCTGCCTCACTTTCCAGAGCTACTGTACAAAATGCAACAGTGAGCCAAAATAATCTCCACCTTGATCACAAACCCAGAAAAGCTCTGCGTGCTGTGGAAACACCTGGAGCCAGGTTTTAGCTAACTAAGCACTTTGAGACCAACCTCATTTTTACCTTGTGTTGGCTTCACCCCCACAGAGCTGCACACTCTTTGGCAGAACGAAGAGCGGGCTGCCATCTCCTCGGGGAAGATGAACGAGATCTGGCACCGCAGACACGACTTCTGGCTGCTGGCGGGAATTGTGATGTATCCTTGACAGCAGTTGCCCGGGCGATGACCCTGTGTGTTTATTTTTCTATCGGCCCCGCAGAAACCCAGCGTAATAAGTCAACAAGCCAGCCAGAGCTCAGTAAACAGCAAACTGTGTCTGCTGGAAGCTGATGTAGTGGGTCATTTAGTTCATGTTGTTCTCTCTATTATGGTAATTAAGGCCATGCAGCATTCACATAAAACTCTGTTTTCATTATTCTGCAAGTTAATGCTGAGGCCATGTTACACTGAAACAAGAGGGGAGAAATGCTTTGCTCCAGAAGTCACCTGAGATCCATGTTGTGCTAAAATAACTGCAATTTTACTTTTAAGATAAAAATTAAATAAACTACCCTAAAAATTCCACATGTAGCTTAAAGAAATTGCTCAACATTTTGGGAAATAACATATTTGCTTTCTTTTAGATGAGCAGATTGATACCACTCTCATGTCTGTGGCATAACTTTGCATAAAGACTGGAGGGATTTGAAGGCTAGCCTTGCTCTGCACAGACATTGCCTACCAAGGATACAGATTGTTTCTTAACATGCTCACACTTCTGTTTGTGAACATATTCACCAAACAACTAACAGATTTTGTTAACTTCAGACAGAGCTAGACCACCTGTTTCTCTCTCTCCTGTCCTCATGGTGGGCTGTTAATATTGAGCGGACAGTAATGAGTGTGAGTGAATGGACTCTCATCTAACTTGTGCTAAGAAAGTATATAAGCATATTTTCCAAAATTACAAACTATTTCATTGCTGGAAGGAGCTGGAAACACCTCCAAAGCTTACTAAGTAACACAAATTGTCTTTTTTTTTTTTTTTTACGAGTAGTCAGTGAGCTTTAGAGGGGCTGTTAGGCGTATTTTTGAAGTTAGCTAAGGCTAACTTTTTCCACCTGCTTCATGTCTTTTACGGGCGGGTCTGAAACGGAGGCTCGATAACACACCGGAGCCACCACTCAACATAACCCCGCCCCTAACACTGTAACCATTAAAAATTTCAAAGGCATCAAGAGGAGGTGGATTAAGTAACTGTTTCACTCTGGTTAGTTTATAAGTTTTCATCGGAGACGACGGGGATCCACCGGTACTGCACTGTGGAGTTCCACCGTTTCACAATTTATCATCAGTTTAATTTTCAGGATTTTATGGGCGGGTCTCAAATGGTCGAGGAGGCACTGGAGCCACCACTCTGCATAACCCCGCCCCTAAGATTATAACCGCTATAAATAGCAGCGCTGCGTTAATATCGGCGCTCCTTCTGTTCGGCTTTTGTTTTTCACTCGGGTTAGTTTTACAAGGTTTCACTGGAGACGACGGGAATCCACCGGTAATCTGCTGTCACTTTTTAATGAGGCCGAACCGACCGTGCCCACCGTCCCGCCCCCTGTCTCGCCCACATTGCTCACTGTCTCTCTGTGTGTGTCTAACGTGTGTATCCTTTGGTGGCTCAAACATGAACGTTTGTTCAGGGCTGCTAGTATCTGTTTTACAGGTCATGGTGCTATTAGAGTGCTAGCAGGATGCTAACAGGGAGCTAACGGTCAGTGTGCTGCAGCGTCAGAGTGGGCGTGGTTCAGCGCTATAGCGGACACGCCCCCAGCGACTCAGAGCAGACCGCTGCTTATTTTATCATGATTTTGAAACCTAATTTTATGTATTTGCCGATTTTTTTAACTATTCAAATTTAGCTGGGTAGTTAATAGCACATTTTGTGGCGTGACTAACTCAGAAGGCATGAGTATTACTGCTTTACACGATTTTTAAGCTAATTTGAATACTTCTCTATGTTATATTCATGAAGTTGGCTAGGAAAGCCAAGGTAGTGTAGCTTCATACTGTCTCTTTACTGCTGTTTCACAATCCTTGACACCTGTGCCAGTCATGGCTACGCTCGGTGGCAGGACATCCAGAACGATCCCCAGTTCGCCATCGTCAATGAGCCTTTCAAGTCGCAGGCGAATAAAGGCAACTTCTTAGAGATGAAGAACAAATTTCTGGCTCGACGCTTCAAGGTAAGACAGGACACAGCTATGGCTTCATCTTGACTTTCAGAAGCAGAGACAAAGAGGGTTTTTCTTTCTTTTTTTTAAAAGTTAAAGGTGCTATATACAAGTTTTTGCTATCGCTACATAGCCAACATTAGCATTGACATCTGCTCACTTACCAAGAGCTTCCACCATCTTTGTATTAATAAGACAAGAGGTTAGTATACGCCCTCTGGGCAGCACTACTTACTTCTTTGAGAAATGAATGTGGTTTTCTGCAAACCCTTTTCAAAAGATACTTAAGTTCTTCTGATGTCAAAGATAATAACTTTTCCCAGATAAAACTGTCTTAAATTGGCAAAAAAAAAAAAAACATTTTTTAGTCAGTAGATTTGGACCTCAGTGACTAGACATTCAAAGCTATCTTTGGGCACTTGACAGTTTTCACTTCTCTGTGTTAGAGACACATTTTGGTTTCTATCAAAAAAAAAAAAAAGACTTGCAATATCAAGCTCCACTTTTATGTAAGCAAACTACTTTAGTAACTTATCTTAGTGTCTTCGATCACCTGACTTGTTTGATGGTCGGATGACAGATGCCCCTAGTCCCACATATTGGTTGGATGGTATTGCTGACCGCTGCACTTCTGGAAGAGCTCTCATCCTGTTTTTGACTGGCTCACATGTTTCAGATCCTGCCCTCAACATCCTCATTTACTGTATCTCTTTCTTTGTCTCTCTCTTGTCGTTTCTTGTTATCTCTCTTGCTAAATTACTTTTGAAAATCTGACATCAAGAATGCATAAGACAGCACAAAATAAAAAGATTTCACACCAATTTCCCCTTTGTATGTTATAGTTGTAATTGGTTGTGTAACGTGCTAAACGTCTTTTGCAACACGTTTACACTTTTTCCTGGACACACATGCGGAACTGAATTACTGTATGAAGTTGGATTTCCTATGAAATGGTTGCATTACCATTGCTGTGCCAACCGGAAAAAAGAATGAACTTACTTGAATAGTTTTCAGATTGAGAGGAGGGGACAAAAGGGGAAGATTCGTACAAAGAAGACAGACTTGTGTTTCACAGTCTTTTTACTCACGTTTTGTCATTTTTGTCTCTGGTAAAGAACAAAATTCCCACAGAGAGTATTATCATATATCTGTTTAAATGCAATATAATCTGTACTATTTTTTATTTTATTTCTATCTATTGTTTAGGGATGTTCGTGATTTCGAACTAAGAAGGGATTCTTTATTATAAGTCTTCAAAGTCAGTTGATGAGTGAAAATGAGGACCCTGTATGATACACTATATTGAGTAGCTCATGATATGATTTTTATTAATAGTGAATTTAGTTTCTTCATTGGAAGTTTGGATTTTTATCTTGTCCTAGTTTTCATTCAGATCATCAACAGCTTCGAACACTTCTCAGTGCAATCAGTGGTTTCAGCTGTGCACTGTGACACCTCTCAGTGAATTCAGCTGTGCAGAGGAGGAGCTTAAGTTATATAAAGTCTCTTGAACTCATGCTCTGAGGAGGGTTTGCACATACTGAAATGTTTGTTTGATGTGGGGACTCAGGAAATGTTTTGAATGCAAGTGCAGTCTGCAGGAGCACCTGCAGAGGAAAGACTGGGTAGAAATATTTCTTCCCTGAACTAATTTTTTTCTAATCTTACTTTTTCTTGCTCTTTCTTGGCAAGATTTTTATCAGAATAAGTCAAAGCAGTAGATAAGGAACATTCAAGCCTCCCTTGTTTGATGCCTCATTTATTCACCCTGTTTGTTCGAACTGGATGAATGAATGATTTGGTACCTCTCTGTTCAGAGAGAAATGCTTCAAATCTTAAGACTAAAGTTCCTGTTCAGTCTGACATGTGGTACCAATTCGAAGCAGTTTTGAGTATGTTGTGTGTTCACGCTGGAAAACTGACAAAATCAGAAATTATACTCAAACTCAGTAAGACCACTAAAAACACCCGTTCTTTGAGTGCACTGTTGATGGACACTGTTGTTCCCCATGCAATAAAAACAAAGATCAAACCTAAAAAGTTTTATTTCTATCTCCTGTCTTCAAAGCTTTTCTAAAGTTTTTTTTTTCCAAGCTGAATTGATTAGTACTTCATATGAAAACGTATTTTAAACACCTTTGACGATGAAGCTGTAGTCAAAGCTTTTATATGGGGGGAGAAAAATCTAAATTAAATGGGAGGATTTGATTGTGCAGATACATTGTTTGCTATCTTCTAACAATTCATAAAAATGAAGACTTAAACAGCATAGTAACTGTTGGTATGAGGCATTGCAGACCAACTGGGACTAAATATGAGTGTGCTGTAATGTTTTTTTTGACACAATACCTGTGTGTTGAAGTGCAAATCTTCCATGCAGCACTGCCATTTTTGAGCCCAAAGTGTACAGAAACACCAACATACATTTTACTTTAATGCTTTCCCTTCCTCCCCCTGTCTACCTTTTCCTGACCACCCCACCCCACCCCCTGTTCTCCAGCTGTTGGAGCAGGCACTAGTGATAGAAGAGCAGCTGCGGCGGGCAGCCTACCTGAACATGACCCAGGACCCCAGCCACCCAGCCATGGCACTCAATGCACGCTTTGCAGAAGTGGAGTGCCTGGCGGAGTCACACCAGCACCTCAGCAAGGAGTCGCTGGCAGGCAACAAGCCAGCCAACGCTGTCCTGCACAAAGGTCAGGGACGATGGGGAGAGGCCAAAATAAATAAATGGGGCCAAAATCTTCAGTTTTTAAAATCTGCTCATACAGTTAATTAAAGAAAAAAAAATCAGTGTGTGAAAAAGGCAAACAGTGAAGCAGAGCCAAACACATTTCGACACGACAGATTTAGAGAACATGGGAGAGATCAGTGGACAGATAATCACAGTCGTTCAATGAAAGGGATACACATCATCAACACATCTCACCAGCTCTGTTGTGCAATCACCGTGTTTCCTGCCGCAGCAACCATATCGCTCTGCCTGGAGCAGACTTCAGTTAAGCCAAGTAGATAAGCTTACACGATGTTAAGTGATAGCTCCAAACATTTCCTCACTGCCTGCCCGGCAAGTCTGTCCATGTTTATATTGTTCTGTCGAAAGGATAACATGCTCACCACACTACTGTTCTTGTCTTTTATTTCTGCACGCAATGGCGCTGAACTTCATGAATGCTCATAAACATTTTTAGCAAATTGCAAAGCAATGCTGCTAGTCTGTCATTGTTGATTAATTCCATTTTGGGATGTGATGACTGAAAAGGCAAAATAATAAAGGATGGGAACAGAAATTTCTTGCAAAAGAGAGAATGAGAAATGGGCTTCTTTGGACATAAAAACCCCCAAAAACTGACGATGTTCAGACTTCGTAAATGATATTTGACCACATAATTTTTTTAGTGTCTTTCTGATGGTTTCTTGACTTGAAATGACCCTGGACATTCAATTAAATTATATTACCTGTATTTACTTTCCCTATGTGGCTACTGAAGTAACTGAATACCTACCAGCTCCTTCAAAATAAAGTGTCATAAATTAATTACACCTAAAAGAAACAGGAAGTAAAGGCTAAGATATGAAAATATGGATCAAAATTGAAGTACTATGTCTCCTCCAATGAGTCAATAGTTATTTGTTTGTTGTTGTTATTGTAGTGTTGAACCAGTTGGAGGAGCTGCTGAGTGACATGAAGGCCGATGTGACTCGGCTACCGGCCACGCTGTCCAGAGTCCCGCCCATCGCCGCCCGCCTGCAAATGTCCGAGAGGAGCATCCTCAGCCGACTGGCCAGCAAGGGCACTGAGACGCACACACCCCCGGTCAGCAGCCTGCTGTTACACACAACACACACATACACATTAAAACACACAAACACATTTTAACAGCCACACTCACAAGTTGAAACCCGTTCAAGCTGCCTGCGCCCAGTGGAAAAATAATACATGGAGGACAGCCAATGAAAATACGAGCCCATTATCTTGTCACCCACCTGTGCTTTTTCACTCCACAGCTGCTTAGTCAGCAAATTTTTTTGTCAGCTTACATAACTAAAAAGCAGCTTGTCTTATTTTTCTTGTTTTTGTGCATCCACATCCCTTAGGTGCATTATTCCTGAAAATAAAAGCCTTTTTTTTTCTTTGCACAGCCCATACCTCCCGGACCCTACGCCACCCCTCAGAACTATGGAGCCCCCTTCACCCCTGCCCCCCCAAGTGCCCTCCACATGGGAGGGGCCAATTACAGTCAGATGCCACCCGGATCCTTCATATCAGGTCAGTGTTTGAAGCTCCACTGAAACTGACATCTCCCTCTGCTATAAACAATGGCAAGATGTTGGAGCCATCATTTAAAAACTGCTATGCACACACAAGTATTACTCAAGCACAAGCACATGTTTTAATTTCTAGTTATCAAGGTTACAGATTATCAAGATTATAAAAATAATGCCCTAGACATCTGGACAACAGAATTTTTCCCTTCATATAACGGTGTAGCCATTTAAAAATGGTGTTTTGGTTTTTAATATTTCAACTGAGATTCTTTTGATTTGAACAGCTACTACAAGCATGTTCAAATATACACTGTTTGCATGTGGAAAAATGTTTTATCATATTTTGAAATTATTCAAGGGGTCAGTTAAGGAGAATTTTGGAAACATTAGGTCTCAACTACAAGTACAAATGCTCTGTCTGTGAATCTGTGTGTGTGAGAAAGTGTTAAAATCAGCAGTAATAAACATCGTAAGATATTAGCTTAGTCATAATTGCAGTATTCAAGGTAATTTACAGAAGAATACCAGTTTGTTTGATCTGGTTGACATTTGGCAAGCTGGTGATTTAAGCCTGATTTATGTTTCTTTGCAGAGGTGTATTGCAATCTCACTCACCCTGCCTCTGGCAAAGGAACTGATTTATAGCTCAGCAGAGAATATAACCTGTTGATTGTTGTAGCACCACAGCAACGGTAGATTTAATGTTACAAAGCCGTGCTGTGCTTTCTTTGTGCACCTGGAGGAAACCTGTGTAGTTTTTTTTTCTTTGGTTATGGGTAATATGGGGTCAGGATAATGAGATTGAACCATAAAAGACTTTGCTCCCTAGAGCAGTAAATACAAACGTGTTTAGTCATTTTTAAAGGAGCACTCCACCAATTTCATGAAGTTTAGTTGACTCATTATGAGAAGTACTGTTGTATAATGCCTTTAAAGGCTCTGGAGGAGAAAATAACCCTGATGATGTCATCTGGGTTATCTCAGCTTGGACTTGGAGATTATTTACTCTTAACAGAAATGATTTCAGGCAATGAAAGACTGCTGCATTATGGGAAGTGTAGGATCTAGTGTTTTTGGAGCTTGACTGATACTAGTGACTAAAGGTTGGAACATTTTGACCTCTGCTGCATCAATTTTGAGCATTTTTATGTCAATGAATCAACTGTCTCAGCTTTGTCAAAGTTCAATACTAAATTGTTGTTGTGCCCCTTTTTAAAATAACAGTGAAGCTTAAGTTAAAGCATCTTTTGTAATGTTGTGTATTTCCAAGTGAACTGTTTTATGTGGGTGGGATCTACTTATGAGGCGGGTTTAGACGTACAAACTTTCAGATTTTATTGGATTGCTCAAAAGTGGGTGTGACTTTGCAAATATCCTATTCGGGATATCATGGCTGTTTGTCTTTACCGACACCTCCCTAACCCATGTTGTTAGTTCAGAAGGAGGAGGACAAGGGGAGAAGTTATTAAATTAGACATCACCCACTAAATTTGGAAATACAGGTTTTAAAATATTGCTTTGCTAGCTACTACCACTGCCTCTTTCTAGTCCTCTTGCTGCTATGACTCACATCCTAATGGTCAAGGGTGGTTTTATATGATGGTTAGGTTAGCCAGTTGTCCCAAATCACACACAGATGAGTCATAAAAATGTAATTACAGGAAGAGAAAAGTCAGGGATTTTGATGTGAAAATATTTGTCATACAGCAAGAGATAACTTCAAACTTCTCCATGTTCCCTTTACCATCAACAATCTTTACTGGCATCAGAAACTTGTAAACACCAGCAGCCCAAGCTCACCAATTACAGTTCTTGTGGTATGTCTGCAGCCATATTGTAGTTAAATTTTTTGAGAGGGTGCTCATCAGCTCCAGCAGAGCTACAGCGGCTCCATGACACCCTGACAGAGACGCACAAATTTGGCTGTAGAGATCTGGATTTGATTACTTGGCAACTTTTGCTGATGATGGGCACAGCCAAAATATTGCTATTTAAAGATATCATCTGAGGAATTCCATCTTTATATGGTTATGTTGTTGTGGAAAAACATTCAGCAAAGAAAGTGAAAAAAATATCCAGCCTTCATCAAAATTACTGACTGTGGGAATTGGGTATTTCAGGAAAATGTCTATGCACTACAGTTAGTTTTGTGATCAAGCATAGCGTTATTTAACTATTAGATTTCAATATAATCCTTTAATATGTGGAGTAAAGAACTACCTGATAGCTTCTAAAGCAGCACTGCTTTAACCACTTTGAATAGGCACTTTATCTCCCTGAGCAGCTTAAGTTGTGAAACCGTCAAAATCCAGAACGGAGTCCATATCGGAAAAAAACATCTGTAGCAGAGTTTCTGATGTGGCTGCCAGATAAACACCTGAAATAGACATTACCAAAATCAAATACAAACGTGCTGCTCTGCTATATTAAGGCATTTTCATCTCTTAACATGTCCAACCTCAAAACCTCAATACTCTGCTCAGCAGTAATGACACATTGTGCAACAATAAAAGCACAGTCTGTGCTATCAAAACCTGCCTGAGGAGTATTTTCTTTTTTCAAGCATGTGTATTTTCTCTTATGAAGTCCCGTTGTGGCACTCATTACTTATTGAGTTAAAAGCTTTAAAATTAAAATCATAAAAACAAAACAAAAAAAAGAGAACTCTATTTTGTTTTGGCCTCTTGTCCAACTCCCCCTTGCCTGCAGTCTGTCAGTGCACACAGGCAGTTTGTGAATTTATTTTCTCATAATTAGTTTGGTAACAACATATGCTCGCCAGACGCACTCTTCACTCTGCATGTGTATTCGTGTTCGGAGATGTTTAGATAGCTGAGATGTGGCAGAGATAACTGGTAAAACCTGATATTCCCCAATAGCTTTGCCCTAAAAGCCACAACAGCCCTCTCTCTCAGTGCTGCGCCTGCCTCTCACTCAGTGTATCTTGATTTATGTAATTGTAGACTGAGACATCTGTCAAAAGCATTGCATTTTAGAGAGCCAGAGCCTATCTCTGAAAATGTCATTATGCTCAGCCTGTCTGAGTCTGGCCATGCCAAGAAAACATTCGGACTTTGTACCAAGGTATTTTGAGAGGGACAGAAACCACAGAAGGAGTTTAGTTGTGTAAATGTCGTGTTGTGACTTGTGAATCGGCGGAGGGCTGGGCCCCGAGCGCAGGCTGTTCAGAAATAGTCGTGCGCGAGTTGTGTCGCTCCGTGGGTTTTTCAGCTCGCGGGGGCCCTCGTGGCGAGCAGCTGAGCTTGAGCATGGGCCGAGCCGACTCTGAACATCCTGAACTCTGGCAGGGCACAAGCATGCAGCAAATGAGGCCGCATTTGTGGTCTTGATTGGGGTTGCGCTGGTTCCTGACCTTTTTAGATTCAGCCAGAGAGGGAAAAAACTGAGCAGGAGGAATGGACGGAGTTAAAACAACACAATCCTCTGATTTTGCGACCTCCTAGCTTCCCTCCATTAACAGCACTCTCCTGAGAAAAGCTCCCTTACTTGAGTACACAAAACATGTCCAAAAATATGCATGTCTGCCGTGGCACTTTAACTACACATCCACTACTTTAGCTGCACCCTGTGAACTCTGCTACAAAATGTAATGATACACCAAATGCTCCAATGAAGGATTGTTTTGTGCTGTCTCACACATGGCAATATCTCAGCATTTGCTCAATATCTTGAATCGCATTTTGGAAAAACCTGTTTCAGCCATCAGTACTGCCATGAGGAAGCTACTCATCTGCACTAAAAGGAGTCCCACATTCTAGACAGAACTTCATCTTTTAGGGGCGTAGAAATTAGAGAGATGGAGTCGAACACATGTCTGCGAGCACCTGCCCTGCTGAAGTTTCCTTGAGCAGGACACTGAACTCCCGCCAGCTCCAGTAGCTCCCTCCCTAACCTCTGACCTCCCTGCAGAGGAGGGAGGCAAACTAAAAGAGAATTCCCTACGGGGACCAGTAAAGTGTCACATTATCCTGCTCCCCTCTCCGAGTCTCCACTACAGTCTGCCGCTTGTCTGCCCCCACAGAAGCCGCCGCCGCTGCTGGGGCCACCGGGGGAGCTGCTGGGGGAGCTGCCGGAGGGCCAACCGCTGCCGGTGTTTGCCAGAAGACCAAGGAGCATGATGTGGTGCAGCGGCAGCGAGTGGTGGACCTCTGGAAGGACGGCAAGTCCGAAGGGGCCATCGGGCAGGAGCTGAGGATGCCCAAGTCCACGGTGCACAGCATCATCGTCAAGTACAGGCTCAGCAACACGGTGGAGAATCTGCCGCGCAATGGACGACCGAAGAAACCCTGAGGCCGGAGGGGGAGACCCAATGAGGGGGAGCAAGAGAGGACAATTTGGATAAAAGATCCTGGAATGTAACAAAAACAGAGACTGACAAAGAGACAGTGGAAGCTGAAAAAGGAGAGACATGAAAACCTGAATGCATTAGGAGGAAATCCAAAAAGGACCCAAAGACAAGGCACTATGACACTGCTGGAAAGTGAGGAATATAAAGGGAGAAGTAAAGCTCACTGGTTGGAGATGAGAGCAAAAAGAAGAGGACATGAAAAGTGAAGAATAGTGGCACTATGATTCATAAAATAAAACAAGCAATCAACCAAAGAGGGAGAGGGGGAGAAAGGTCCAAACTGCAAAGGGAGAGGTGAAAAGCTGGCCCTGAGATCAAGCACTAATGATGCGTGGGGGGAAAATAAGGCAGAGAGACAGAAAAAAGAAGCGATGGACTTGTCTGGAACAAACAGATCCTCAAGCAAAGGACAAAAAGGCGCTACTGAATAAAAGCCCAAAAATCTGACTTTGAGAGGAAAAGATGTCTGGACTGAAGAGAGAAGGGAAAAAAGACAGCATGTTAATGCAATCACAGGTTTTCAGGAATTCAGATATGAGGGCCGAATCGAAAAATGCAACAGAGATGGATTTTTTTTTTCATTCCTCCTCAGACAGATTTCTCGACCTTTTTTCTGTTTCTCCCTCTGTGCTGAAGAAAAAAAAAAACGAAAAGATTTCCCCCTGGATCAATTCTTCATCCACCGGCTGACTGAACAAGCCTGTCCCCTCGCTCTGACCCTGTACTCCCTCATTCCTCCACAGTCCTCTATTCCTCCGTCTCTCTTTCTCAGTCTCTCTCACACACACATACACTCTAGACCTCACACACAACCTGAAAACCTGCAAAGAAGCTAATTTATCTGCTGAGTACGAGCAGATGAGATTCAACCTCGAAATAGAAAGGGACAAACTGGACTTAGATTATCTTGCAAAAAAGGAAAAGAAAGAAAAAATAGTTTTCTAAGTATAAAACACTACTTCCCATGGACTTTTTTGCCCTAGCATTCCTAAGTCCAACCAAGCGTAGAAGCAAGAACCATAGATATGAAAAACTGAGACGTTGCCTTTGTCCAACAATCAGTAGCAATGTTGCTCTGACCCAATCTGATGGGCTGGTATTGAAATATGTACTGTATTACAAAGCATATTTACTATTGCACCTTTTTTTTGAGGGGTCACTTAAAGGGGAATATCACTCAAGTGAAGTATTTACATTTCCTGTTTTTAAGTCTCATCACAGCAAAAATCAGTATTTATGAGCAGCTCTTCCCCAAAGCTAAAGACTGTAATCTGTCACCGAAAGAAAAAGGGAGACTTCACTTTGAAGCCCAAAGAGACATTTTTGTTCCTCGAGCTTCTTTATTGTGACAGTGTGATGGATTCCACGCTGGAAAATGTCCCCTGATCCCAGAGAAAATAAAACACTCTGGACTCTGTCATAGTTTTTTTTCCAGCTTAGTGTTGTGTGCAGTAGAGCTGTACATCAGTGTGACATCCCAGAGTGGGGAGCAGGACGAACTCTACTGCCTCGTTTCTGGAAAGAGGAGACACAGTCCAGACTTCTTAAGGACGTATGAGTATTTTTAAGCTAAAATTGAGTGGTATTTCCCTTTAAGCTTGAAGGACATAAAGACCAGAAAAGTGTGGCCTGCAATGAGAATATACTGAGTGTGTAGGTTGAGGAATGCTGTATACGTGTGAATGTGGTTTTTTTTTTTTTTTTTTGTACATGTATTTGTCCTATTTTTTATCAAATTTTCGATATTGGTAGCATTATAATTGCAGAGTTTCTCTTTTTTTATTCCAGACACTGTTTTGGATACCTTACTTTGAGGAATATGTTTTTCTACAAAAACCTTTTTTCTACTGCACAAAATAAGCTAAACTTCTCAACGACATCAGATTAATTCTGTCTTAACACAAATCAGAATTTTGCCTAAATATAATACAGAGTGAATTTAGCCAAATTATAACTCAAAGCTGCACTAATCAATATCATATATTAACAATCAATCAAATTACTATGTGTAATGTGAAAGGGGCTCCTCACACTGACACATGCACAGAATTGTTACTTAATTCTGTAGTTTCCCTCAGCTTTACAGAACATTTTAACATTTTTGAGTTTATTGTTTTGGTTTTTGTGACACAACTCTACTGATTTGATTCAGTCCTGCCACTCTCATCAATCTGCTGCAGGCAGCTGTTTGATAAACTTTAATCTTCCTGGCAGGCATTAAACAAAGTTAGCAACTAGCTGGTGAATGCAGTGGAGCATTTAGCAGCTAAAAAGCCACATATGACCTTCAGGGGTTGGTGGAGACCAAAACAGAGCTAAAAGGAGAGAATACTGATTTAAACTCATTAGGTGTCTCCAAATGAATGTTTGTGTTGTTCCATGCCTGCTGGATGTATAAAAAAGAGACAGTTTGCTAACACATCAGCCATTCAACTAACAAGGATGTGTCGATGCTGTTCAACCATCAGTAAAAAAGAGCTGAGGTATGATTAGCAGCTGTAAAAGAAAACAAAACACACATAGACATGCATGCAAGTTCATGAGTGAAATCCTTGATTGATTATTTCACCTCCAACTGAAGCATTTACTGCTTTCTCAATCGATTGAGAAACTTCTCCAACTCAAGGATTTCTTAAACCGCTTTCAAGTCTCAGTTGGACGGACTCTTAATTCTAAAATCAAGCCTGTGCTTTTTTAGTTCCTGAAAAGTTGACAGTTCAGAGACACAAGGTTGTTCCTGATGAATGGTTTTGGCATGGATACACTCACGCAAAGCTTTTCAGCAAGCAAAAATGTAATGTTTCCTGCCAAGATGGCAGCTTTCACTTCTATCAGATAGTAGGCAGGACCTACAGGGGAGAGACACGGGCTCACATGTTGGCCAGGAATGTTTTTTATTGCCTCTCTGGCTTTAAATGCTCCATCCAGTGCAGCCCCAGAGTTTTCGGGCTATTAAAGGAATACAATTGCTTGAAGTTTTAGGAATTCTTAGAGATCTGTCCAGGTGTGGGTTGTTGGATTCTTTATGTTTTTACTGAAACTACAGATAAATCACTGCCAACCTAATTTGGGACCAAAAATGTTTATCTGTCTAACAATGTCTGCTGCTACTGTAATGGACAGGCTGCTAAAGAGCAAGTGATGTGTATGAAGAAAGAGGAGGAGGAGGAGGAGTTTGGTTGGACAGAGGTGAAGTATTGCAGAATGAACTTGGCAGTAGAGTGAAATGTACGATGTTGGACTAAGCAGAGGGAATCTGTTATCTGGTGTAATACAGTACAAGTGCTTCATTGAATTCCTCCGTCCTGTTTTATCTTCACGGCTTCTTTGCCTTATATGCCTTTTTGGTAGAGCCCAACTGATACTGGGATTTTGTGAGGCCAATACCAATATTGATATGCAAAGTTATAAACCTTGAGGCTTAAGTTTACTTTGTAGAAATACATCAGTGAGTCTGTTCACACTGTAGCCAAACTAATTCCCATTGTTTTAGTGAAGAAATCAGTTAATAATAAAATTGGTCCCCTTTCAAAAATGCTGAAATTACCATGAATGAACAGTTTAACATCACTGACTGAATACATTGCGTTTCATGTGACTGCTTCACAATAAAAGCCACCCTGTACTTTGCTAGTGTAATGATTTTAATGTGAAGCAGCAGCAATAAGAAATGGGAGGTCATGGTTATGGTTAAGAGAACAGCACTGGGGTGGCGGACTCTAAAACTAAATCTACTGTATAGAAAGATATTTACAGAATGTAAATACCTCACATGGCTAATGCTGAAAAAAAAATCAACCATAAGTAGTATCAACAGTGGGGTTTGGTTTCATTAAAAAATATCAAAGATTATAAGGAGGCGGCTTATTTTCATTTTTTTTTAACATAAAGGCATAACAGATATTTTAAGGACTCCTTAAATTTGTGACCTAAATTATGACATAACAGCTGAAAATGTACTTGTCAGCGCTCTCTGGTGGTCAACTAATGTAATGGTGACACTGTTTTTAAATTACTGCAAACTCATCTTTGGCATTCCTAGGTTTTAAAGTGATATTGGCCATGCTGACTTATCGGTCGAGCTCCTTTTTTTTGTCCTCTTCCAGACAACTCTTTTTTTTTTTTTTTTTCCTCTTTGTTTATCGCCTTTCTCTTCCACGTCTCTGTCTTCTGCCTCTGCATTTTTTTTACTATGCACTCGTAATTTCTCTCGCTCTTTCACCCAGTCTTTACCTCGATTTGTTTTGCTCTTATCAGATTTTGTCTGCCCCCCCCCAACACTCACATACACACACACACTTACTCTGTCTCCTCTTCCTCTCTCTTCATCCCCTCTGTTGGCCTCCACTGGCAAAATGCCACAAGTTTTCCCATAAGTGGTCCCCCCACTGGTTCTAGACACACACAGTTGTACCCCCCTCCCCACCAAACGTCCTAAACTCAATACACTTCTTATCGCATCTTTGATCTGCACGGGGGTGTTATGACAGTTTATCTTTCCCCGTGGCGCGAGTGAGAGAAGTGCGCTGTTCGTCTATTCCTGGCTTTGTTTTGAAAGGAGTGCTAAACTCGCTGTTCCACTCCCCGAGCAGATTCATGATAGCGCACAAATGTGGGAAGCACAGATCCCTGTGCTGGCCAGCTGTGCAGTCGTGTAGAAGGAAGATAAATTTTCGTGCATGTGTGTGCTTGTGTGTGTCTGTTTCCTCATGTGTCTGTGTTGTGTTTGTTTGCAAGGATGTGTATGCTTGTATGAGTGTGTGTTTATACTCATTGCCGGCCTCACTTTCACCAGGTTACCAGTTATGCATTCTGGGATTTTATCATTATTGTAAACCTGATACTGTATATGTAATATGATATGTTGATGTACTGTAATATGCAAGTTTGCTCATTAAAAAGATCAGTGTCATCGACCAAGCCTGGACATGGTTTTTCCATTTCTAAGTGAACAAACCATGAACAATAATGTAAAAATAATGGGATTCCTTGAATTGTCATAAAAGAACTGTGTCAATATTGAGTTTATTGACAAGCGCGTCATCAGCACCAGAGATATTTTAGTGCTTGTGCTTCTCAGAACTTAGGCCACATTTCCCACAAACAATATTGCTTTGTTTTGCAAAAGAAGATGTTAGTTCTCGTCCACCTCGTCAGCTCCACTTCAAAGTATTTCTGTTCTTCTTTTCACTGTGGAAGTGATTTTTCCATTGATAATACACAAGGCTGGTTGTTTACCTGAATTTTATGCCCTTGAGTGCCTAAAGGTCACTGTGTTCCCACCTTAATGAAGATATTAGTTGCTGTTTGTGAGGTCCTCTTGTGATTAGCAGAATTCTTCAGCTAAAATCACTGTCAGCATTATTATACTAAATAAATAAGTCAATTAAAGATTGACTATCAACCCACCAAAACTGCAAGGATATGAAACTCAAATAATAAAAGAAAATATGAGACTTTGCTTTTGGAATCTGGTCAGAATTTGTGAGGGTGTTGCAAGGACTTGGACTCATGATCTCAATACTTGTAAAATCCTGGCTGTGCTGCAGCCAGTGATAGACAGACAGTGATTTGATGCAAGTGCCTGCGAGGTTAAAAAAAAAAAACAATCAAGCAATTGTGCTGCCAGATGCCAGATGTAAATTTTGACCCTGTCTTCCACAATTTTGCCCACCGATGCTCAAAAGCAGCATTGAAAAGATGCCCAAATTTGTGTTTTTGCATTTGTGTATTCCCCTATGCGCACAAGCACAGGAAGCATTTCAAAAAGTTTTGTTCATCACAGAGAATTTTCTGTTCTCTCTCGTAGAGAACAAAGATGAGTAACACGTTGAACTGTCTGAACTGAACTCAAACTCTGGCGTCTCTCTCTCTCTCCCCCTGCAGTGCTGAACGGGCCCCCCATGTCTGTAAAGAAGGAGCGGGAAGCAGAGCTGCTAGTCAACCGGCGGGAGCAGCGCAGCGGAGAGGTCATCTGTATCGACGACTAGACTACATGCAGACACACACACGCACACACTCGCGCACACACACTGAAACCCATCTGCTGCAAATGAATCTACGATTTCGCTCCAAGAAAGTAGAGCCCCGGCGTTAAATGCTCTTCAGACGGCACCGTTGAACCGCACTCCCAGTGTTAAAACTAATTGACTGACTGAGGGTGAACTTACTGACCTGCTAGTGATTGTAGTCGCTTCATTTGACACGTAAACACACACTTTTACTCACAAGAGTCTTCTAAAACTTTACTCTGTGGACTGGTACTCCCTCCATACCCCGCCCCGAAAAAACTACAGTCACACACATATAACACTCACACACATGTGCACTTACTGTCCATGGACACGCACACACTCACATACACCTACAGTACATACAGTCCATATTGTCTCATAACTTCTTGTGACCTTTTCTTGTCTGCCTCAAACCATTATACTCCTCATAAACGGCCTCTTCGCACAGGCCTGCTCCTCCTCTAGGGATGCTTCTAACCTCACCTTACACACACACACACACACACACACACAGACACCCATATGATGCACCTCAATCCTAAAAACCTTTAGATCTCTCAGTAGACCATGTAACCTTCCCCCCTTCCCCTGCTCCTTAAACTCTCTACAGGAAGCTGCATGTGAAACTAAAATCATTTCTGCCGCCGCACTCCATCCCCTGAAGCATGCTCTAATCACAGTAATGCTGTCTCGTGGAAAAGGAAAAAAGAAAAAAAAAAGGTATCAAGCTGTGCCTACAGTCGTTTCAATACTGTTTCTAATTCTCTGAGAGAGAGAGGCTGAAACTCAGATTTCTCAGTCCGAGCAGCTCCAAGCACAGCTCCAGCGTTTTGTTTTGTTTCTTTCAGCCTTTGTTTTGCTTTTTTTTTTCCAATGGTACATGTTTAGATAAAACACACACAGTGAGGTATGATAATGATAACTATATTCAGGACTTGTTCGACCACATAAAGTATTTGCCAACATCCCATCCTGCTTCCCGGGTTCTAGTTTATGTACAGAGCTTTGAGGTATTTTGGGGGGTTTGTTCCAGAAAAGGCCTCGCAACAACGCTATTTTTCAGAAACCTCCTATGAATGTTTATAACCTTTCATAAGCAAGTCAGTGTTATTAAACCCTATCGATCACCCTCGACACTCCTCTTGACGCCCCCCTTTCCTTCCTTCCCTCCTCTCCCCTCTCAATCAATCTTTTTTCCTGTTTTTTTTCCAAGTTTCTATTTCTTTCTACAAAATCCTGTGATATACTTTGCATATTTAAACAGCTCATTCGTGTTCTCTTGTGTTTTTACTCTCGCAATTATGAGTATTGTTGTCGTCGATGTTGCTGTTGTTGTCGCTATTGCTATTTGAGAAAGAGCTTCTACCAAAAGAGACATTTTTTTGTAACAAACTGAAAAAACGATACAGTATGTGCGACACACGATGCACCTCTTTGCCATGTTTGTTCTATAATTACAAGAGAACTGAAACGAAGAAGTTGAGCTAACTTCAGAAGTAGATATATTACAAGAAAACTCATTTTTCTTGCTTACATTTTAGATTTGGGGCTTGCAAATGTCATATACATATATAGAAAATAGGCCATATGTAACACTAAATGCTTCTATGGGCAAAAAGAAAATGTATACTATCTAACCCCAGTAAAAATACACGGTTATCAGAGGCTGGAAATTCATTTTATATACTGCATCATTAAAAACGCCTTAATAAACATAACTGAGCAATTGTAAAGTCATTAATATGAATTAATGAATTAAGAACCTGATGTCAACCTGTAAATCCTAGTCAAAGTCTGCTTTAAGTTAAAAAATTCAAAAGTAAAAACAAGGTAGATAGGAGTTAATTTATCCCAAAAACCCAGGACATTTTACACTGATCCTCCCAGGAAGAAGTCAGAGTCCATTTTACAAATTTTGTTTCATATAAAAGTTTTGCAACCCCTGAACTAAAATGTTGCGTCAAAATCAAGCACTTAGTTCTTTTTTTTTCACTTTTACTTTGTCCTCTTTCCAGATTTTTGTGTTAATTTCTGGGTATTTTGTGTCACTGTGTATGTAGTGGTGCCGATCAAATGATGAGTGACAGTGAAAACATGTCAATGATGACGCATCTCCTTTTTTTTTCTTTCTTTTTTTTTTGTTTGTAATAAAACTGAATGAAATGATAAAAAGGAACTGTGTGGAAGATTTTTTTATTTATTTTTTTACACATTGTTATAGTTTTTTATAGCCATGCGAGTGGTCTGGAATTTTTCCAGAAATTCATTGTCCCCAGAGGATGAATCCTAAAGACATTAGTGACATCTGACCTTTCCTCTTGTGCCACCATGAAGTTTACATTTGTGTTTTTGAGTGAAACTATTAGATGGATCACTGTGAAATTTCAGACTCAAATTCATGATCCACTTAGGATAAATTTTATCAGTCACCAAGAGAAGATGAAGTTTTACAGGCCTCAAAACGTGTGTAGTCTTTTTAGCTTTTGTTGATACATAAAGGTAGTAAAGCTTGATGTCTAATCAAAGCAGTACAGAACAGTAAACTTCAGAGAATAAACGCTGACCTCAGTTTGCACCGATGGCTGTGACTGCTGTGTAGAAACAGGAAGATGTCGATGTGGGAGGCTGTGAATGATGCAGTGATTCACCGTCTTTTCTTCACACGTCTTTATCACACCGCCCTCCATCTCCCACACACATACACGTGTACATATGCGCACACATACATATGACAACAACCTTGAGGGAGCAGATGGTTAATGATTCATGATGACTAAAGGTGAAGAGTCATCCCGCTCTGTTATTCAGAACAGATTGATGCCTCACATTTCAGTATTTACTGTTATCTCAGCTTTATGATTCCTTGTGGAAGAGTCTGGAGATTATGTCAACTCCCATTAAGTGCACACTGACAGGCTCATTATAGATAAAATATGGACTGACTCGGGAGAATGCTCCTCCGTACTGTACATTCATTTTACATTTATGTTTGAGGCATGGAGCTGATGGTTTTTATGTGGAGAAACTTGGAGGCAGTGCTTTAGTTTCTTAGTCCGGTCACTGCAAAAGCTGATAATATACTTACATGTCACCAAATAGGAAAATTTAATTGATTATTGTTGAAAACGTTATTAAACCACATCATGAAAGGCCTCATAAATACTCCCAAATTATATTATTTGCAATGTACTTAGTAAACTGTTATCTATCATGGCAATAAATAAATATTAAACCTGCAGAGTTAACAGATTCTAAAATAAAAGCTTATTACATTACAGTGGAGCTGGGTCATGTGATTTCATATTTATATTACAAATCGTCCCTTAGCTTTTCTCTTGTTAAATACTGCTTACTAAATCTAATTATCATTATTTATTGAGTTTAACTTGGGAAGTTGATACAGTTGACATAGATGACAGCCATTCTGTACTATTTGTATCTGATGGCATACATTGTTCAGTTTAAGGGCTGTTACTGTAGTTTTCAGTTCCTTATATTATTGTTTTTTTTTTTTTTTTATCACTGAAGATTTTCTGAAAGCACATTTAATAGATTATTTCTACATTGTTCAAAACAACTGCCTGCCTTCTTGAAGCATTTTTTTTGCCACTTGAGGGCCGTGCAACATGCTGTAAACAAAACACTGACACACTGTTGCCTTATAAAGTTGTTGTTGATTTGTATCTGCTTGATGTATAAATGACAACTATTAGCTACATTAGCCACATTAGCGTTCGAACCCATATTGGTGCCCACCTTTATCTTATATGCCTGCGTTTTGTTGATGGGCTTAAAACAGCTGCCTGAAAACAGCTCTGTGCAACACTGTTGAGAGCAGTGTGAGAGAACCAAATAATTAAAGCTGCTGGCCACAAAACCAAAATCGTCAGCTTAAAGATGCTAAAATGCTCTGGAGAGCTGAGGGAAACCACAGAGTGTGGGTTTGTCATCACAAGCAAAATCCTTTGACATTACACATAATTATTTGACCCACTGTTAATATGAAAACAATGATTAGTGCAGCTTTAATTTACTGTACTGACTATCCTGTCTAGTTTAATCCACAGAGACAGTTTATCACATTTTGACAGCTTACTACTTTATTTTTGGAGACACACACCCTGGTTTTCTAGGCTTTAAAAAAGAAAAAAAAAACATCTGAAAGTATAACTTTTCAAAAACAACAAAAAAAAGTTTATTCAACATTTATGATGAGTGAGTTCAGAGGAAATAATAAGGCACTGCATACATCATCATTTTACAGAAAACTTCACAAGAATTCACAAGATTTTCCGAGGTGGTAATGAACTTTGACATTTATAAAAAAAAAAAAAAAAGGGAATCGGGGCAGGGAAGTGTGTGGGGGCGACGGGGGAGGGACGAGGCATGTTTTTCCTCAAAGACTTTGAGCTCTGTGGTTCAGGTTCAGATTCAGGAAGTGAAAATTTAGATGGCTGCTGGTGTGTGTGCAGAGGACACTCAAGGGATTCAGTGTGTGTGTGTGTGTGTGTGCGGTCTGATCGGTGCTGACAGGGAAATATGAGGTGCATGGGGATGTTGGGGTGGTGGGGGAGACGAGTGAGACACAAGAGGAAAGAGGAAAACGATGAGGAAATCAAACAGGATATATGTCTAATGTCTACACTTTTTCCATTTGAAAACATGAATGCTTGGCTCCAATTAAAAAGACTGTTCGCTGCAGTAAAGTGCTGAGGAGAAACCAATGCGGTTCGTCCACAAAAACTACTTATAAACAAGAGTGGGAGTGCTGAAACCCACTGCTAGAAATACACACTGTTTGTATTGTAGCAGGAAATATTACAGAAAGCAGCAGCAGCACCATATGAAAGAGTGGAAGGAGTTTCATTTTTAAAAAGATATTTAAAAAGTAAAGAAGTGACAGTCTTACAACATGACTGAGAAACAATCAGAACAAAAGCAGGACCCTGACAAAATGTTGACGACTTTACAAACCAAATCTTGAATAATTCGGAAATAGACATATAGCTGTTTCGATTTTTATCTTTCAAACTTAACTTTTAAACTTGTGATTCAACATCACACTATTTCCCACTATATATATATATATGTAAGTATATATAAAATTAGTTGTGCTTTGGGGTCGAACATCTGATTCGGAATTAGGATTAATTTCTGGCTTTTAGGGATTGAGTTTAAAAAGAAAAAGTTGAACCAAAATTTGAGCAAATAACATCTACGCTAACTGCTCTCTGAGCCTGAATTACCGCTATGCTAAATGCTAATGTTAGCATGCTACCATGCTCACATTTACTTTAGTTTAACATGTAAGCATGCTAACATTTGCTTATTAGTGCTGTTATATATTAGTGTTTTTATGTGTAAAGGAGCACTGCAACAAAGACAAGAATGTTTTACTAAACTGGTCTGCTCACTGCGTGACATTCAACAAGAAGTCAACAGCGATGCTAAGTGCTAACATCAGCATACTAACATGCTCATAGTGACAATGCTAACATGGTGATGTTTAGCATGAATAATGCTTACAATGTTTAGCATGTTAGCGTGCTTTGCTTATTAGCATTAAACACAAAGTACAGCTGATATTCATGGGAATGTCATTAGTTTTGCAGGTATTTGGTCAAAAACCAAAATATTGAACAAATTAAAACATTGACCTGAAGATGGTGCCAAATGAAAAGTCAGGGAATCACCAAAGTTACAACTCTTCATCCTCAGGGGACCATGAATATGTAGATTTCATGACAGTCTATCCAATGTTGTGATATTTTACAGTGTAATTAGTGAGTATATCATGTAAATTTCCATAAATACATTTTCCATGTGTTTTGCTACAACTTGATTTTAAAGAATAATAACAATGCTCCTTTTTAATTCAAAATCTGTAAATTTCCACATCAACTTTTACTCACACTTCAGCCTTGAATGCACTGGGGCCTCCCCAAGTCTATTTAATGATTGCCTCTCAATGATAATAATGGTATAATAATGAACAATTTATCAGATGATTAACATACAGGCATGGAAGTGATGTTTGTTGCGTCATCAAACATATAACAAAGTCGGAAAAGAAAGACAGGGCTACATTTGGAAATGTACGCTTCTATAACTTGCACATACTTTTTAAAAGTAAAGCCAAGTATACTACACATAAAAAATACCTTACAATCAAATCTGACCTCAGAAAAGAGCACAAATTCACATCCATGTTTCTTTGCCAGCTCCTAACTTGATATGCACATATGTAAAATGTGTGTGAAGTATATACAAAGTGTCTAAAAAGGCTTTCAGCAATTTCACACTCAGTACATTGAATTGTAAAAGAGCATAAAAATCAGTATGAACAAGATTCTTTTTTTTTTTTTTTGATTCATTAGATTTCACACACACACACACAGATGCTGTATTGTATAAAATATCAATGACAACTCATGTAGGCTTTTATAGTGTCGAGATCTGACGCTTGCAGATGTGCTCTCAGCTTCTTGAGGCAACCGGTGATATAAAAGTGAAAGGTGCATGCACAGCTTTACTGTCAGTCTTATAAAGACAGTGTAAGCACGATTTATTACATGATACGAAGGCTAAGATGAACATCCAAGTATTTTTCTTTTTATATGAAGCCCTTTATCTACAGAACAGCTTCCATCACATCTGTTCTCCCGGCAGACATCCATTGAGGCCTTTTGTCCACTTTGGGTCTTGGTTTTAATCCAAAGTCTGTGTTTTGCATTCCAAAACAGCACCACTTTCCAGAGAAAATTTCCACAACAGCTTCCACAAATGTCAGGTTTGTCTTTCAAATTAATGTCTTTGGGAAGAGGCTGTAGCAGGATGTGATGCCCTCAACTGCTTCTGACTGTTTTACCATGGAGAAAAAAAAATTCATCCATACAAAAACAAGTTCTGTTGCACTCTGATGAGTTTATGTACTTTTTTAAAAAAAAAGCTTCCAACCCAGATCAGATGAGCTACGAGCTTCAGTTGATTTTAAAGATGCTGAAGACGTGAGGCGAGGCGGAGGGGCTGCCCACAGTGTGGAGTCTGAAGGATGAACCTGTGATGGCCTGCAGCTCCGTGCCTCTGTCCAGTCGCAGAAGGCCGGACACCTGGCAGGACTTGACAAAGTGGAAAGAGTGCGGCCCGGCAGAGGGGGTCGTCGCGTAGCCCTCTATGCACTGCAGCTTCTGAGGCCTCTGGCCGGTGGTCACCACGTCCAGCTTCACGTACGGAGTCTGCTGCTCGTTGAACAACACCTAAGGAGACAAAGAGGAAGACGATCATCTCTAAACCTGAGCTCCATCTTACCAAGAGAGGAAAGTTACAAAGAGATTTCAGCTAAAGTAGAACTTGGTCCTGCTCAAACAGAAAACTAACCAGACCGTCCAAGGTCCTGCTATCAGAATTTGTTTTTCTTTTTTCCTTTTTGGCTCGACTTTCTCCAGACCTCTCTCAACCTGACAAGAAGGAGGTCTGGCTACATGAGATTACCCGAAACCTGATATTCACCTCTCCAAAAAATATGATGCATGCCACAACACTACACTACACTTTCAAAAAGCTGTTTCATGACAAGACTGGTTGATGGTGGCTGATTCACTCAACTTGCACATATGACAGATCTCGGGTTTTTTCATCACCTCACTGCAAGGAGACAAAGGAAGACAAATTTTACAGAAAAATCTTTCTTCCCTATTTCCAAATATTTGGTGGTTTCACTTTAACCATTAAAGCTCAACATTACTTTTACAAGAAACGTTTTTAACTTTCGATTACGTTTGTACAAACCTTTTTCTGGAACCTTGTATTGTTTCAAAACCTAATCCAATACGTGACTTTCAGTACCAATACCAAAACCACAATTTTTTGATGACTCATGTTGAGAAATATAAGTCTCAAATTAGGAAAACTGTTATTTAATTTGGAAATAGTTTTAACATAAATTTGGTTGACATTCAAGTTTGATATCTAGCTACTATATATCAATATATGGTGTCATTTAAAGCTGCATTATTTATTTTTTGGGGGCAGCAGACAAAGCTGAGCTAAGTTCATACGGCAAAGTTAGCCAACACTTTAGCTTTAGCGTTAGCTTTTATTTTCAGTCATGTTCGTGTCTATCTGATGATTTTAAGTCAAATATTCACTCTCCTTTTAGCTCTGTTTTTGGTCTCCTCCACCTCTTGATGGAAATATGGAGCTCTTAAGCTGCTAAAAGCTCCAACATACTTATACTTTGTTTATCATTTACTGCCAGGCAAATAGTGTACAGTGGCTTTATCATTGATTATTTCACTAACTGTGGTGCAGAGACAATGAACCAAAATATTTAAGTTACGCGTCTACAAACCAAAACAATGAGCTTAAAGACAATAAAAACTCTGTAAAAGCGGGACCTGCACAGTCAGGTGACGCTTCCCTGTGGGTTTGTCACTACTTCTTCACTTTACACGTCGTAACTTAATTCATAGTTAATATAAAAAATATTGATATGTGCAGCTTTAAAGTGGAAATCGGACTAAAGTAGAATGCACAGATTCTGAGAATTATGATCTTGTAGCTTTGAGCTGGTTTGTAGTTCAACACTGTCAATAAACTACAAATCCCAGCACAAACTCACCTGGCAGAACAGGAAGTAGACGCCTGCTTTCTCCACAGTGAAAGTGCCCAGCTCCTTGTTATACCTCACCGCTTTACTCATATTCAGCGTCCTCTCTTCCCAGCCCTTTATCACACCACCTTCTCCCACTGACACACACACACACACATCCAAAGTTATTAATCTTATAGATGAAAGATTGACAGACTGTCCTCCATCCTTCATTTTTATGGCTCTTACCTTGCTGAGAGGAGACTTTGGTTACTGGTGGAAAGTAAAAGAGACATTGAAAGAGAAAGAAAAGGGAAAGTCAATTAAGATTTTATGAGTGCAATCGTATAGGGGTATATGATTGAAACCACTTCAGCAGATGCTACATGAGACGGCTATAAGGGATCTGCCAAGCCACTTACTCTCAAAATGAGACGCCGCTTTCTTTCCATTTCCATTCCTCCCTCGAAGCGTTCCCCCTTTCGGAAGGCAAAGAAAGGCAGAATATGAGTTTGAATGGCAAAGAAAATACCGTCTGTGGTTTTTTGATAAAACAATCATTCCCATCTGTATCTGTCTAATAACATGGTGTGTTAATTTGTGGCCATTTAGGTCCAACCTGGCTCATTTTAACGCGGTTAGCAGATGGGCAAAGGATTTCCTTTCACGTGCTTCAATATATTTCCTCAAACTGTTATTTTCAGTCAGAAGCGTGTGCCTCCTTTTTATTTTTTCTTTTTCCTGTCGGGGCTAATCTTAGTGCCAGCTGGTCGAAGTCATCGAGAAAACACTGAATACAAAGGAGAGAGGTGGAGTGAGGGAGGATAGAGAGCTGTGCTGGAGGGCCAGAAAAAGACGAGATGGACAGGGGGAAAATGGATGAGAAAGCATTAAAGTGTAGCCTGTGAGACAAAGCCTGAAGTGCTAGAGGGCTAAATAAGAGAAATGAAGTGCTGTAAAAAGAGAGTCAAAAAGGTCTTTGGCTGCTCCGTGACCCAACAGAGTCGATTAAGAGCAGAGTGAAGCAACAGCTATGGCCCCTGCTCGGATAAATACAATAAATAAAACACAACGCTAAAAGGCCAGAGCTGAAGAACGCCTGCTCTTGTTACTTACTAAAGGTTTATTTTAGCTTTTGCAATCTAGCCTACGGGGAACGATTTCAAACACAGATACAACTTGAACACTGTATGTATGAACTGTGAAGTACATACTTTATGTTTCGACTGGGCCCCCGCCATCATGGAGGAATATTAAGCCCCTGCTAAAACAACTCGCAGGTGGGTGACCCTGTAGATTTAGGATTTGCTATGGGCCCTCAGGCTGGCCAGACTTTTCCTGACTTAAGCTGTCAGTCATCAGGAGAGAACATAACAGCAGTGTCCCGCTGAAACGCTGCACCGCGGTGGTCAACTTTCCACAAACTGGAAAAAGCTGTTTGGGGCTTCTTTCTTTTTTTTTTTCCTGTTGATAGCCATGAATTTCTGAACAGTGTTTAATGCGTTTTGGAGGACAAAATCAGATATCAGTTACCAAAGAAAAAAAGCCAATACCTGCAGGATATCAATATAGATATTCTGGCGAGACACACTGTTCTCTAAATGAATCCTTTTGTCAAATTTGGATGTTCATCCCCAGACTGAAATCCAGCACGGAGGAGGGCTTGAGGGTTCACTCTCGGACAGAAAGTGAACGATCAAGCAATCCTGTGACAGTGACGCAAGCAGAGGCTATAAATACAGCAATGATAGGTCATCAAATATCACTGCTTTCACAACAAATCATAGCTGTGTCAGTCGTGTGCTCAAGGGGGAGGAGGGGGGATTTGACAAAAAAAATCAATTTCATTGCCCAAAAGCGTGCAACAAGGCCTCGCTACCACGCCAGCTGGTTTTTCTGGGCTCCGAGGCCCGTTCTTGGTCAGACCTGTAATTTCTGGAACAGTCATCCAGCTGCCTACTTTTTCCTGTGTCAACTTTTAGCAGCGGGTAGTGCCTGCGGCCCCGCTAGACCTGACCATAGTGTGGCATGTGGGGGCCAAGACTGGCCAGCGTTTTGTGTTAAATGTTCTTCCCAAAAAAACAACAAGAGTGCAGTTGGTAAGTATATTGTGTCTGTGGTGATCTGGACGGGCTAAAAAGCACAAAAACTGCTACATATTGGTGGCGTTGGGAGTCAGAGAAAATGCAGCTTTAGAAGGCTTTAGGTTTGCAGTACCATCTCTCTTCACTCTCTGCCCCACCAGCAGCTCTCGCTTCTCCAGAATGAGCTGAACAATGGCCTTCCTCTGTGTGTTGACCTGTTGAAAGAGAGAGAAAAACCACACTATTAACGAATGTCCAATAAGTTTATTATGACTTTTTTCTGGCACAGATCCCACGCGGCCTCTTCCAGCCAGCCAGCCACATAAACAGGCTCATCTTTTCCAGTATCCTGCCCCTGCAGTCGCTCTAGCTTTAGAATAGGTCTACCACTTCCTCAGAGACTGGTTGCGACACCTAATGCATGTTTTTAGTGCTTTGCATTCCTCACATGTCTTTACTCCCCCCCTTTTTTTCAGAAAGAAATGAGTTTTGTCAAGCCAGCAAAGTTTTAAAAATCCTTGGCTGGGGGCCCGACGGCGAATGACCGAAGGAGGGCCTATATGTGAAGTAAGAGTAGAAGCGGGGCTCGGGGAAAAGTGTGTTTAAAATTTACTGCTACTGTGGAAATGGAGGCAGCAGAGTTGCTCCTCGCTCTCCAGACGTTCGCTCGCTGGCTCTCATCAGGAGCTGGCGAACGGTCAAATGGACAGAATGGGGGCCCCATGGGAAAGGCTCCAGCATCAACACTCCACGTGTCCAATTTTGGGGTGTTTGCGTGTGTGTGTGTGTGTGTGTGTGTGTGCAGGTCTGTCAACATGATACACAGCCAACCTGTCCCCCTGATCTCAAATCCAGTGCAACCTGGTTTTGTAAATACTGTGAACTCGAAACCAGAAGAATTTCCATCAGCTCCTTTTGGCTGCTTTTTTAGAAATTATTTCGCCTTGTGATGCAACCCCTCGTGCTGGAGTCCTAACATTTTGCTGCAAGTGCATGAAGTTTAAAAGCTTTTGCACTTTGCACGAGACTGCACAAGGAATTTAAGACTTGATTTCCCCAAATGCAAAATGCATTTAACCCAGCATGACCCGTGCACGAGAGAAAAGGGGGGTGGGGGGGTGGGGGGCTGTGCATTGTTGCAGATGATTTAACATTTGCCACACTTTTAATCATCTCATCCAGCCCTGTTTCACGCCTCGAGCCCTGGTGCAGCCAGTCGGGCATAAAGTGCTCACGCACCAAATAGTTGAGGCTTTCCAGTAAATTGAGATAAAACTGGAGCACTACTGGCACCAGAGTAATTAAACATGGCGGGGGGGAAGAGGCAGGGAGGGAGGGAGACACAACGGGGGGGAGGGGGGATGGACACAAAAACAAGCAGTTAACTCCGCACTACTTATTGGTAAGCAATAAAAGTGCCAAGCAGAGAAATAGTGCAACAGGATAGAGTACGTGTACGGTGGCGGTGCTGGTTGTGGTGCTGCTGGTGGAGGGGGGCGGGGGGAGATGAAGCGTGGACTTGCATTTTTCCACATAACCCCCGCGAAGATTCCCGTAACCGCAGCCACATAAGAAGTTACATAACAAAACACTTGATGGTCTGTAAAAAAGTTGCAGGCGAGTAAATATCACTGTTGGTAGAAATATGCATGCTATTCACAGAGGTGGAGGGGGGTGTAGTAAAGGAGGGGAGGGGGGGTGATGGGGTGTTTACAGTCTTGATTGTTTTCTTTTTTTAAAGTATGATACAAACCTGCTCCAGTCGGTCCTGCAAGATCTTAAAGGACTGGGACAGGTCCCGAGTCTGTCGCCAAGTCCACGCCGTGAACAGCGCGCTGCACGCGGCCAGAGACAGAGCCACCAGGGCCAGAGAAGCCCAGACGACCCGCAGCTTGCGCACTCGCCTCCTCTGCAGAATCCGATGCATGGTTGGTGCAGACAAGGCTCCGCTGCTACTCGCCGCCGCAGACCATCCGAAATCCGCACTTCAACTCCATTCCAGCAGAGCGTGAAGTCCCTCCAAATGCGTTTCTGTCCAAATGTCCATTTTGGAGGAAGAGGGGAAAAAAAGACGCGCCTGTAACTTAACACCCGCTGCTTTTTAGGCTGTTTAATTTCTGGTTAATCTGACAGATGAAGGGGTTTTAAAGCGACAAAACATCCGATCCTTCCTCCACACAGATCAAAGCCACCATCCTCCGAGTGTGCAGGCCGTCTCCAAATACAAGAAAACTGTGCAACTCGCGCACATCAACTGTTGCATCCTTCTCCTTGTGATTCGTTGACTCAGCTCTCTTGTCTTCCCTTTAACCAGCGTGCTGGGGGGTCACTCTATTAAGAGCGAGAACTGACTGCTGAGCACACACGGGAGCGTGAATTTACACACGCACGCACGCACACACACACGCAGACATGGAGGTGAACTTTTCTGTGCGCCCGCAGAGAGCTCTGGATGTTGTGATAACCAGCTGGCATCCGCCGTAAAAATCAACGAGGTGAGCGCAAGGAAAACATACGAGACGTACCGGAGCTTCCTCTGCTTCTCAAATCACTTCCATCAACTTGCATGCCTTGAAAATATGTGCCATTCACGCGTGTAACAGTTCCGCCTGTAACCACACGGTGGCTGTAGTGTATAGGTAAAGGAATGACGTACTTCTATCCACTGTGCCGTCAACAGGTGATTGGAAAACCTTCTCCACACACTGAAGAGAAGTGTGGGATACAGTTCTCCACGGAAATATTAAAAATAAAAGTGTTAGAAACATAAAACCTCATGTTCTAACAGGATTTAGGCTTGAGGTGATCTCCAAAGCAGTGTTTACAAACCTGTTTTCCCTGTGATTCCTTAAAACAGTATCTTCTTGCTGCTTTGTGTTAGTCACATAGTCTATGGAGGCCTGAGATGGCAAAAGTGTATGGTATTATAAAAGAATCAAATGGAATTTAGTAAAAAGTCTAAAAAAGTAAAAATGTTTTTCTTTATTTTGACTGCCTTGTGACCCCAACCCGTGACCCCTGTGCGGGTATCCTGACCCACAGCTCTATGAAATAGATGATGCAGTATCTTGTAGGTTTAATGTCAAATTACCCCACTGCCACATTTACACTTAGTACTAGTACTATTCTTTGAAAAGAAGCAGAACATGAAAATGTTTCTTCAAGAAGAGGGAGATGTGTTTAACTCACCTTGTGGAATTTTTAAAAGAAAAATATCAGCAAAGCCAATTTTTGGAAGAATTTCAGACTTTGACCTTGAGTCTTGCCCACGCATTTTTGTCACAAAAATTTTACCTGCACACTTTTTCGAATTGAAGGGACACTTTGTGTTAGTGCTCCCCCTAGAGGCCAGATGCAACTGCCTACTGCCCATAATTTCACACTGGATAAGCTGATTTTTTTTTTTCAATTCAGTTTTTCTAAACCTGAAAAAAAAAAATAGATTCACATTCTAGTTAAGTGTATGAAAGTGAAAAATAAAAATCATTTATAACTGATTATAAGTTCAGACTGAAGAAGTGAAAATCAACACAGCTTTATATTCACACAACAATTTATTTAACTGCAGTCTGACAGGTTTTATTCCCCTGATCAGTATCAGCTACCAAACAAAGCAGCCAAACAAGTAAACAGTAAAAACACACTCTTGGTTTTTAAGAATGAGTGGGTGACAACAGGAAGCCTAAAATACTTCTATGAGACCAACATTTGAATTTCATGCAGGCTCTAGGCTAATTGTAATATGGCTTTTGGGTATTTTCTGACATACAAGGAGCAAGAGACACTTAACTCTAAAAAGCTACTTTTTGTGGCCACTTGGGTAAAAAATAATGGCATCAAACATTTCATAGATGTCATGTGAAAAACCAATGAATCCATGTGGGATGTCATGCTCCTAAATGAGCTGATCCCATGAAGGTCTTTAATGTTAACATTTTGGATTCACAAGGCTTCCATCCCACTGTGACCACCTTTATTTGAAACCATCTCAGAGACCACGTCTGACTCAAAACTTGTGACTCTGATGGTAGACGATGACTGCACACAACATTTGAACACACACTAACACTGGTATTGAACACACTGGAAATATTTCACCACATGAAAATGAACGTGTGTGGTACACTGGGTAACACACAATTAGACTTGTCCTGACAACTAAACAGCACCAGAGTTAAGGAAATGAGTCCAACACATCAGCATATTTGTTTTGTCTACTTACATACACAAACTGTTATGTAGTAACACACCCTGCACACTAAAATCTGAATAAACAGTTTAAACATTTAAACTTCTTTTCTCGTCTTCTGAAAGCAAAGTTGCCTTTTTAAAGTTGTTTGATTTATTGCAAAGATCCTAGTGGATTTAACAGGAAATCAGGGTTGAACTTTGATCTCATTTTGAAACAGCTTGAGGAATCCATGTTGGAAACAGAGTTACAAGTCGTACAGTTTGTATCTCTGGGTCTAGCATTCTGATGGGAAGCTGCAGACGAGGGAGGATATTAATATCTCTTCATGTTCCCGTGGACTCAATATTGATTTTTGGGTCACACGCTCTGTAATAACATCAATGACAACGCATTAAATGTACTTTTCCACATCCATGAATTCTGTAGATTTTGCACACTGAAGCAAACATACATGGTTATTTTACAACACAGTGTCCCAGACATGAAAAAAAAACTGCACATTCCTTACTCAATTATTTTGTAAACAAAGTATGAAACTAAATGCAAATTGCAAAAGCTACAAAGGAGGGTCAGTGGCTCTTACTTGTTTAGAGTGAGAGAAAACAAACTAAATATAACTCACAACTCAGACTGTTTTCATTAAATGGCTGGAAATGATACAAGAAACCCTCTTTTTTAAAATTAGACTGGATATAAAACAGAAGTGCAGACCAGAGTTGTGCCACTTTCATTTTAGCTGGACAGGTTCAAAGACACGGAATGAGCCCAGTCCAAGATTTTCTTTTATTTTTCAAATTCCGCCAGATGGATCATTTTCTGTTTGATTCTAAGCTTCATCCATGTCTTTGAAACCGAGCCCTGTGAGTTTGCTGTTTGGCAGCGTGCGGAGGAGGTTTTAGGTTGAAACCGACTGATTCCTTTAGTGCACAATTTCATTACCCTCAAAACCCTCCACGTATGTAGCTTAAAACGAAGAAAACAGTGCAAATGTCAACTTTGTGCTTCACAACAGCTTTACAGTGCTCCTCATCTGGAAGACGAGGGGAGAGGTGACTGACTCTTTGGTTGCTGTTGTCATAGCTGATCATTAATTTAAAGGGATAGGACACCCAAAACTGTCAACAGTCGTATAATGAAACATACGGTACACCCTGGTTTTTGCGATGCATAAAGTTTTTCTGGATCTTTGTGCAAAAAAAATATTTAACTCCTGGATGATAATGTTTTATACTTTGTTTTCAGACATCCTCTGAAAATCCCACAAATATGACCCCTGCGCCACATATGTACACACCTGTCATGTGCTATCTCATCATATTTTCACCCTTTAGGCCGAGAGGTAAGGTTATCAGATCCATTTATGACCAAAAGCAAAGGTCATCACACATCACAAGGAAAAAACAGAAAACACAGATTTCAGTGCCTTGGTTATGTACTATGTAAATGTATTGCAAAGGTCCCATTCCAATACTTAGAACTACATCCTTGACAATTTCAGTAACAAGCCAATTAACTGTTTGCTAAACCACTCCTCCAAACCGATAACACCCCAGGCCTGTCAAGCTTTGGATTTATCCACAATTTGTTTTTAACAAGAGTGGTTCTTCATATATAAAAATTTGGGAGCTACTGTCTTTTGTTTTCAGTCTTTTAAAAACCAAACACATAAGAACTGTAATGAATTGATTAAATAGTGTGTTTACCTGCTCTTTCAAGTCAAACAGCACTTCATTTAACAAGTTATTTTGTGGGATTACAGTCGAGTCTCATTTTTTGAACTGGAACCTGCACTTGTACAAGTATCTTTTCTATATATAGGCATTCAAACAGGTTATGTTAGACAAATAATATTTTATACATATCTCTAAACTGCAAGACAAAAGCAGTCTTGCAACTCAGGGAGTTAGCATCCGCTAATAAGCTAGCGTTAACGAAACAAAGCTGATAAAATCTGCCATTGTTGTAATTTCAGTTAAAATCACAAAATCAGTAGTCATTGGCTAGAAATCAAAAGCCTGCTTCTATATCCTTGGGTGGGTGGCGATGCTTAGGTTACTTTTTCGAGAAATCTGTGTGACGATTGCGATTGTCAAGTTTTGGAACGGGGCCACAGAGTGGCGCTCTATCCCTGCACTATGTGGGTTGACCTCATGGTTGCAGAGGTCGAGAGCCCAGCTCATTGGTTAAGGTTGGGCAAGGTGCTCCAGTGCCTCTCCCTCGCAGCGCATACAGTGGTAGCCCATTGTAGATGTGACGTCGAAGCAGCCCTGGGTGAGGTAGAAGTCCAGAGATGATTTGTTCCAGTCCAGAACGGTGAAGTTGAGCTGGTTGCAGCCGGCGGCCAGGCCCAACTTCAGAACAGCAACGTTAAATGAAAAGACAAATGCTGAGTACTGCAGTGCTGATATGATGGAAGGAAATTTTCACCAATATATGCAAACTCAAAGCCATGATATGCATTATTTTGTATTTCAAATTTACAAACAGTGCAAATCACAAATAAATAGCTGATGTTTTACTCACCTGTGCTACCTTGCTCATAAGTGCTTTACCAATACCCTTCCCTAAAAGACAGATAGCACATTATTACTTAAGATGTCTTGTATATACTGTATAGATATGCTGTTTTTGAGACAGAGTACCGTACCTCTGAACTCAGGCATCACATACAAGTCCTCCATATAAACAGCTCTGCCCATCCATGAGCTGTAGGAATAGAAGTAAAGTGCATAGCCTATCTTCGTATGGCCTGAAAGCAAACAGTCAAAAGAGTGAAATCAATGCACATGGAAAATAAGAGAATATTTGTCATATCACAGTTTAAGTCACTCTTTAATAACTACAGCATGATTTTTCCATGTCGTGTTCTCATATCATTCTCTGACATTTTCTGTTTGGAATTTTATGAATTGATCTCAGTAGCCAGGATATAACAGATGTGCTGTTACACAATCAGTCCTGATTTATTATCTTCATTATTTCACTGGTGCTGTAATTCTCAAACATGTCCACACAGAGACTTATTGGGCACAGATCTTTGAAAAATGCAGCCTGGCTGGTTTGGACAAACTACAGATTTAGGTGTGATACAACGTCTAAGGAAACAATGCAGCCAGTATAATTAAGCAAACTTTTATTTCAACTCCTCCAGTTTGGTTTCAGGTTGATGATTTTAAAGCAATATTTATATATTTTGACCACTTGGGGGCAGGAGAGCAAGCAACACATTGACATATTATTATCTCATGACGTTAACATGGCTAACGTGTTAGCTAACACGTGCTTCTAACCACTTGGCAAAAATAACTTCTCTCTTTTTGCTCTTTAATTGGTCTCCACCAATTTCTGAGGGAAAAATCTGGCTCTTTAGCTGCTAGATGCGTCCGTTAGCCACTAGCTATGGTGTGTTAGCTAGTTGCTTTGTCTGTCTGTGGTTGGGTCTGGGCAAGAAGCACGCACTTGGTTTATAATTTTTTTCTGAAAACAGCAGCTGGATACTGCTTAAACAACACTGATAAGAGCAATGAGCGTAAACCAAAACATTAAAGCTGGTCGCCAAATCAAAACAATGAGCTTAAAGATAGTAAAACACTCCACAAAGTTGAGAGGAACTGCAGAGTTGGGTGATAATTCTCTGTTAGTTTGTCATTAGGAGCTGTCACTTTTACATTACACGCTGTCATTTGACACATTGTTGGTATAAAAATATTGATTAGTGCAGCTTTAAATTGATCTATCTAAAGCATCCAGACATGGGCAATGTACAATATGTTGTAATGCAGCCAGCAGAAAAACTCCAAATATCAGGCAATTTAGTACATTCTTACTGCTCATGTTGCTATAATCTAGTTTGTTGCTGCTAGCAGTTATATTTCACAATGGTAACCACATGCTAGCATCTTTTTAACCTGTAGAAATTGCCACAGATCTTTGTTTTTCCTCTATTCAGTGTGATTATTAGACTGGGTTGATCTGCCACAAGCTAACCTTCATCCTGTCTTAACTTCAGAGGCTTGGTTATCTGAGTCATGGGTTACTGGCATAGTAAGTCAAATACATACACAGGCAGACACTCCTCAGTATGGAGTCAGATGTCTGAGTCCAGTGGATAGTGGACAGTGATGACTGTATGGAAAAAGGCCTGTGTCATGGAAGAAACAGGCCCAGCTGGGCAGCAGAGCGTATGTTAATGTTCTCATTACTGTATTCAGAGGGGAAAGCAGTGTGTTAGCCTTGTTATGTAAGTGATGTGTAAGGAGAGAGGCCACATCAGCAGTATGCCGTTACATCAGGTCACAAAGACCTCATGAATATGGGCTGAAATACCTGGTGACTGGCTGACAACAAGGGTTAAATGCTGCTGTGTCGCATAATACCTCATTTTAATTGTTATAATATGGGCCATTTATGGCAAAAAGAAATTCAGAAATAAAAATAATCTGAAATAATTAAATGAGCATATTAAAGTGCATTTAATTTTATGTTATCTGTAAGGTAAAAAGAGGAGATGTCTAATTCCAGGCAACAAGTTTGCAACATATGCAGGTTTAAATTCAGCATTGTGTGTACAGCTGCAGAAAATTGGCCATTTTTACCCTTTTTGGAACTCAAATGTTTCCCAGTAACTGGCCATTTTTTTGTTGTTTTGGTTAGGTCTGCAACAGTGTGCCAGAAACCATACTGTAAGTCATGCTGGCATATACAAACATCAGTTTTGGCTGAACCATTTCTGTAAAAAGTACCAGGACATTTCAAGTTTCTCTGCTCTTGGTTTCTTAATTACAAACTTTTCGACACAAAAAGAATAAGATGGATGTTTTTTCTTCTTTGCTGCAGTACATAATTATTCTGGTGACCTAGACCTCCTATCAAATTGTATGGCTTTGGGTTAAGGAATCTGGTTAGGAGAAGACAAAATAACAGTATTTACATCTAGTTTAAACAGTTTAAATCTATAAATAATGTTTGCTTGATTTCTAATTTAAGTGAGGTCACAACAGGTGAAAACATTGACTATTACATCACTGCTCAGAGAGACACTGGAGTTACAATGTGAACAATATGCACAGTTGTTACCCGGTTTTTGACGGTGTTACTGACAGTCCTCTCTCACCTTCTTTGGTTTTGTGCTGCTCTGGCACCTCAGCAATGATCCCGTGGAAGAACGGGTTCTTGGAGAAACCATCCTGCTCCAAGTCTGTTCATAAAAAAAAAAAACAAGAGATACTTATGATTAATAGACTGGTGACAGATTTTCCCCCAAATTAAGGTCACATGTCTCTTGGTCGTTTCACAAAGAGTTGATGGCCTCTTTTCACTGTCTCAGGGCTGTAGCTAAATTGAGATCATGTCTGGAAAGTGGCACACTTTTTAGGCCTAATCCAGTATTTTCTCACCAGAATTAAGTTTTTCTTGATCAAAATTTGAATTCACTTCCTAGTAAGATTTCTACTTATTACACAAATATTACATTATTTCTGGGCATGTTGTTGCCATTTTAGGAACAAAAGGCTGAGAACTTTCCTCTCAGGTTTATAGGTTTATTTGTTTTCCTTGGAAACCAAAAATGTTGCCACAAGGTCCATTTATTATCTAGTTAGTACTAGATACAAAGTCCCCAAAGTAAACAGAAATGTCAAATTTAACAAGTAAATACTCCAAATGGACGAACTCCATCTGCTAAGGAAGAAAAGTAATGCAATCGAAAGATCCAGAAAGCAACTACTAAATGGTCTCACTGGTGAGATGGTTTTTCCAATACTGTTTCCAAGGTCAAGAATTAACTTTCCATCTCTGCTGCAATAATATCAGCATCTCCATTAAAGCTCATCTTGTTTTTATAAGGGTCAAATTAATTTTGATGTAAGGTCAAGGCAGAGGACTGTACATTTAACAGATTTTTTTTAAACACAGCTCCTCATACTGTACCTCTCTGCGTGACTTTCACATGGTCTGCCATTTTCTCATATTCAGCCAGTTCCTGTGGAATAAAAAACATCAGCTGACATTATTTATTGCTATTCCTGAAACATTAAACATGCCATTTAGCGCCGGTCTATTAGTACTACATCCTAGATGCACTGAACCAAATGACCTGAAGTGACACTTTGACAGGTACATACACATCAGGCGCTCTAATAAAGACGCAGCTCATCCAATAATATCATAATAATGTAATAACAGCGTCGTTCCCAAGAAGTGATCTACTGACGTAAGCCCGAGAGTCATGGCTGCTAACTGTCTTCCGAGTCATATACAGCCGCACTGACTGCACGCGCACACGTGTCCGCTAACCATGATCATCCGCGCGATGTCCTTGCAGTCTTCCACGTTGGCTGCACGGATTGAGAACTCCATCTCGGGGTTGGATGTGGCTCACAGTGCCGTGGTGCTCCGCTCAGTTACTGGTTGTAGATATAACGTGGTACAGGACTGTGGGGACTGCAGCTGTACTGTAGCATGTGTACCCCCCAAGACCAAGCTGGACTGGAAACTGAGCTGAGAGCGCCCTCCTCCAGGAAGGAGGTGATCGGGGGAATTGACTCCCCATGCGGCCTAAAAGGTACATTAAAGGATTATGAAACATCCGCCATAAAGCGTTTTTAAGTGACAGCTAATGGCATAATTACAGCCAAATGAACCATTTACCAACCCTTTACGGACAAGAACATCTCTTCGGCTGGTGTTTATCATCCTCCTGCAGGGGCCAAGTTAATCCTCTAGGGGGCTCCAGGGCAAAACAACAAATTAAAACAAGCTCATTGAAACACATAAAACGTGGGGCCTTCAGGGGCCTTGAGAGTCTTAGGCTTCAGGGCAGTTGCCTGCTTTCCCTGGTTGGTAATCCAGCCTCACCTCCAGCTGGACATGAGGCAATACTTATTTACTATCAATTTATTACCAGTGACAGACTTGATAGATTATTGTAAAAATCTCACCAACATTTATATTTGCTGATGTCCCACAAATCTTCTGCTGATGGCTCATTAGAGAATGAGAAAGCCACAGATCCTTCATTAATTACGATAAAAGACATTTACAACCACAGACTAGATGGTTTATTAGAAAATGAGAAACTCATGCTCATGAAACTTTATTAATGTTTTTCTATTTGCAGCTGTAGACTTGATGGCTTATTTGGTTCAGATGTTCTACCACAGCTCTTGTTCAGGAAAGTACGTGGTCATGCAGGACTGAGGCAGATATTTAGCGTCCAGAGGGATTTCTCACAACTTGACTTATTATGTATAAAATACCAGAAAGTAAAAACAGAAAAATACAACAAAAATAGTTATCCATGTTTGTTGAAGCCTTTTAAAATCTTTAAAGCAATGATAAATATCTTGGAACACCAACACACAGATTGGTGAGGACATTGTTAAATATTCATAATCCCCAGAGGATGATTTAGTGACACCATTTTGACCTTTCATATGGGACATCAGGTCAAGGCTTCCCCATGACTTGACACTTTGGTCCACAAGTTATTACAGAAATTATTGGCCAGATTTCCATGAAATGTGCTGTGGGTGTTCATGATCCCCAGAGGATCAATCCAGATTTTAGGTTTATTGACCCCCTGACCTTCATCCACAGAGCTGCAATCAGGCCTAATTTTTTCTATATATGTATATCTCTATATATGTATATCAAAATCAGATCTGCAGGTTGCCATGACATCCACTGAGCACATTTCTGCTTCCAAGAAGATGAACCTTTTCCATTTGAAGCTCTCCATGAACTCTCGTTGAGCACTATCCCTGGGCTAAAATGTCAACACAAGAAAAGTCATAATTCTGCCTGGAAAACTACCATGAAACTTGCTAAGCAGATTTATACCTAAGTGAATGAATTGTAATTTTGATTACCCTCACTGCCTTTACTCAAAATAAACTTTACATTCTCCTAACATTCTGATAAAGTTGTGTGCTCCATCAACCATTTTTAGAGAGGTGTAATAACCATTTTAGCCTCTAGATGGAGCCTTAGCAAGGTTTTAGATCTCTGGTCTTATATCTGAGCTGTTTGAAGTGAAGCTGATTAGATCAGTTAATGGATGTGTGTGGAATCAGTTGTGGAAAATATATCATATCATCTCAAATATCAATTAATACAAAATCTAAAACTGTTTTTTCCTCTGAGGAGTTTTGTGTATTTTACTCTGGAGTGGAGCTGTGACTGACCCAGTTATTTAGCTAAGCAAGGCCAGTTTTTTCATAATCTCAAACTGCATGCAGATACACTGAACTGTGAATATTTCTAAACGCAAGCTGAGGATTATTCCTATTAATAATGAAGCTAATATATCCCATTGGCCTCATGTGTCTGTGTGGGTTAGACTTACACAGTTTTACATTTATGAGTTGTTAAAAACTAAAAATGGCTGGATTTCACAGACGGTGTCAGTGCTGGACAGGTTATATTTAGTTCAAAACGCCTGCGATGACGCACACTGTGGACATGTCATCAAACTGTGAAGTTCAGCACCAGAAATAAGTATGACTTCATGAATTTACAGTTTCACACAGGCATAACGGCAAGTCCCGAACAATTAGAGCGCCAAGATAGAGGAAGCGAGAACATCTTGAAATGAGAAGTAACGACCTGCAGAAGATGACCTCATGAAAGAATGAATGAATGAATCAGCCATGACTATCTGTAAACATGTTATTGGTATCTCTTAATTGAAACATTATTCATCTTGTGAAGGTTTGAATGACATGTCTTCCTTCAGTGAAGCCTGTCAAATGAATTACTCAGCATCTACTTCATGAGACTGAACAATGACATTCGCTTGTAAAATCAGATGATCCTGTCAAAATGCCTCGTGTTTTACCTCACTCGATAATACCAGCTGCTAAATTATGTACCTCAAGAGGCATGGGTGTAAACTTAGACCCCACCCACAGCCTCAGGGCAAAGGTACCAAACATGAAACCTCTCCAACTGTTTAAAAACACTCAAGACTTGGAGAAAGAGAAATAAAGCTTAAGGGTTGCAACCATACTATCCCCAGTGGAAAACATTTACCCAAGTACTTTGCTTAAGTTCATCTTTTCTGTGTGACCCCTCAGTTAAAGCAGTGTAATGATTGTCTGTGAAACCAGACTGCACCAAAACTACAGTCATGTGTGAAGTCTGGTTCAGACTAATAATTGATAAGTGAATCAGCAGTCAGATATCTCAGAGAGGGTCGCCGATTTGTGTTGATTCTACACACAAGTTGCAGTATAAATAGGAGGCTGTGGTTGCTTGAGGCTAAAAATACATTATGTGAGAGATTTGTCACAGTACATGGCATTCTGCAGGGTAGAGGGTGGGGAGGAAATGAGCAGGGAAAGGGGGATTTTTGCTGGGCCAGCTTTCTCCTGGAAAAAAAAATAAGGCGGCCTATACGGCTATTAATAGCTCCAGGAGGATGGTGTGGCTCTTTAAGACTGACTAATGGCTCCTTTCATACGACGCAAGCAGAAAAAACCAGAGCATTGCCGTCGTTTTCATCAGCGGCCTCTCTAGCTCTGCTGATGACGTGTGTAAGACTCCCCCTGACACTTTTTTACAGACGCACTTGAGGACTCACAGGCAACTAGAGGCAGAAACATTGTAGATGATGTTAGTCAGTGGATTGTGAGTAAGAAAGATCGCAGCCTCTCACTGGACTATTCACAGCTGAAAAATGCTACACAACCCTGAGAAAATGATGGTTGGTATTCAAGTAAAGCGCAGTTCTCAGAGTGTTTGATGTCATATCGATTCACTTAAAGTTTATTATTGTTGTGGAGGAAATGGTCAGTTAAAAGATTTTATAATCGTGTTATCTGTGGGTTAGCAAGGCCAGTCCCCCGAGGGAGGGTGTTTGATGTTGAAAGGCCGGCTGGCCCCAGGTTACATCTCTTACATGTCCAAGTACACCATAGGGTGTGCCTGAAAATCAAAAATCATTATATCTATTCTAAACCCTTCACATTACAAGAACTATTCAGTATTTTGAGAATTACTCACATTCGATTTTCTAGCAGAGAGTGATATGAGAAGAGCACTCGTCTGTCCGTTCGATATGAAACTGGACCCAGCAGCTCCTTTACATGTGAGGATGAAGTCAGGAAATGCCCTGGAGGTTTTATATTTTTGTACCAAGAGCTCAAAAGGGGGCATTTGAATTTTTTGTAACTGAAGGATGACTTGTTCTTTGTGGCTTGAGAAAATCACTCTTTTTAAGTGAATCTATTAGATTATCTGAAAAATACACTGTTATGAAGCTTCTTTTTTTTCTAGCTTGTGAAAAGTTTATATTTTGTTCATACATGGTTGTTACAGGACGTGACAGGAAGTGACACTGTCAGTTGTCGTTTGTCACTTCAGGACATACTGTTGTCATTCACAGTATCACGTCTATGATGCAGACTAATTCACAGCACTAAAAGAGTAAAGCCAAGGTCTCACCACTTTTATTCAGTGCTGATGAATAGACCACATATTACATAACACTGACATTATTCACACCTCAGAATATATATAAAAAAGATGGTATCCTCTGTGCCAGCACTAAGGGGTCAAATTGGAAAAAGCCTCACAGCCAAAGTCTGTTAGCGTCATTTAAATGACCCAGTGTGCTGTGGGGTTAACTATCCTGGCCTCCTAACAAAAAGGTAAACCCAGGTTGTTAAAGGTCATGTAAGACGTTGTCGTGGTCTGCTTGAATGCTGTTATGATCTTACTCATCCCAAGATCTAGCAGCCACCTAGCTTAGCTTAGCATAAAAACTGGAAACAGGAGGAAAAACCTATGTCCAAATGAATATCTCAGCCAAGAAATTGTGACACATAACCCGTTATAAAACAATAAATTGTCATTTTTACTCTTCCGTTGTAGTACAAATTAAACAAACTGAATTTTATGGGTGCTGGCAGGCAAGTTTAGACAGAGATAAGATAGCTGTTTTCCCCCGTTTCCAGTCTTTGTGCATGCTAAGCTAAGCTAACCATCTCCTGACTCCAGCTTTGTATTTAACCAATCAGTCTTATCATTTAAGTCTCAACCAGAGACGGAATAAGCCTATTTCCCCTAATGTTTAACTATTTAAAGTCTTAGCTTGGCACATTGTTGGACTGTAACCGGATTTTTTTAGTTCAAATACATCAATCTGACCTGGATTATTTTTGATTTTGTCAAGCCATTGTCTCTCTGACTGCTTGAGAAAGTTATTCCAGTAGATTCAGTACAGTTACATATAACTGCAACTCTTTCAGGCCTGTACAGGAAGCTGCCTCCTCTTCCTGTTTAGTCTAGATTCTGATTGGTCCCTGAGCTCAAGAGCATTTCCACAACAAAGCATTCAACACCACATTCATCAGTATCCAAAAAGGCCTAAAAGGTACAGAATAAAACAGGCAGTGGAAGGGACTGAAATACAGTCAAAACAAAAGAGGAATCTCTGCTGAAACTTCCCTCCCTTCCTCATACAGTTTCCATAAATTCCATTTTTGGACATTATTTTGCTTTCACAAAACAAGTGCCCTGTATAATTAGGAACTCCATTGCATTAGTGTGTGTCTGGATATGAATACAAAGAAACGCCCAGCTCAGGGAAAGTATTGTGATAAGAGCTATTCAAGTGGCTCAACGCCTTTTATTCAGCTTATCATGAATAGTTCTCCCTGGGGATAGAGTGGCCACGTGAGAGTCCAAAAAGTCACATTTTGAATTTATTCTAGGATGTTGTATAATCAGTTGGTCTCTCTTGGCATAAGGTTTCCTGCTGCAAAAAAAGGCCACAATAGTCCGCTATTAGAAGAAATTCAATATCAGAATGAGTGTACCAAATTTGAAAATAAGCCCCTGGATTTAAGGAATTTCCCCAGACAAGGTCTTCCTCCTGTCTGGTCTGCTCATGTTATGCTTAAACCCAACGGCTTCACCCAGTAAGACAAATGAGAAAAAGGAAATTAGCTCATCAGCAGACTGACGCAACCCACATGTAAAGATAACTAGATGAGAAAAAAGCAGACACTGTGTCATTCCCTCTGCTCCACACGGGCCCATCAACATGCCTTATTAGGACATGTGGAGCCAGCTGTGAGTAGGAGCTCAGGGTGGCAGATGTAGCTTTTTGTTTTCTGTTTTTTCTGCTTCCCTTAGAAAAGCCTGAGTCATGTGATTCCTGTGAAGGTCAGGTCACTTGGCCACTCGCTCACCATGGGACTCTGGCCAATTGTGCAGGAGAAAATTAAACAATAACACTTCAGGTACATTTTCGGTAAAGATAAATAGACAGCTAGCTTTCCTGTCAGGAAAAGAAAGAAGTTTCTCTTTTTGGCGCAGCTCCCTGTCAGTATCCAGTTAGCTCTTCTGGGATGAATCAGATATTAAACCTCCTGGTTCACTTTTAGTAAACTGCTGGCAGACATCAAATCTGTGTCATCAATCTGGGATAAATTACACCCTTTCACTCACAACCCAAACAAATAAATTGGCATTTACAAGCCTCATATTTGTATTCTGCCTCCATTAACCATGCAGCTTCTCTTTTTGATCCCAGGTCTGTGACTTGCAGAAGTTACATTTCCTGTCACACTTTTAGCCTCGAGGGCAGGTTAAAACTGAGGTCAACCAAGTTTACAGACAACACCGACTGACGTGTAAACCTGTTGCTTCTGTAAACAAGCATTACTTTTGAATTGTCTTCAAGTGTAATAGGGTTTGCACTGTAGCCCTAAGGCTACAGTGCAAATGTTAAGCTGTCTTGCATATTTGCTCAGGTAAGCACACAGATCAGCACTTTCTGAAATAGAGCATATTAAACTTTGAAACATAAACTTTCTAAATATGCCCCAGTTTGTTTGTTGTTGTTGATGAAGCTAAGGAGAGATTAAATTGGAGCCAGGGATTTCCAGAGAAAACTGCACTAAAAGGGTCAACAAATAGAAACAAGACTAAGAGTCCATGGCAGTGCTAGCAGCTTAGGTTTGGAGTCCACAACCCTACTAACAGCAAGGCTAAGACACAGTGGTGCTTTGAGCTAAATGCTAAAGCTAGCACACAAACATGTCCACAATGGTAATGCTAACATGCTGGTATATAGCAAGCGTAAGGTTTACTGTGTTATAATATTTTAGCATGTTAGCATGCTAACATTATGATTCATATGAGATGGATGGCAGAGACAACAAAGAACCTGTGTGAGGGTTAAAAATACTGTGCGTTCACATTTCACGGAAAGTCAGGGGAGGACCCAAGTTATCGGGATTCATCTTCTGGGGACTATAAATGTCTGTTACAACCATTTTTTATTGCAATCCAGTCAATATTTGTTGAGATATTATGGTGATGTTTTATTATCTATGCACAAGTCCTGAAAATAAACTGTAAGAAATGCTAATGGCACTCTTACACAAGAATTTAATTCTTTTTTAATCAACTATTGTCCCTGTGTTGTTAACCAAGACAATACTCTCTTATGTTCCCTGACCACAAACAGTAAACAAACAAGGGGCTGTACATCAGCTCCACAAATTCCTGTATTTCCACAAAAAAACAGCAGCTTGTGATGTGCATGTACCGCAAACTCCAAACACACAGAAGCACATAAGCTACTGTAGCAACATCCTGAGGAAATTGCCTCTCCCTTAAAGCTCTTCTGCAATGAGGCATCAAAGCTTTGGCTTTAGCCAAAAAATGGGACGCATGTGTGTGAGATTAAGCGGGTTTTTACATAACAATAAAACAACTTCACAATTTATTGGGTACTTTTGAGTTTCCTAGTTATCAAATGTGGAAGCCTCCCATATCTTCTCTTTCTTGTGCGTAAGTCATTTCCTTCGATTTGATTCCTTTGAATTTAGGGGAATAACAGGAAAACTGACTATGAGGCCAGCAGATACAATAAACCCCCACTGATGACTTTTCTTTTGAATAACTGAGCCATTTCCTTCTATGAAACCAGAGGCCTGTTGTACTTGTTCTGGAAGGTGTAACCAGAGAGTGGATAAAGACTTGGATCTACACACCTCCTGATTTAATCACCTCACTTCACTGGGAGAGCAGCTATTGTCACTTGATTGGGTCAAACCCATGGAAGTATGCTAATCAGCAATGGCGTTGTACGTGCTGACTTACGCTCTTGCCGCTTCCCAAGATAGCAAACATCCTGTATTTGTATTCTTCATAACTTTAGTTATGTCACATTTCTGATCAATGCAAACTTGTATTCGTGACAAGTGTGAGGCCTATAACCCTTCACGTCACAGAAACACAGCATATATTTTGACATAAACAGAGAATTTGTTACTGCTTTCCGCTCTACTTTGCTATGGAAAAGCACTGCAATGCTCCAAATCAAAACATATAACAGCTTGAGATTGACAGATAGAGTTATACAACACACCTCTGCTGCAATTACAAAACTTGTATCGGATGGTGCTTTAACACACTTGTTACACAGGACACACTACTATCATGTTATCTTTTGTAGTAAATATTTGAGAACAGTGCAGTGCAACCCATAAATCTACAGTCACTATTCCTGTTTTCATATCTCCACGCCCCATCGAACTTCCCTTACAGGTAGATGCTCTGCTGGCACATACCGTATGGGTGTGTGTAGTGTTCTGGTAAACAACAACAAAAACTGGTATGACCAGAAATGATGAGCTTGGCAAAAGGACCCTCATTAGGATTCATCCTCTGGGGATCAGAAATGTGTGTACAAAATTTCATAGGAATCCATAGTTGTTTGAGTCTGGACCAAAACTGTTGAACGGACCATCTGAGTAACATTGTTGAGCCTCACAGAGCCTCGTGCCAGTGTGGCTCAAAACGATTGGCAGCTCTGACAATTATCAAATGAAGGTACAAGTTCGCAGTATTCTTTTTATAGCACTGGATGTTACGGCTCCAGGGACAGATTGTAAAGTTCTTTTTGCCTCAATAGAACTCAGATATATCAAACTGGAATGCTGCCTTCATTGTTGACATGCCCAGCTACTGTAGATACACATCAGTAAGTGCCTGTGACATCTGATTTACAGCAGTTTAGGAAAAGAGAACTGGGTGTAAAACACTACCATGAATACATGGCAGCTTATATAGTGTCAGTTTACTTCCTAAATTTTCTGTTTGCCTTGCCTCCAACAATAGCAGTGTTACATCCCTGTTTGTCTTCTCAGAATAAAGGTCACAACCTTGTACATAAAATGGCAACTATTCTAAGCAACAGTGTGTATCAGATAACTCAGTAAACCTGCTTCTTGGAGCAGGCCTCTGGTCTTTGAGACTCGGTTCAGTGGAGTTGGAGTAGCCCTCCAGTCTGAGTCAGTTACTGTCTATCTTCAGGATAAACTGAAAATGAATCTTATCAACAAGCTTTTAATTCCCCCTCTCTCAGCTACTTGCTTGTCTTGTTATAGGTACACTCTGATTTTTTTCCTCAAAATCCTCAAATATCCTCCCAGCTCCTCAGCTGTGAACTGCGTTGACGTTTACCATTCAAGGAGCTGTTTTGTCATGAAGTGAAATTGCTTGGACCTCCCACTTTCCTTCACACTGCCTGCTGTACTCAGAGTGTCTTTGTTTGTTTGTTTTGACTTTTAATTACCTGTGCAGAGGGTTGTAAACTTGTTGGTTTCAGTCTGAAGTAGCAGTCAGGACATTTGAATTAATAGCAGCCAATTAGTTTCTGAGCAATTGGGTGTGTCTGTATCAGCCACACCCACTGATAATAATAATGTCTTGCTGCTAATTGTGGAGATTTTGCTCTTTGATTCTGAGGGAAGCTGCTGTGATATTTTTAACATCAAAAATCTGCTGCTGCAGTTGTAGCTCTGTAGTTTTGTGTTTGGGCACGGTGGTGCTTTGAGCTAAATGCTAATATCAGCATGCTTACAATGACATTGCTAATTCACTAATGTTTAAAGGAAATATCACTGTAAGACAGCAGAGAACAAAGCACCAACGAACATTATCATTTCCTGGAAGTACTACCACAAAACAGTTTGGTGCCACACCATGCTCACCATCTTAGTTTGGCACGTTAGCATGCAAAAGTGTGCTAATTAGCACCAAACACAAGATACAACTGAGGCTGATGGGAATTACATAAATATTTGTACAGTATTTGGTGCCAATTCAGGTACATATTGAAATATTTCACTGAATGAGTGGAAGGTTTCATGAGGGTGAAAAATTTAATTTCATGGCCGTCCATTGGGCATTTGCCAAGATATAACTCTGAACCATAAATGTCAACATGCACTACAGGAAAAGTCAAGGGAACAGCAAAGTCAGTAGGATTCATCCTCTGGGGACCATAAATGTCTGTATAAAATGTCATGGCTATCCACCGAATCATTATGAAGTTACTTGATACTGTTATCCCTCGAGCCACTCTGCTAGCAAGGCTAGACAACCAAGTAGGATTGGAAATACAAACTGCATCACTGACGTCTTAAAATAGTGAAAACACATCTTGAGGTGGATTAAACCTGTACAGTATCCAGCACTTTTCTGCATTATATGAATATTGGTATATCTTCTGAACAGTGCTTTGACGTCCACAGTCTTTACCAATCAAATGGGCATTTTAAGACCTCAAAGTGTGCACTTGCTGAATGGTTCTCACCAGCTATATTTCAATATGCCACAACATGCTCTTATAAGCTCCAGAACTGCAGCTGCACCCCTGCTTATGCCACAGTTTGGATGCTGACTCTGTTCTTGTTGCCTGTTGTGAGATACGTAGGGAGGGTGGGTGCCTGTCTGAGATGGTCCATTATGTCACTGGTGCCCCAAGAATAGTTCCAGTGTGTCCTGCTAGGCACTGAGGCGAGTGTGACGTCCAGAACTTAACTGTTGTTGGGCCAAACCCAGAAGAAACAGGGGCCCTACTGTTTCCCCACGTCAGGCACACCCAGCCACACACACACACACACACACACACACGTAGAGACGCACAGACGCATACACACATGGAACCGTTTAAAGTTTTCCTCTGCCACTGTTCAAAATGCCCCCAGAATAAACACTCAAAGCAGATCTGAACCAGTGAGGCCAACGAACCCCATTAGAGACAGGCTGTGACGCAATGCGACGGTAATGAGAGGTAGTGGGTTTCAGATGTTTTCTCAGTATGGTATTGCACATATGCTTAAATACTGTGAATGTGAAACTTGGGCTTGTGAAATGATGTCACTTAACACCTACATTTCAAACATTTTAACTGGCCATGCAGATTCAAAGACATAATGTATTATCAGTATTAATTTTGTCTATTTAAAAAGCAAAAGTGGCCAAAAGTTGAATATGTAGGTTGGATTTGGACCTTTGGTTGGACAAAACAAAACATTTGAAAATATCATCTTGCTAAAATTCGATAATATTAAACAATTAGGTGATTAGTTGAAAAATAAGCAACAGATTCATCCATGATAAAAATACTTTTCAGCTCAAAAATCAATAAATTATTTATATGAATATATGGTGACAAATTACTGGTGTTAAACCTAACTTTCTTTAAATCTTTACTTTAAACTGCTTTTTAGCTGTTGATCCAGTCATTACAAACTGCAGCCCCCAGATGAGTCTCAAACTTTTACAAAGAAACCAAGAGACACACACGGGAGAAACTGTGGTAAAGGGTCAAATATATACAGGTATATTTATATAAACAGAACGCGAGGTATCCTTAAAACAATGCCAGTAAGTGAAACAAAGTCAGGTCAATTGTTACCCATCCTGCCATATACAGTAACTCCCTCCTCCCTCCCCTGCAGACCTCCCTCTGCGCACACCACCCAGCCTCCTCACTGCTCAGACGCAAGTGCTCGTCCACGCTGTGTGACGAGCTCGCGCCTACGCTGTTTAAAACGGTTCTCCCACGGGCTCTGTGATTCACTCAACCTAACACGCCGAACACAGAGAGAGAGACAGAGAGAGAGAGAGAGAGCGCGAGCGAGCATGATTTAGTCTAGTACATAAACTGTCTCCGCGTGACTTGTCGTTTATTTGCGTATGGGGGACACTGAGCTCCAGAGAACAACCTGAGTTTTGTGTGAACGTGCAGGATACTTCCACCTGACCCAGGAGTATTTGAAAAAAAGAGCACGGCACTCTGCAATTCACCTGAGCCGCACGAGGACATCGTTTGCATGAAACTGTGCCCAGGTAAGACGTGTTTTGGAAAAGTACAGAAGATAATTTGAATAGCACACTTAAAATTCCGTTCTAGTTTAAATACTGTTCTTTGATAGTTGTTTTATTCCTCTTTGAAGTGTCTGCTGAGAAATGTAAATGGTTTAGGACAAAGTTAAGCAGCTTTTTTGCCCCGAAGTGAGGATTTCGCTCCGGAGCACGCCGAACCACGCTTAAAAATCTATCAATTTCATGTTCTCTCGCTTATTCCTGCGATTATATGTTGAACATCATATGTTTGAGTTGTGTTAAACAATCACTACACTATAGTAGTTAATTCGGCAAAAAGGAAGGAGCACATTGCTTGGACAAAACTCAAGCTTTCCAAATATTGTTTGCCATTCCTCTACACATTGCTATTTTGTATGGGGAAGGTTAGGAGATTAGGTGAACTCTACTCCTCATGTTAAGTAGGATTCATCTTCACATGTAGAATGAGTCCATAACATAACCTCTCATTTTTTATTTTTTTTATTGCAACATATTTTGAATAAAGTTATGGCCAAGAATCGAAATATAAGCAGAAATGTGAAAAATGCTCTAGAATACAACAGGATGAAGCATTTGGATCTGACAGCTCTTTGTACCAGTCAGAAAACAGAGGGATAGTTGTGTATTTTAGGATACACAGAGAATTTGATGCACGTGAGGCGTAACCTGGATGTAAATTAGAACCAGTTTTGTACAGTAGCTGTGGTTTAATGAAAATATGTACCTATTTATTTGTTGTTTCAGTGTTTTGCATGTTCCTGTCCTACACAGGTACACGTCTATGTCCAGGATCGTACTGGGCTCTGCTTCTTTTTCGTGATGTGACACACTCACAGAGGCACGCCATTGTTTTGCAGGGAGAAATATTTAGGAGAGGGAATGCAAAGCTGTTTCCTGCACTAACAATGGCCACCACCTTGGAACAGTCGGCGGTTCTCTGTCTGAGTCGCTTCTGAGGAGGGAGCTAGGATGTTGAAAGAATGGCCAAGAAAAGAGAAAGGGGAAAAAATAAAGCGCAAAACAATGGAGAGCAGGCAGTTCTGTGAGTTTTGTAGGATGGGAGACAATGGGGGGGCCAGATATGGTTGCATAAGACTTGAGCTGGCGAGGTCACAGAAGTCTTTAAGTCCAGGATATAATAGTATGGTGTTATGAGTGTTGTTTTTAATACTCGGTGTTGGGTTAAAGAGGTTAGAGGTTAAAGAAGACTGTGTACCTGTCTGATCGCTTTTGTATCACCTGTGTACTACAATAACCTTCCATTTATTTTGGAGTGCTTCCAGTTCGTCAGTGTGTTTGTATGTCTCTTAAGGGTTCACTGCTTTGAGGACAAAGCCCAAACCAAACCTGACTGTAAATATTTAATGCCTGGTGTCTCTGGTGAATGAATATTCCTCACTGAATGCGTCACTTTAGTAACTGATCCTGTTTGGTGGCCTTTGTTTTTTCTATGCTGTGGTACAAGTTGTGCTGACTGTGTGTTTTTTTTTTTTTCCCCAACGCTTCAAGCAGTTGTAAGCATGAAGTTGCACAAAATGTGTGTCAATCAGGAGTTTCTTCATTCCTAAGAAAATCCTTGATGTCAAAACAATCCATGTCCTGGATGTAATCTCTCCTTCACTTTATTTAACTCTGAACAAAGCTTAAGCATCTGTCTGGCTTCATTATTAATGCGTCTTTGAAACCGACCCGCTAACATCACTGTCTTTATCTGCCTCATTTCAGATAAAAGCAGTGGATGCAACTACGCTCCATTTATAGAAGAAAGGTGGAAGAGTGGGAGAAGCTCTGAAGAGGACCAGTTGACCAGCAGCAGTTACACCTCAGCGAAAATCTCCTCCAAACCCAACCTGAAACACATCATGTCTCTCAGCACTTTCCACCTCATGCAGACCCTCAAGAACTCCCCTGCTGCATTGCGTCGCCGCTTCCGCCGCGACCGCACGGAGTCTTTGTCCCACGGTGACCCTCTCTTCAAAGTCCACTACCTGGGCACGGAGAAAATCTTCTCCCTGGATCGGGAGCAGGCCCAGGACGCCATCAGCCACCTGCTGGAAGGCATTGCCAACGGGAAGAAGCTGAGCAAAGATCACGCCCTGGTGGTGCGCCCGAGATACGTCGAGGTCAAGGAGCTGAGCACGGGCAGGCAGCTCACCAAGACGTACCTGCAGGACATTGCGTACTGCGCTGCTGACGCCAACCGGCCCAACGTCTTCCTCTACATCTGCAAGCATCACGGGCAGCAGCTGCAATGCCGGGTGTTCTGGTGCAGCCGGGCGGAGAGGGCACGGGACATGACGGCCTGTCTGGCTCACTCCTTCCAGCGGGCGCTGAGCGACTGGCAGCAGGACGGCTCGGCCACGCTGCCAGGGGAGGTGAAGGGGAAACGGGTAGAGGAGTCGTCCAACTCTCCTGCCAACGCGAAGAGCTCCACCCTGCCTGCCAGTCTGGGCAAAGGTGAGAGAGCAGTAATTACAGAAACAGTGAAGTTAAGAGAACTGTGCTGGAGTAGTTGGTAGTAAATGAATAGCCTCTCTAGGACACTCTAGAGTCGAGGTTGGCCGACTGTTCATAATTAATATTTAAACACCAGTGTTCTTTTTAGTTTGCAGCTGCCAAGCTAACATCTCTGACCTATCACTGTGTGTCTCCTCCTCAGTTCGCTGGAAGAAGAGAGGCTCTGTGTCTCGCAGCCCCCTGAGGGCCATCACCAGGAGAGGATCTGCCTCCGACAGCTGGAACTGAACGCCCCGCCCCCAGGTTTAAACCCCCTCAACTACGGGACCATGTTAATCTAATGACAACCTCAAGGATGACAGCACTGAAGGGAGGGAGGGAGTGATGACAAGACAGAGGGAAGGACAAAGGGGACGCAACTGGGAAGTGGGGAAAGTCTGTATTTGGACGTAACTGTGTGAGGACTCTGCTTGTGAAAGGATGTTGCCATAATCAGTGAGTGTGTGGACTTGAAGGTTCGTGACGCGCCAAAGCCGTCTGACGGCTTTCTTTGCAGAGCGCGGTGCTCCGAAGCGGCGTGAGATGCCGTTGACGGCTTTCTTTGTTCACCTGTCAGTGAAGGATGTGAGGACTTGTGAGTGGCTGCCGCTGGGAGGAGCAGATTTGATTCACCTCATCATGACTGTTCTCGGTTGGCTTGTTTGTTTTTAAGGAGTCTGCTCGATACAGAGGCCACTGAGGGGGTTTGGTCTGTTGGAAAGAGACAGTTAAACCAACAGTGATGCTGTCAAATGATCCACAGGCAAAACTGGAAAAAGACAACGAGAGTCTTGATGTTTTTGAAGGCTGATTTTTATTTAACTGACATTTGTGACAGGTCATGATGATTTTATTTGTTTTTTTACCTATGTGGCACTAGAGAGTATGTTTCTCTTCATTTTTTTAAATTGGATGGACAAAACCAAACTTTTAATAGCTATTGTGGGAGTTTGCAAGATTACATCCTGTAGATGTCAAGATACAGAGAAAAATGCTGCCATGTCATAGAAAAGTAATACTGTCTCCATTGATAATTTCTGAGCACTTTCCAAATTTCCAGCTGTAAAATTTGACACGTGAACACATCACAGTTTAATTCCTACTCATGAAACCATAAGTTTTACCATGTCTGACTGCATTTTAAGAGGCCATTTGCTCTTATGAACTGTAAGACAGGCCCAGCACCTGCATTATAAATAATAAAAAGACCTCTGCAGAACTTGCAGGGTCAAGAGAATCCTCCCCTCACGCACTACAGCAACATCCTGCAAAAAACAAACAGACCCTGCCTGTTCCACAACGATAAATAATTTGCATCTATGTGGAAAGAACCCATTCGGTCAGCCATGACTCGCAGGGTTTGTTTGCGTCCCGAACACTGGGAACGCTGTGTTCCCAGTATGGAGCCTCTGTGAGGAATGTGCGGCCGTGCACCTGCATTCCAATGGGGGGAAATCTGAGATGGAGAATCTTCTTAAAAAGCTCCAAATTCCTCACCATGTCCAGCCATGACTTTGCATTTGGAGCGGCCTCATCAGCAAGACGCTACAATGTGCTTTTAAGTCTCGAAGCCTCGACTCGTTCGCATTATCAAAGCCATAAAAGGTCGCCCTGACTACTTAAGTCCTCTTAAAGTGACGGTTATCGGCATTGATATGTGCAGAATTGCATAATGTGCTCTCATGAAGGCCATTTCTGTCCAAGGTTTACAAATGAGAGACTTGAGGGTTAGAGCTGCACCCTGGGCCCACCATTCAGTTCTCATTTGTGTTTTCTGACCAAAACTAAGCTAGAGAAGTCACCCTTTTAACAGAAAAGGTGCCTGTGTTTTTTGACCGATGTGCCACTTGGTTTTTATTTTAACTTTTTGTACCCTCAATGTATCTTTTACAAACGGCAGAACCCCCATCTCAGAAAAGGGGGTTAAAGTGCCTGCTTTAAGATGTATTTTATCAATGTACTGTTTTGTCATTGAACATATTTAATTAAATATGTATTTTATGAATTATTAAAACTTTTTTTATACAAGATTTTATGTTTTTGTTTGTTGTCTTTACATGTTGTTGGTTAACTTCTGCAGCTCTGACCCTGATAAATGATTCTGTTTCCAGGATTGAACACTCAAGTTTTAAAATGTTATATTTGGCCTGATGAAAACAGAATTCCTGTCTTTAACTGCGAGTGTGTGTGTGTGGGAGAGGAAGAGATTGAGATTGAAGGGTTTGAGCGGGAGGAGGGTGGCAGGGCAAGACACTCAGAGAGGTCCTGGGATTTTTTAATCTCAGTCATGTGACTCATTTCCCAGGGTCGTTTTGTCCAGCGTTTTCACATTTCCACAACATCTGATACATGTGACTACCTTCCAACTGTAGTAGAAGATGCAGAGGCAGCTCTGGCTAGAGAGTGCAGCCTTGAAACAAACAGCGAGTACGTGACACTGCAAGAGCTCTCCTTGGGCATTTTGTTCGTACAGGTTACATAAACACTCATGGTGAGTCACCCAAGTCTAGTCATTGCAATCATTAAACACACCGAAGCACAAAAAATCATTAAAATAAAACAGAATTCAACTACAGGCAATCCTTCTGTGTGAGGTTTCACCCATGTAAATCTATTTGGTGTCTGTTTTTCTACAAAAAGAAGTTAATAAAAGTGCACTGAGGATATGTCATCCTGATGCAGATCATATACGAACAATCAGGGTCACTCCTCTCCTGAAGAGCCCCGCGCTGTCGGACTGCTGCCCGACCTGGAGGTCTCTCTGTGTCGCTGTAACTCCAGCAGGGACTGGACATGGAGACGCCTCAGAGGCTTCACCTCCTCTACAACTGAAATCATCAAAAACATGAGCTCCAAGTTGAGATGTAGCAACTGGTTATGTAGCTAAACAGCACCACCTGCTGGCTGCAGTAGTATTAACATTAATAGTGCATTAAAACCAAATGATGTGCTGTAGTTTAGTAGTGACACCACCTGCTGCGCTCCATGATTTTCCATTATACCTTTGTCATAGTGCAGTTCATCCCGGTTCCCGTACACCACATATGTTTCCAGGAAAGTTGAGGAGAGCACCTGTGACGAGGAACTGGTCAGGCAGGGGAAGACTATTGATGTAACGCATGTCCAGGGCAAAGGGGTTTGAAGGAGAGGGAACAGTGCACAGGCACACCAGCTCACTGACGATGTCCCAGACACGAATGCCTGAAGAAAAAAAGGACAGAAAGGCATTTTTAAATCCAGCAGACTTCAGTAATTTTTAAAACTAAAGCACCTAAAGCTTTTTTCCACAAACCTAATCCGCACTGAACAGTAGTCCCTGAGAAGGTTAAACTCAAGCGAGGACATCTGCATCTGATTTAGTGCATGGAAACTGGTGTAATTATTGAATCTGTGCAGTGAAACAATAACTTTCTCCTGTTTGGATTCCTCACATTGTTTCCATACCTCGTGTCTGCCAGTCTGCGATGGACTTGAGTTTCATGGGCGTGTCCCTGACCATCGAGTCAGTGCCTCCAATGTTGACCAGGCGCTCGTGATTGGAGCGTATCCAGGCGTAGGGGCGCCCGTACTTGACGTAGCCAGCCAGTAAAAACAGAGTGCAGTTCACCTCCTGTGGAAGGGGACAAAGTGGAGGTTGAGTGAGCGAGTTAATATTAAAGTTTGAAGTTAGGAGGAGAGTGGAAAATGTGTCCAACACTTTGGCCAGTTCTCTGACTGCCTGTAATTAAGTTAAGACTGGATGAAGCACTTACAGGAACTGCTATCTCCCTTTCACTGGGGGATGCTGGGAGAAGATGCTCCTCACTGCTGGGGGCCCTAAGAACACAGAAAGAGGTCAACCAGTGAAATTCAGAGAAACACAATCACAAACACAGTAGCATGAGTCACCTGGAAGTCTGTGGCTGCATCTTGGGCCCTCGTGACTGGGGGTCTCGCGAGGCCGGAGCTTCGCCGGGCAGGGGAGAGCTGCTCCGGCTGTCCAGGCTCGGGGAGCTGCTGCTGGGGGAGACGTCGCTGCTGTTGCAGCTGCTGGTGGAGGTGTATGAGGAGGCTCTGGACACAGCGAAGCCCGGGGAACGCCAACCCTGCGGGACAATGGACAGGTGAGGAAGAGGCACAGAATATTCTCCATACACTGATCTATACACAAACACATTCTGTCTTCAGGAACCAACCAGATCCTCATTGACGACTGTCAGCAGCAGCTCCTCTTTCCCTCTGAGCCAAGGCTGGAAGTATTTAAAGCCCTGTAAGGAAAACAGCACATTTTGCACAACACTGCTTGGCACACTGTGTTTTTAACCTCCCCTGCGTTCACTGCCAGTGTGGTCAGACCTGTAACGATCCAAGCAAAGCCAGGTCACTCAGAAAGTGCTGCAGCTTCCTCTTCTGCTCCCTCTCTCTTTTCTGTTCAAACACAAACACAGAGACAGTGTCACAGGTAGAATACAGATACAGCATCCAACAGGCCTGAACTAAAAATCCTTCAGCACCTCAGGGGAGCCCTATAGACACCAGCACCCTCCCTGTCTAGTATCCTAGCAACACATAGCAACGCCTCCTCCTCGGCATCCTGCATCTCCATCAATAACAAAGACTTTGTTCGTTGTATTAAACGACGTAAATTAGGGACAGTGCTCAGACTGAGATGTAAAACGTAAACGTGCATGCAGCAAAATGCATCACACTGCTTTAAAAATATATCATTCAGAATCCCTGCAGCTGATAAAAGAGCACATTCTGAAAGAAAACAGGACTCACGCTGCTACCGCTCATCTTGATCTAAATTGCAGAGAACGTCGTCTCCTTCCCCGGCGATCATGGCGCGTGCATGCAAACACTAACAGCCCATTAGTCTGCTATTTCTATTTCTTCTATTTCTAACTTCTTTTTCTCAATAACTGCTGCAGTGATGCACAGACAGGACCGAGGTTTTGCTCTAATCGGGTGTTGCCTTTTGGTTTGTCCGCTGCAGAGTGAATATGGAGGGTGTGAAGCCCCCTAGCGGCCATGTTGGTAGACTATCTTTTCCAGTAAAACGAAAATCTTTAACTCCTGCAAAGATGATCACTGTCACCTTGTTGTTGTGGCAGTGCAGCCAAATGTATCACCATGCGGATGTTACAGACAGGATGAGTCCTCATTTTTGGCATATTTCATGTGTGTTAGGAATGAAGCCTGTAGAATACCTGGATAGAAAGTTAGAGTCGTTTGCCTTGTAGACATCTATGACTGAAAGTAGGAGAAATTTTTCAGCAGCCGTCACTGGAATAAATATGTTTTTTTCTCCATAATTTAATGCAACTGGCCCCATCAGATAAACTTTACTGCAGCGTTGGTTGTCCTCTGTGAGTGAAGTCAGACATCCGACAGACGTTTGAACAATCGCTTTATTCAGAGAGAATCAACAGATCAGTGCCTCGTAACAAATCAACATAATGTGCAAAAAGAGCGTTAATTAAGAGGATCAAATCTTAAAAAGCTTTGTCATATCATGTCTAAAGATTGGCTATCTTCACAGAAGACAAAAGACAGTTCAGCCTAAAAGTTCTTGGGGCTGAAGTGAATGAAGAAAGTCCTGATCTCTTTGGGCGAGATGGTGACGGTAAAATCTTTATCTCCACATCTCCAACACCTTTTGTTCTCTAAAAGAAGGAAAAAGGCAGACAATGTGAAATGTGTGTGACAGTAAAATGTAGTGTATTACCATGACTGAGCACAATCAGAAAATAGATCCAATGTTTGGAGCCACTTCTCACTTGTTTCTGAGTTATCTGCCGTCTTCCACTTCCACCTCTGCAGACTGGTGATATCCCAGGTTCCTGTGAGAGAACGCTCCTCCAGCACTTTTACTTCCCCAATGCCCTGCAGAACATCCTGCCCATACAGGAAACCACCATTGAAGAAAAAAAGATGTAAGTAAAATCTATTTTAAAATGAGGAAAATCCAAGGGTTTCAATGTGTAAGAGTTTAAGTTTTTGTGTTGTTTTATCGGCACCTTTAAGTTTATGGTGACTGGCTTTGAAAGCTCAGGGTCTTCTCCCTCTTCAAACAGATGTATGATTCTCAGCAGGACGCGATCATAGTCCGGCTCTGAGCGCAGACCCTTACCTAGAACAATGTCATATAAAAAATAGATTACAAGGACAAACAAATGTCAAACCTACAGATTATCATGCGCCCAGGATTTTCTCCCTGCTCACCTGAGTGTACGTGATTAAGGTGAACGTTGTGATTGGAGCTGTAGTTCCATCCGGGGATGTTGAGGCTGAGCAGGTGGAGGTTTGGCGGCAGAACAACTGAACGCACCGGGGAACTTCCTCTGGGCTCTTTTTCCTGCCAGGGCCTCTCTGAGTGTATGAAAGATTGGTCATGAAAGTGCATTAAGAGTGTGTAACTCTTGTATATTCTGTATTTTGCACTGGTGAACTAATCCCCCCCCCAAAAAAAAGACATAAAATCGAGAACTCACGGGGTTGGTCTATGGGCATGATGACAGGCCTGTGCTGCAGCTCTACTGCCTCCCTCTGGTAAAGCCTGGAGGTGGCACTGATGGAGCCCAGCAACATCCACAGGGTGGGCCTCACAACCGAACTGTCATTGAGGGTCAGGTTGTAGCCGAGGTTCCAGGCCAAGTTGTTCCAAAGACGTCGATGGAGCATGACCTCGAGGGGGAAAAACACAGGATGTTAATATGTCTCTGCGACCGACTGTGTGCTTGTCTTTTGGCTTGCTGTACCTCCAGTTGTCCGTTGGCCTGGCTGGACACACCGTGGGCTCTGTCGCTGACTAACACCAGCCTGCTGAGGTCATCCTCAATGTAGGCTGTCCGAACCATGGGGAAGTAGTTCTGTGAAACACATGTTAATATGGATTACTTTCCATATCACAGGACAAATCACAGAATCTAAGTCATGGAAATGCCCTCTAGCCTAAATCTCAAGAATCCGCTTTATCTGAGGACTTACTCTTGCTAAAGTGTTATTAGTGAACTTCCTGTATGGCCTCTTCATCATCTGGTAGCCATTGTCATCTGTGTGCAGGGTCCTGTTGTTCTTCAGGGCAGTGCTGGTCCTGAGGACGACCTCTGTGTTGAGACGGAGGGGCCCCAGAGAATAGGTCTGCTCCAGCCTGTGACACCGCAGTCTGGTCCCAAAGCATTCTGGGATGCGGGTGGTGATTGAGTAAGCATAGTCTTCATCTCTTTCCTCTCTAAAAACACGCACCATGTTAAATTATAAGAGTGAATGTGACATTTAGGGCTGAAAATTGAGATAAAAATGTATTAATTAAAAGAAAAAGTGCCTTTAACTCACCTGTAGAAGTACTGCCTGATCTCAGACACAATCTTCCCGGGGATAATCTCCATCTCCACAGCTTTATAGGCCCGCACAGCTGAACCGTTGGCGCTGAAGATGTAGTTATCAGAAATGGGCCCTGTTTTCACATCTCCATTTGCGTGGTACTCCCAGAAATCCTGAGTCATCCTTACTCTCCTTTTTTCCTCACTACCGGGGATGACAGAGAGGTCAAAGGTCAGAGAGTTACAATTTCAGTATTTCTGAATCACAAAAGGTAGGGAATAAGTGTGATGATATGTCAGATCTTACAGATAAGTGATGCTGTGCAGCAGATTTGTATCCTGGTCAAACATGAGCTTGTAACATTCATTCAGAACTGGCAGGAGCTTCCTCCCAGTTCGTGCCCGGTCCTGGACGCGGCGTCTCTCAAACAGAACCCCTTTAGCTTTGTAAGTCCGGCTGTACTTGGACCTCCCAGAGCACGGGTTGTCAGAGAACTTAAATGAGTATTTTCTATGCTGAAGACCTCCCAGGTCCACCACGATGAAAAGATCATAGGTCACATTAGACTGTGCTGATCTCTGGATCTGTCACAGACACAGAAAGATATTATTATAGTGTAAATTAAATCGATGCTAATTGTTAGCACAGTTGAGCTTTAAGCTTTCAAACATTTCTTACTATCAGATTTTCAAAAAAAGAAAATAATAATACTTGTGCTGGCACAGGCTGTCCATCATCATCAAAGACGGCTGCATTGGGGAAGTTTACTGTGACGTTGATGATAGTGGTGATGTTCCACGCTAAAGGGTTGTAAACGATGACATGTTGCTCCAGAGTCTGATGAACACCTGACATAAGGAGATTAATCATCAATTTATTTAAATGGTGACCTTGTTTGAGATTAATCTTGATGCAAGTGTTAGCATTTAACTATTTAATATGTGGTATCTTGTTTCTTTAATCCACACACAAGCAGACATGTGAAAACAACGATTATTTATTATTGGGGAAATGCTGCCTTTTCTGTGGTGGCGGGTGCCGAGGATGCTGGGGATGTCGAGGTTGTGAGGAAGCAGAAACAGAGCAGCGAGAAGTTCCTCCACCCCCATCATGGCCTGCACGAGATGCTGCAGGTACATGTCCGCCACCTTGGGAGACTCTGTGCCAGTGATACCATCATGGTGCTGCACCTAAAGACATACGGCAAGTAGCATTTGGTGGTGTTGGAATTGTTTGTGGCTTTAACGTCATTTGCTTTATTTCACGTTGACCCTTTGTGATAAAGGAGTCCAATAGATTGACAGTTTACCTCAGAGACAGCCCAGCGAAGCGCTCTCAGTTTGTCCAGGGCCCAGTCTTTAGCTACGGGTCCATCAGGGAAGCTGATTCGGTACCGGGTGAAAAGAGTTTCAGCCGCGTGCAGCTGGGAGCTAGCTTGCCGTGCCACTCCTTTCAAAACGTTTCTAGAGGCATAAAACCCCGTCCATGCCTGGTATGGTTCTAGGAAATAAAACATATTAGCCACAGCAGATGAGGTGAGAAGGTGATGCTTAAGATAAAGATTCTTACCAGTGGAATATGGCAGAAAATCTTCACTCCCTCGAACCTCCCAAACAAGATTTGATTGGTAGATGGCTTGGAAGTATTCACTTAGACTGGCATACTGGACCGTCACCCCAAACTCTTTGCTGTTCTGGTTGATGTACTTCATTAAAGGATCCATGTTGTTGAATTGTACAGATGAGTTGTAAAACTGTTTGTCACAGCCCTGAAACAAGAGGAACAAATGAACATGTAAGAAGTAAGAGTGTAAGAATCTCAGACAAAACGAACCTTGAAGACAATTTCTTTACTCACCCATGGCCAGAGCACGTGGTTAGTCCTAAACCATGCTGCCCTCTGCTTGATGTTCTCCACCATGGTCTGGGCATAGGCGTGTACTGTCTCCTTAGTGACAGGCAGGCTCATGTTGGGGTAGACTCCATCTTTGGGTGGGTCTGGGAACAAGGCAACTCCGTTCCAGTAGAAACCAGAGCTGCGAACAAAACGCTTCTGGTGACAATTGGCAGTTTTTCTATTCAGTAATACCTCAGACACAGAAAAGGGAGCATTATGTGAACCAGTGACGACTAAACATGGTCTACCTGTTTGAGAATGGCAGGTGGGATGGGGTGCAATAGCTAAACTGGTCCATAGTGTGAGTGAAGATCTGCTGCTTTTCTTTTAGAGAGGGAGAACCTCTCCATACAAACTGTAGGTTCTGTACAAAAAATAGATTATTTCATGAATTTCTTACTTATTTCCTCCACTGACTTACAGAAAGCAAGATCTTTCCATCGTATTTGTATGTAGACTTAGGCACCAACTAATACCTTCTTTTTCTGCATGGTGTCTTTGAGGTCATAGTCAATCCGTGAGATGAGGTGGGCATTGAAACCTGCCAGGGCAAACAGGACCGGCGTAGTAGAGGAAGCTCCAAATGGATCCACGTGCCAGGAGAACTGAGGACGAACCCCGAACGTCTCGTAGAGGAAGCCGTGTCCCTCTGAAACAGCAGGGAGGTTCTGGGTTACTACATACAGTGAGTACTCACCAGAGTCGCAAGTTACACAGACAGGTAATGATTGGTACCACCTGTCATTTGCAATATCTCATCGTCTAGATCAGTCACGGCCTCATCATGCATCACTTGGCCCCCGATGATGAACTCTAATCTGCCTTCTTTTACAAGCTGTCGCACCTAGAAAATCAGCCAAATCATAACATGTTTATTATTTACTGTGAATGTGAAGGGTCCACTGATTTTAATCATGAAGTGCAGGGATTAAATCAGGGATTAAAACCAGGATATTTGTCTCTGCTGCTTTGATTTTGACTACTATTTTTGTAGTCTGTCTCCTGCATATCCCCATATTTTATTAAAAAATACCATTAAATCCCATAGTTCAGAGACTATTACTGAGACTATCTGGCATTATTTGATTGTCAGTACAGAGTAGTGACCCAATAGACCTCCTCACTTGTTTCTTATGGGAGTCTGTGGCCACAGTGTCCCACCACAGGCGAAAAAACTCCTGCTCCACAGCGATGAACCTGCGGTCTTTACCCTTTGACAGCTCCTCTGTCACAGTGGTGTACACATTGGCTGCATAGGCGTGCATACTCTCCTATGGATACATAAACATATTCAGATTCATATTTATGCAGAAAATTAACATATTTGTCCACATTATATGATTTTTAGTAGTTTGGTGAAATGAAACTGTTTAAACTGTAGTCTGTATAATATATGCTTGAGAACTTCAACACCTTATTAGAAAGGCAAGCAGAGAAACCTACCTGAATAGTGTACACCCAGCCCACATCCATGTGACTGTGAGGAATTACAAATGTCTGTATTGGCTTGTTTTCGCCTGTTACTCCATATGTGTAACAGCAACAAAAAATAAACACAAAACCAGTTGAAAATCTCATCTTTTTTTACCCCGTAAAGAAGAAGAAAAATGCCTCTAAACACCTACTTCCTTATTATTATTGTGCTGTAGCATGTGATTCTGACGTTTCAGTACGGAAGCCCAGAGTGACCAAAGTAGTTAAAAAACAAAACCGGCGGTGACCTTTACGCCGGAAACAATCATTGTAAACACTGTGCACCTTTGGAGGTGAAAGCGTATCCTCACATATAAAACAAAAATGTCGAAAAACGTGAGAATTGCATTAGTATTTGGAGGTTTTATAACGGCTGTTGCCGCTGCGTTTTACCCCATATTTTTCTACCCGCTCACGCATAAAGACGAGTACAGTAAGTAGCTTAAAGCTTTCATTTAGTCTCAGTTACTCTATCAGTCTGTTAACAATGCCCAGCCTACTGTCATTTGATATATTGCTGCGTATGTAGACTTGAGCATTGTGCTAATAATTAGTCCGTGCTGCTTTACTTGGCAAAGACAAATTAAGCTAGTTGTTTAAGCTAGGAGACTTTGGCTAACACGTTGTTAAGCGTTGGCACATTTCTTAGTTAACTAGCGTCTGTTTAATGAGACTTTCTCAGTCTTTTCGCATTAATTTTGAAAGATGATGTGGTTTTTATATTCAAGGAAAGCTCTTCACGAATTATACGTTTTAAAAAGGTACACCAACTGTTTGCTAAATGTGGCCAAAGTTAAAAGTAGTGTCCACCTCGCACACCGAGAGGTTTCCTCTCCACTCTTCCGAAACCATAAATATGCAGTAAAACTATCTAAGACAAAGATAAAAAATGATGCCAGGAAAATACATTAAACTAAATAGTTGTGGTTTCAGCATATGTCTAGCCATTTCTGGCCAGCACAGATGGAAAGCTACAGTCCAGGACCTACAGTAAAATTGTGGATAAACATCTTCTAGTGTTACTGACAGTGCAGACAAAAGAGAACAATAAAGGCTGACACTAACCAGCTGCAATGTGAAAATCACTCTGTTTATGACATTGAGTGTGACCGCAAAAGTCCTTTACTAAATGTACTGTGCTGTTTTCTCTTTGCCAGGACAAGTCCAGAAGATAAACCGGGCAGGAATCAACCAGGCAGATGTTCAGCCCGTGGGTAAGAGGACGTAGTATATTTGAACAGGGAGCTGATTTTTGTTTCTGTAGTATATTTACAGTTCATTTATTTATGTCTATCTACATGACAGGTATATTATGTACTTTATGAAGGTAACGTAGGCTGAAACGTCCTAAATGAACGTACTAGCAATAAGCAAGACAGTGTGCTGGGCTTTTGCAATCTGTCAGTATGTATTGGACTTTCTAACTGACTGATATTAAAGGTGCAATATGTAAGTGTTTGCTATCGTTACATTGAAAGCAATGGCGTTAACAACTGTTTACTTATTAGTCCAAAGGAAATGTTGCAGGTTAAACATCAAACTTCATTTCTTTATTCACCAAGAGCTTCAAGTGGTGGAAAGCAACACCAATATCAACTCTCGTTTTGCTTCGATTCCTAACACTTTTCTTCTTCTGAAGTTAGCATGCTAAGCAGCTCGCCCCAGCCCCTTCCGTCTCGTAATAAAACTTTGTGATAATGAGTCACTAGAGCGTCCAGTCTGTCCTCAGTCCAGCATGAGAGGATGAAGAAGTAGCGCTGCTCAGAGGATGTATTCAAAACTCTTGTAAATGCAACAATGGCTGAAGCTCTTGGTAAGTAAATTGCTGTTAATGCTAATGTTGGCTTTGTAAGGATAGCAAAAACTTATTAATAGCACCTTTTAATGGAGATTTTAAAAGTTTATAATTTACAGGATGTCTTAAGCACGTCTGTCCTACACAGATGGACAACATATCTTGATTAGTTTATTTACTGAGTATCAGACAGGATAATATTAATTATATTCATCATATTTTATTCTGTCCAAGTTCAATCCAAAATATCCTGAATGTAAACTTTCTGGAACCCATTGCACTGTCCAATACTGATTTAATTTCACATAATGTTGAAAAATATGTGGTGAGAAAAACTGCCATTATCAGCTCTCTAACATCATCTTCTCTTGCTGACACTGTTTTAATATCTCTTTTTTCCCCAAAGGTGTGAAGATATGGTCTGATCCGTTCAAGTCTACAGGCAAATGAAGAGCAGTGACCTTTGACCTCTGATGCTGTCAGAGCACGCCTTTTTTGATGAGTGCTTGTTGCGAGTGTGAGTGAATGAACAATTTCCACAATGTGTTTAATTATGGCTGTTAAGTGATTCCTTATCCTATAAATAAAATGTAAAGTTTTAAAGCTTAAACAAGATTTCCCTAAAGACTTCTTGACTTTTTTTTTTTTTTTTTTTTTTTTGCTTTAGTGGGGAATAATTATATGTTATATGGCAGCAAATGTGCTCTCTAACACCAGCTCACTGAGCTTAATGTCCAAAAATTTCAAATAACACGAGAGGCTGGTCGTCACTTGTCCACAAGGGGGCACCCCATGCCTGCCTGTGAACACAGAAACCATTGTGTGTATTGTTTTGTTTGTGCATCTTAGATATTTTGGAAAAAAACTTGTATTTCCAGAAGCCTTGCTCTGGTATGCAGCCTGTAGGAAATTATAATAAAATACAGTGGTTTGTTTACCCACCCCATTCAGAAGAATCTCTTCTGACATTTTATTTTGATTTAGTTGATGCGAGAGTCATAAAAACGGTTCAGCAGATGAGGGACAATGTCCAGCAATGTGCAGCATCATCTTCCAAAATGGAAACAGTAGAAACAGAGTTATTCCAGGACACATCACTCTGAATTATCATTTTCCCGTCACAGACACAGGGTTTAACTGTTGCTCGACTTTTTAAATGGCATGTGACTCGAGCTGTGTTTTGCCCATGGGCTGAAAGGACGGGGCAGAGCTCCATGGTCGTCTTGTTCAAAATCCTACTCGATGTGATCCAGACTCCCTTTACGATTCCACGGGTGCTGTAAAAGCAGAGAATTCCAAAACTACCATTTTTTTCCCTGTACTTTTGTGGTTTCCTGACATTGACCAGCATCCCCTTTCAGAGTTTGGTCCATCAAAGTCCTTTTGGAGGAAAGATAGATTAAGAAAGAACTAAAGCATGTGTTTATGGTCCTTCAGAGATGGTGCATTTTTAAAGTTGCCCTTAAATCTTTCACAGTCCTCGATGTAGCCTGTACTTTCGGACTTTTAGGACCATTCGTGAGGCCCGCTGCCAGCAAAACCGACTGCACGGGCCAGCAACGGCCACTCTCCTTCTCAACCCCCCAATCAACAAGCCCCATTGTTTATGAGAGGTTGTTATTGTTGGGCTGCATTCAGAAACAAGAGAAAACTCAAGAGCCCGGCTGTGCAGAGGCGTCCAAAGTAAAGAGAGCAAGGGGTGAGGGGGTGGTTAAGGGAAAAACGAAAAGCAGAAATTCCTCTCATTCCCCGCTGGTGTTTTCCAGATTCCTCAAGCGACAGCTCCTCGGCTGTGTGAGTGAAGTAAGCAACCAGAGGGGAAATTGAAGTGAACGGCGAGAGGAAGAGAACCGCATTCTTGAGGGGACACGTCACCTACACACAGAATAGAGAGACACTCAATCTCTGTTACTTTGCCTGGCAAAGTGTGTAACAGGTTGTGCAGCATGGCCCGCAGCTTTTCAGTCTTGTCTTGCCATGAATCAGAGTTTGAATCAGTGTGACACTCCATGTCGCACATGCACTTTCTCCTTGCGTCAGGCCTCAAGTCTGTACCAGGCTTTTATGGTTCTGTGTTGTCTGCCTCTCTTTATGTGGCCCTTGTCCCATTCAGCCGAATATGTAGATAGACACCCATCACTATAAAACACCCAATAGGGTCACAGTGCACTATGAACTCAACAATGTCGCCTCCGCAGCACTTTTACTATCCTACTATTAACCCATCACACAAATCTCTCTAGGCTATTGAAGAGGTTTTGGAGAGTGGTGGCACATCGTCGCTCAGAGCAGTTTGTTAGGCGTGTGTTCAAGAGCAGCAGATAATTGGACCAAGGGTTCCTAAGTAATTACCATGGGAACAAGAGTTGACAGACAGGCCACCGGGTTGGGGAAACAGCAGAGAGCGTTCGGGAAGGGGCGGGATGGCATGTAAAATACGAGCAGGCGCCTCGCTCGCACTGTGTCGAGTGTGGAAAATAGAAACAGAAAGTAACAAGTTAACAAAAACAAGAACGTTGGAGAGCTCCAAAGAGCCTCTTGAGGACACACTCAGTAATTGGAAACAGAGACCTGTGGTATTCATTTACAGCAAGGGGGATTTCTTTTTTGTTGTTGTTGTTTATTTGTCAGTACACAATTAATTAATGAGGCGTATGCTACCCATCAAAGAAAGAAAGGATATCCCACATTAAGGTGCAGTGAACTCATGAGGCTGTCAGCATGAACATAAAATACAGCCCATAGCTAATAAAAAAAATAACTCCAACATCAGTATGTCCACATTATAAGCATGAGCAAGTACAAAATAAAAAACATCCAGATGGCTACAATCAGATTATTGTGCAAAAGAACACAGATATGCACCTGCCAAATAAAGGAGGAGCAAAAGTTGAATCTGAATTTATGCTACAAATACCAAAATAACAGGAGTGTAAAAATCATGCCAGAGGAAGAAATTAAGACTAAAGCTGAAATAATTAATAAGAATAATTAACTCATTAATTTAGAAAATAACCAGTAGTTGCAGCCCTGATAGTCTTGATTCTGGGTTTCTGCTGGGATCAGTGGTTTAACAATGTACAAAAAGCTGCATCATTTACAAAAGTGCTGCGTAGCCTTTTTAAGTATAATTGAGTTTTTACAAAGGATAGATAACAAAGGGACTTCCTGCATAATATTTCTGAGTAAACACAATTGTAGGCATTCTTCCTAGTCAAAACATGGCGCCTGCATTACCCAAAATTCAACTTACCTCAGTGCACTTGACTATACACAGCTGTGTGTTATGCTAGCAGTGGCTAATATAGCCTTGAGCCGCTATCCTCGAACAGATATGAGGAGCAGGCAACAGAGGTCTGGTAACCTCACTCCTAGTTTTTTTCACTTTCAAACTTGTGGTCACTCAAGTGACATTACTCAAGGCAATTCATTTGATTTTGTGCAGCTCCCAGTGGAGTGACGTCAGGATTTATACAAGTTTTTATTATTATGCATATGTAATAGTACACTCCAAAACCAGAAAACAGACTTTGATGTGTAAAATTGGTGGAGTTCCCCTTCAAGGTCTAAAACTGGATCCTTCAAAACCTAATTCCATAGAGAATAGGTGAACTTTAATTTTTATAATTTCTCTGGAATACATATGCAGGGGTACAAGATCTACTCAGCGCCATAATCTGCACTCTGTCTGTTTGATCAAAGACGTCACCAAAAGTGAAAATAACAAGAATATCGCAGATTATCACTCAAAAACAAATTCAGCACACACGCACACAAGAGCAAACACACGCACCGTTGGTTTTCTCCCACCAAACAAGCAAGAGTCTACATTTCACATCTCAAATACACTGCTTAGCCTTGTAAAACAATGTACCAGAGCACTGTCCACATTCTTGGGTCAGCAGGCGCACGGCTGTGGAAACAGATAGTATAAGTCTGAAGCAGCGTCTAGGAAAAAAGGCACCGGCCAGGCTCGCAGCAGGCAGGCGAGGCAAGCTGCCCCAGTGACAGTGTGGTCTGGAGTGAGCTAGTGTTACAGTTAGTGCGTGCGTGAGCTGAGCGTGCATGTGTGCGCATGTGTCATTCAGGGAAAAAAAGCAAAGAAGTTCAGCTAAGAGGAACCCAGTATCACCCTAGAGACTAAACTGTGGTTGTGGAACTTACTGGAACTCGTTGTGTGTGCACACTTTTGTATTATGTTCATATTTGCCCAAAGCAGGACCACAAATAGATAATTATGGTTTGTTTTAGGTTGCATCTATGCTGCCCAGTCGTGAAGGCATTGCAGCTCATTGCTGTGGCGTGTTGGTTCGTAGTTGAAGCCGCGTGCACAGAGAGCCAATGGTAAAGGGCAGATGATGCAATGATGGTTTGTCTACTATTTGTGTGTGTAAATTAGATTCTCACAGGAAGTTTAAGTTATAAACAGTATGTCTAGTAACTTGGCCACCCAGCAAAGCATGTGTGAAAACATGTCATGTGGTTTCTGCCTCTTAGAGTCTGTTTTTAGCTGAAACATTCATCTAGTAATTAAGAGTTAACATTCGTAACATAGTAATTTTCACAATATTGTAGTAATTAGCGCAATTCTCATTTCTTTCTTTAAATGAGACTGGTGTTGAGAAATCCTTGCTTAACTTTGGGGATCCCTTAAGTTAGCATTCTCACATTAACATTAGGGATGTAATAATTCTGAAACCGAGACTGAAACTAAGACTGAATTTTGCCCCCTCCTCCACAAAGGAGATATGAACTGAACCACTGAACCACTGAACCATGCTTCAAAAAATCACAGTTTGAACCGAACCGTGCCTTAAGACAATCGTTACACCCCACTAGTTATCATATAACAGCAGCAAGGTGAGAACTTAAATCACCAGATGTGTCGTCAGTGGGAAGAGATACAACTACATTCAGTAAACAAGAACATAAAAAAGCTGACAGAAACATGCTAAAATAAAAGGAAGAACAAGTGTCTCTACTGCTTAAACTCAATGGGGCCTTCTCTCTTCACGGCAGTGAATGTGATTAAGCAACACCTCTGAATGAGATGAGTAGGAAATTCTCACATGTGCCAAAATCCTGTCTCTTGGCCCGTGTCCACATATGGATCTGTAGAGGAAATGTTTAAGCAATTAGTTGGAGTTTAAGGTTGGAAAAAAGTTATTATTTCCTCCATCTTCTTTTTTTTTTTCAATGGAGAGGAAAATCTTTGTTATGGACAGACCTCATCATGCAGACCCATCTTTTCCTCTTTTAACGTGTTGTCCCATGTTCCACTGATTCTATGGAACCAAAATGTTGAAAACCACAATTGCATTTAACTCAGAACTGTTTGATTAACAGACAACCACACACACGCATACGTACACACTGATTGAAATATTATTGTCACATATCCTAAACATACACCATTACAGCACCGCTGTCTGAGCCTGTGCGAGCCTCTGCCGTCAATCACGTTATATAGCAGGTTTCCGTTTTACAGTCCCATTATAATCTTAAAAATTTCTTATGCACTAAAACAGCAGGGGAACTGTTGATTTAGGCAAAGCTACTGACAAAGAGGGCCAGCTGCTGTAGGCAATCATGCTGTTCTTCCAAACCTCTCAGAAAGGCTAAGAAAAGAGGGGCGCAGAAAGTGAGGGAGAGTGATTTATAAGGCACCTTAATACTTGACACGTTCATTCGTGAAAATAAGTCTGCGGCCTATCAAAGCCATCGCTTACATTAAAAAACCATGGAAAGCTCTTTTAAACCGCTTTTTTATACCCGGTGGGCCAGTTTTCATTCATATTTCCTGGCACGGCGCTTTACTCCCCCTCAGTCTGAGGGACTTTATCAAAATAAACAGTTTAACCCCGAGACAGCATTTAAAAATTATATTGTAGTGAACAATACAGAAGGTATGCAGTTTCACAGAGCTGTTTAACAGCGTGTAATGCAATAAAGACTGATAGAAATGTGTAATATTATGATCTAATGTGACATACAGAGTCTTGTTTTAGTTGGACTCTATGTGCAAGTGGGCTGAGTGATTCACAGTGTTGAAAATACTCACAATGCCCTGCTATTTTAATGCTTCAAGATGAACTGTATCCTGTTATTAGTGGTTTACACGCAGAGAAAATTAATTCAGTAAGTCAAACATATATCCTATGGCACATCAGCAGCTGTATAGAATGGAATTGTTTTAATAGATAATTAGCATCTACAGTGGTGTGTATTTTCCTTTTAGTGTAAATGGCGTGTGGGTGAGCTGACACAATCTCCCTCTGTGTTCCTCGTGGGTTTTCATTAGGGCCTTGTGGATGACAACAGAATATATGACTTGGCTCGGGACGGGAATTCTGGGAAAGTCATGGAATTTTGGACGCCTTGACGGAACACAGGCTGTCCGCTTTTGGCCCACTCCCCAACGAGGAGGAGGAGGAGGAGGAGGAGGAGGAGGAAGAGGAGGAATCCTGTTGCAGTGTGTTTGTGTGTGTGGCGGAGGGCCTTAAGGACATCCTTAGGGAGCTGACCCAGAACAATGACAGGTTTACAGCACAGCACCAGGCAGGGGAGCTCACATGTGGCTAATATCAAACAGAGACCAGGATCTCTCTGAGCGCTAGAGCAGATTTGACACAACGTGATTGTCCTGATTATGAGCAAGGCTGGTAATCTGTATTTTTGCCTAGGCGGGGAAACTACTGTATCTGTTCAATGCATTTACCTGCGTCACGTAGTCAAAAAATCCTTAAGGCTCTTAAGAGGAAAATCCATGAGGAATCACTTGTATTTTGGAACGACTTTTGGATTTTTTTTGCTGATGACTAACATGCAAAGTTATTTCAGTAACTTCTGTGGAATATCTAAAAACAAAACTTACTGATATGTTTCACATTATTGCTCACAGATCTGGGAAAATGAGGCAAATAAATTCAAGTCACAAAAATGAGGACTTAACTTGGACCTGACTGCTGTGAGACTTCGTTCCCTAAAGACTTGGCCACATCTGCAACTTGAATGTCAAAACATTTGAGTGTCAGGTTTGTAAAATCCCAAAATGGTCTGCATTACTCGTCTGTCAGGAAATGAGATTTAAAGTCTGTTCATGAGGACTTGAGGCTTAACTTGAGGCTGTCACCATTACAAGACTTGAGACACAAGACTTAAAGTCTGACTCGGACTTGTTCAAATTACTTGTGTCTTGTCACCAGTAACTTGTGACTTGACCTTGACTTGTTCTTAAGTAACGTAGATTTGACTTGAGACTTTGTGTGACAGATTTGATTTAATACTAACCTTAATCACAAACCTTTGGACTTGACTTGGACTCAAGTTACTTGGATTGGACTAGACTTGAGACTTGCTCTCACAACATTGAAATTCACATGGGTTTGTCTCACATGACTTGAGACTTGACTTGAAACTTACTATGACAGACTTGACACTGTATTTAAGAATTTAGACTTAATTTGGACTTGATTTGGAATCAAATTACTTGGCTTGGACTTGTCATCTGTCACAAGACTTCTGACCTTACTTGGACTTGTTCTTAATGACTTGAGATGTAAGTTGACCTTCCCCTCAAAAGACTCAAACACAATTTCTGATTGTTTTCATGATATCTTAGCCACTGAGAACAGCACCATCAATTTTAAGTTAAGATTGTGGAAATGGTAATGTTGTATCCTTTTCAATAGCTTTAAAACATTGGAAAGGATTTTCTTTCCACAACTGCTCAAGAACTTCATTATTTCCTACATTTGTTTGCCTCAGCTGTACGTGCAATGGAGGGTCAAAAATAAACCTTGGTCATGTCATGTGCATAACCCTAAACCTAACCACAGGATTAAATAGCACCCATATGCACTGATGTCAGTAGGAAATTTGCAAAAACGATTGAATTGCACGCGTAAACCTCATCCTCATATTCTGTCCAAAGGGTATACTTCTGCTATTTAATGCCATTTACAGAAGAAAGCCACCCCGAGATGAAAGCAGAATCATATCCCACCTGAGCTACAAATGATCTCTCCCTTTGGGCAATGAGCTTACTTTGTGGTCTCCCTTTTCCCTGCTCCCTGCTCCCCTCATCCATCCATCCCTTCTTTCCTGCTCCATTCAGAGAGAGAGAGAGAACAAACCACATGTTTCAGGGAGGAATCCTGAACGGGCAGCATCCCAGACCAAAGTACCTCCAGCTCTCCTGCCCCCTGGCATCACTTAGCTCTACCCTGTCATTAAGGACAGGGTTGGATGATTTGTGTTGGAACTCAGCCCTTTGTTGGAGTAGGATGGGTGCAGAGGGGGGAGAGACGGAGAGCGAGGGGGGGGACAGAGGAATGATGTCATCCCAGGTCGGCTCTGGAAGTGGTCCGGGACCTGTGGTGGCAGGAATGGTGTTGCCTTTGGGCTTCGGTGCAGGAAAAGACGAATGGAGATGGAATGATGTGAAATATGATGAACACAATTGTGTGTACTTTGGTATGTGTGTATTTGCTGTGTATCTGGATGAGTAAATATGTGTCTTTCTTTTTGTTTCATATTGTGGGCATGCAAGCGGGTGCATGATACAATATGTGTGTGTGGGGGTTTGCTCGCTTGTGCGCGAAGGCATGTGGTCGGAAAAGTATAGGCTGTTTTATGTTGCGTTCGCTCTTTGTTTCAGTGTTTCTTTAGTGGGTGGATGGTTGAATGAATCATTTGGACAGAGGCTGAGGTATCAGAAAGAGTGGTTTGGCTTGGGGGGTGAGGAGGGGAAGACAAGAGAGAAGGAAAACCAACTTGTACTTGTGGCTTCTGGATTCCTAATGCACACTACTGCACAGTGATGTCTGGCTCCCTCCTGCTACCAACAGTATGTAGTGTGAAACATATCACATACACCACAGACAGCGAGGACTGAAACTAATTATCCAAAGTATTTCTGTTCTAGTACATCTACGTGGACTTCTTAAAGGATGATTCCAATTTATTGCAATTTAGGTCTTGTTTTTGCAGCAATAACAGCATTTGTACATCTGAAATCTGGAAATATGAACTGTCAGACATATATCGTACAGGAATTCATTGCTGATTTGATGGGGCCTTAAGAGTGTTGGGTCCTTTAGGTGCCACTAGAACTACTGGTGCACCTATTGTGGACCAGTGTTTAATACTTACAGCTCTGTTAAAGACTCTTGGAACCTTTGTGTTCTCTAGCAAACCAGCCCATATTTCCACCAGTTTTGAGCAAAGCCATTGTAATCAAGGATGCATGATCACCAGAGGACGTTGCACACTGTAACTCTGTCCAACCTATAGAATGACATGCCCACTGATGCCGTCATACTTCACACTTGGAAACTATTACTATTTTTTGGTACCAGCCGGAAACCAACTTTTCAGCTTGCAACAGAACCTGTTCCATGTTGGTGGAAAAGGGTTATCTGTAAGGTCTTGCACACCCAGACAAATTTAACTACTCAGTTCCCTGAAAGTGGTGAGAGTTCAAACAACATCATTGGCACAAAGTTTAAGACTTGGACTTTGCACTTGAGTTGGGAGTTCATAGCCAAGACTTGGGACTTAGTTGTGACTCACAAGACAATGACTTTATTATATTTTTGCGTACAGTCATTTAGATCAATTGCTACCAATCTTATATTCAAGAAACAGCTCCAGAATAAAGCTGAGGGATCACAAGATGATATGCGGGTTAGGAATTAGGGAAATATCCCTAAAGGGTTCAGTCTGCTACATTAATTGTGATTATTTTAAGGCTTTTCTCTATGTTATCTTCTTGTAAAATATTTGATTGTTTTTCAAAATGAATCCACTGTGGGAACAAATCATAAACATATTGTTTTGTTTGCCGCAAGCCTAAATGGTTGGGAACCACTCATTTAGAGTGCTATGAAGTAACACATAAGTATAGAAATATGTTGCCTTAAGATGAGTTGTGGTTTATTACATAACACTGTGTTCTTTGCAGCACATTTTTTGTGTCTACAGTTATTGTTCCTGCAGTTCCAGTTGTTGCTTTTCCAGTGAAAGCCATGTGACTGCTGCATAAAGATGATGCATCTTTTGACTCTCAGCCATCTTTTAGAGCGAGCAATCAGATCAACCATAAATGGACCACAGACAATTTAACATGATGGCCAAGCTGATGGATCTTTAATGGCTTCAAGATAAAACGCGTCCTTGCTCTGAAGTACAGTAACCTTTTATTGACTTTTCAATGTCAGTCACATCAAAACACTACATTTAACACTTTACATTGGATTCTGAGGGGAGAACCTTACTTTTATAAGCAATTCCTTTGAGCCAGTGGTTACATATCCACACTTCACATATTAACACATTCATTTCAAGTGTAAACTGCTAAGGAAGTGGACTTGCTGTTCTCTCCCAGTGTTATTTCACATATTTATTGCAACTTTTTATTATCTCTGCCTCCAATAATATTTAGATGGAAGGGGACTGATGGGGCAGAGTTCCAATAACAGAGATTAAGTGCTCTGGGGGTGATTGTGCAGCATTTTGAGGAGAGAGGCGTCTGCCTAAGTAAACTCAGCCCAACACTGAGGAATTGCGCTCTGGAACGTGGTGGTGTAACCGGAGCACAAGTTTAGCCCAAGGGAACTGGGCTCAGTTTTCCAAAAGCCTCTATCTCCTGCGATATGTAGTGTGATTTGAGGAGAGGCGAGGTGTGTGTGTGCGTGTGCGTATGAGTGTGTGTGTTTGTGTGTGTGTGTGTGTGCGTGTGTGTAACAAGGGATATTCAGGGGAAGTAGATGGAGGGCTTACAGAATGGCTAAGTCAGGAAAACAAGTCTCAGGAAACCCTATACCTCAATCTGGCACCAACACAGACGTTCTTTCTTTCTCTTCCTCTGTCTCACTCTTTCTGTCTCTCTCTCTCAGCCTGCCTGTCTCGCTGTATCTCTCACACCCCTCTCTGCCTGCCTGTACTGGAGAGAAGAGGAGTGAAAGCAACAGCAGAGCAACAACAAAACAAAAGCTACACTTGACACTCAGTGCTGTTAAGATAACAGTGATGACCTTGTTGGGAGTTCAAACCTCCTCATGCCAAACATTTCTCTTGCTGTCTTTTTTCACTATTTTTCCTGTGTTTACTGATCCGTGGTGCCTTTATGAAGCTTATTTATATTGTTTATATGTTGAATTTTGCCCAAAATTACTGAGGCACACGCTCAGACATTACAAAAAATTACAATCAAAACACCCTCCAGTATACAGTATATGATATATAGAAGTTAGTGCCTTGTCACTATTGTTTTTCCATTACCCATCAACACAGTGTTTTGCTTCATGTCATGTTCCTGCCCACCTGGCAAATGCAAGTCCAATATTCACTCTCTTTTACCTGTTTAATCTTCACAGATTTCTCAGGGAAATATCTTGCTCTTTAGTCACTAACTGCTATGTTCCCCAGCTAGTCGCTAATGCGTGTGTGTGTGTGTGTGTGTGTGTCTGGTGCTGAGCAAGTAGTGTACAGTCGATTTTTAAAGCTTTTTTGCTTAAAATGGCTGCCTCCTACTGACGAAAATGACACTGGTTAGAGCCGTGGAAGTCAAGTTGTGGGCTTTAAAACCAAAATACACTGAAAGACATTTAAACAGTGGGTTCAGGTTCCTCACTACGAGCCACCTCATTCACATTAAACATAATTATTTGATCCACTGATAATGTAAATATTTTGATACTAGCAGCTTTACGTATCTGTAATTTCTTCCCCCCAGGGCTGTTACTAAGAGATTATTTTTAAAGCACACGAATCCTTACAATTTTCACTTAATGCGTGTGTCTGGAATATTAGAGTCAAATAATGCAACTAAGATGAAGTGATATATGTCTGCTTATTCATTTATACTGTAATAATTTCAGATGGATATTCACTCTGTGAGTTTGAGCCAGTGACCATGCTTCTTCGTCTGACAGGTCCTCTTTCCCATTTTGCAGAATTTGCAACACGAGATCATTTTCTAACTCGTTAATTTTGACACGTTTCATGAATCAAAACGAACTCAATACTAGCGACCCGTGCATCATGAGGAGAGTAGACCTGCAGCACTTGCAAATTTATGTGCAATTTGCAAGCGACAATCATTCATAAAACATGATGCTACCATAATTTGCAATGCATGTGTACACAGTGCTCACTTTTGTGAAAAGGTATACAGTTCTCTAAGCCTGTCGGGTGTTTCTCGACGACTCTGTGGATGTTGGATTTTTACAAAATGTTTATGCAATGAAGACGTGTCTCTTACATCCAGCTCTTTTTATAAATTATTTCTGTGCTTCCAATATCTCTATTTTTCCACTCTGTCAGGCTCTTAACATCCCATCCTCCTCCTGTTTCTTTTTCTTCCTAATTTCCTGCCTCATCTGTCTCTCTTTTTTTTGCATACAAGTTCTCTCATCTCTCCATCAGTTCAATTAAAGGGTGCAAAGTATGTTGTCAAACCACTAACGTATAGCACACTTTGTCTCACCCTTTCTTCTCCCCTCTCTGCCTCTCAAGCACACACACACACACACTCTCACACACACACGTCTCCTGCCTGCACTCCTTTATCTTATCCCTTTTCCACTATCCCTAAACCCCTTGTCAGTCTATGGCCCCCCTTTCCTTTTTCAAAAACACTTTCCACTGCTTTTCCACTCCTTTTCTCCCTATTCTTCCCCTCAACCCCACCCCCCCACCCCACCAACCGCCCCCTCCTCCACATGTCTGGACCCCTCGCTGCACCTTCCACAACAAACACACCTACTTATATCCCACCCCAATCATCCCATTTCCCTTTTTTCCATTTGTTTTAGCCATCTTTTCCCCTTCCCCAATCTTCCCTCCTCTCCTGACACCTCATTCTCTCTTTCTCCCTCTGTTTTCCTCCATCTATCATTATCAGCCTCTGTTTCCGTGTCTCTCTCAGTCTCCACCTTATCAGCTTGTCCTCTCTCTGCTCTCCCCCGCAGTTCTTCCCTCTGTTTCCCTCCCCTCTCGTCTCGCTCTATCCTCCCCTCCCCAGCTCTCTCTGTGTCCTCGGTGTGTCTGCGGGGGCAGCGAGTGGTCAGGCCTGCCTGCGGGCATCAACAGCACAGGGCCACTGCCTCAGGCTCTGTTTGTCTGTGTGTGTGTGTGTGTGTGTGTGTGTGTGTGAGGCTGATTGGCACAGCGCCCAGACCCACCTCCTGTGATGAAACTCACTCCTTTTCTTCTTAGCAGTCTGGACTGCTGCCCAGACTGACCCTCACGAACACACACACACACACACAGATACAGGCAAGCAAACACACACACAGATAGCCTGACTGGCACACTGATGTGAGGCATTAATACACACACAGATACGTTTATTGAAAGGCCAGAGAGTATAAAATCACCTCATCTGTATTTCTATCTAGTGGCCTCTATGTACCCTGTATGTATTTATGTGTGTTTGGCTATAGACATACATTGTGTCGACAAGTGTGTGTATGTGTGTGTATCTGAGAGTTTCCTTGGCAGCCACCATGTGTATACACGTCAGACACAATGGGCCTGACTTCCACCAACTCACGTTCTACAAATTGATGTGTATATAATTTAATTTAGGATGTTTGCATTAGATTAACACAAAACTGTTCTCCTTTACAGTAAAGGAAAACTCCACCCTGAAATCAATAACAATCATCTGTGACGCTCAGTGGTTTCCAGGCATTATTCTACTTTAACTTTACTGATTTTTACTATTTGTCTTAAAAGCTAAGGCTCAAAATGTATCATTAATCTTCAAGTTAGCTTGAATATTTGATCTCCTACATTTCCCAGAATGCCTTTGTAAACCCAAAGCGAATGGGCAGAGGAAATGCAGGTACAGGTAGAGTAATCAAAGCAAGTAACAGGAGAAAAACAGAGAAAGAAAGAATGGACATGTATTAATTTAATTCATCAAAGTATTAATTCCAGAGACACACACCCACTGTCACTTTTTTTCTGTATTGAATCATAAAGTGATACTTCAGTTAGATTTGTCCTTTAAAGTTAGACTGTAACATCAGCATCACATGTGTTTTGCTGCTCGTTAGATAATGGCTGGATCAGTCACAATTTTATGTGTTCTGCAAAAATACTATTATGATATATTATCATCATATATCATATATTATTATCATTATTATATAATAATATTTTGAGGAAATATTATTAATGCTGCAGAGGGCTGTGATTATTTTATTTTATTTAAAAAATAAAATTAAATATAAGATTCTGCCATCCTCTCCACCCCAGTAATTTCCATACAGTCCCTGATGAGAAAACTTCATTTAAACTGAAATAGAAATATTGTGATGTGAGTTGACGTGCTGTGAAGTGACGTTATCTGTTGATGTAGGAAATTTACTGCACCAAACTATTAACAAATGTTCCTTTACTTTGTTTTTGACAACCTTCAACTGTGTCAGAGTGGATTTTTCCCTCATCATTCAGTCAACAGGAACCGCTACAGCGACGAGTTGAAACTGGAATCGTAGGAGGAGCACTTGGTGTTTTATCAGTCCTCTGGCACATCTTGCACAGTCGTGTCACTCTTTCCATGTCATGGTCAACTAGCGTGTGGCTGCTGGCCTCCACACTCCCATATCTGCTCCTTGAGGCCTTTGAGCCAGACTCTAAAATGTGAAAAGCACTGTTATTTATTCTCGCTGTCTGTTGCGGTCTTGGTGTCGCTTTTTGTCTTTCTTTTTCCTCATGTCCCCATCTTTTAATGACTCTTTTTCTCTTTTAATGACTCCCTACTCATTTACAACCCTGAAGACTAATAGATAGAGGAGTAATAGATTGATAGAGAGGCTACCACAACTTGTCCCAGATCCTTTCCCCAGATGTAATGCGAACAAAAGCCAGCGCCAGGCCACTAGCAACCCCAGCCGCTTGTTCCCTGACACTTGGATGCCAGCTCCTCTGTGGTTTCAGCCAATGAGCTCAGCCCTCTTGAAAATAACAGCAGTGACATCATCGTTTTGGCCCATCTCGGCTCCCACCCAGTCAGGAGTCAGAGGTAACCCGCAGCGAAGGGAGGAAGAGGCTAAAAATGAATGGAAAGAAAAAGAGAAGGGGGGGGGGGCGAGAAGATGGTTTTTATTTAAAGGTAATAAGGTTGGTTTATAGGCAGAAGAAGGGGGAAGGAGAGGGTGAGGCCGGATTGAGCGCAGACAACGGAGACACATATATAAATAGATACACATTTTTCTGTTGGCCTCAAAAGATGTTTTGACTCACCCCCTGTCTGTGTCTACCAACTTTTAACTTTTGGAGTGGTTTTGTTCTTAGATCAGTGAGGTTTGGTCTCGCTCCCCGCTCCCCCCTCCCCTTCCTTTTTCCCTCAAGGTCATCAGTTGACGAACCAGCTGCTGTTCACGACACTGCCCCACGTTGATCTCCTGACCTTTGAACTTTGACCTTCTGCAGGAACAACCCCTCCCACACACACACACACACACACACACACACTCCACACACACACTTTCAATTTAATGGCCAGTAAACCTCATTCAGGCCACCTGACGCACATTTAGGAGGACATATGAACGCGTGCATACAAGAGAAGACGTCTAACAAGCTTACAGGCCACTGATTGATGTTCAGTGTTTTTTTTTTCTCTACTTTCATTCATTTATTTATCCTGTATACAGGGTGGTCCAATGAGAGCAGCTCACTTTCTTACTGCAAATACAACATTAGGAAAAATGGTGAAAAACGGACATTAAAAAACAGGCATTAAAACAGAATTAAATAAAATTTTAACACAACAATATGGGATAAAGGCCAAGTTAAAAAGGATCTACGCTACTCTAATTATCGCAGGTACAGTCAGTGGTGGAGAAATTTAAGATCAGAACAAACTCAAGAGCTGAGTTCTGGCCTTTATATTGGATATTAACAAATAACTAAGAAGCTACTGTATACAAAATTGTATCATCTGCATAAATATGATGTACAGATTTTTTTTTACATAGGGACAGTTAGTGTATAGAGAGAACAGCAGAGGCCCCAGAATAGACCCCAGAGGAACGCCTTTACGTCTCATTAATAAAGTAAACAATACACCATCAATAAATACAAGACTGTCCTCCTGCATTCAAGTGACAGCACTCTCTAGCAGCCATACTAATTGACGGGGAGCAAAGGAGAAAGTAAGGTTATGTTGTTATAAAAAGACCAAGTTGGTTTAGGGAGGAGGTCGAGGTGGATAGATGGGTCAACAAAATATTACACTTTACAAGGAAAGGCTGTGGTCAGTGTGACCACAATTATTTGCTAACTGCAAACTAATATTTGGAGGAAAAAAGACAAATTTTTCTTAGTTTTTTTCTTTTTTGCATTCAGTACCAGATTCAGATCAGTTAGTGATGGGTATAAATCAGCTTGTAGACTGGATATTAATGACTGAAAAGAAAAGAAATCAGATAACAGCAAGTACAAGGTGAAATCCATCAATGAGGTAGTTTCTAAACCAGAAGACTGCAGTGTCAATGACTAAATAACCAAAGTATGTGAAGGAGACAAGTATGATTGACTGCTTTAAATGCTTTGCTTAGATCAACAAGGAGGCCAGCACAGTGTCGTTTTTCATCAAGCGCTGTGATTATGTCATTTAAAACTTGTGTGGCTCCAGAAATAGTGATATGTCCTTAACTTTTATCACAGCAGCTACTGGAGAAAACCTAGAATCGCATCATTGTCTCACCTCATTAGGGAAAGGGTTGTAGAAATATTTGATCGTGTTGCAGGCTTGACAAAGAAAGAAGGGGACAATGTTCTGTCTCAGTGCAGCTTGTGAGGATTTTTCCAGACGTTCGCTGTCGTGATTTGAATTGCCAGCTTTGCGGTCACAACCTCACTTCATTAACCTTGAGAGGGTTAATGTCACCCTCTCCTCTCAGTGATGTCATGCTCGGTGATGGGGCTCGGGGGGGTCTCAGGGGGGGTCTGTATGTATGTGTATGTGTGTGTGTGTGTGGAGTTGGTGGTAGGAAGAAGGAGGGGGACAAGGGTGTGGGATCCTATTTGTTTGTTTTGCCCTCCAGACGTGTCCGAGAGCAGATTAAGGGATTTAGCTCAGGGGGTGGTGATGGTGGCACAGGAGGGACTTAAACTCCTCACCCATCTACATGCCTGGTTGATAAATGCACACACAAACAGGAGGTCAAAGAAATCAAGTTTTCTTTTGTTTGAGATAAAAGCTGAGGCAGCGAGGGAGAAATGGATGGATGGTTTGGTTAGGTCAGACAGAATGATAAAGGGACAGGGTTAGTGGAAGACAGGAAGTCATGAGTTGACACATTGATACCTCTTCCAGCCGTCTGATCTTCTCTTGTTTTAGTGCTAATCCCGCTTTTAAGCATCAACAGAATTAGTGACCCAAAATCTTGTAGCTTTGCCAGCTCTTGCACGCAATGGCTTTCTTAGGGAACAGGAGCTTCTCTGTTTTCAAGTGGAAACATTCTTCTTATTACTGCACTGTTCTATGGTCGTAGAAGACGCACTTAACCACCGTGTTAATTATGACATGACTGGAAATTACTATATGCATTTAGGCTCTCTCTTTTTTAAGTCAAAATCAGAACAGGACAGTTGTGGGAAGTACATTTTTCATACAAAACAGCTGATAATCAGTTTATAAAAATGTACTATTACAGAATATCCAATACTAATGAAGTAGTTAATATTAGCTCCCTCTCCAACATTAAAACTCTTATATTAATGCATCAGAAATAATAATCCAGTAATAAGCATTTTTAAAACTCATATACATTTAAATTGCGTTTTGAATGCAGTATTTATACATTTTATTAGTGTTACATTTACTTAAGTAAAAGATCTGATACTTCTTCCACCCAAAAAATAATTGTTCAACTAATGAATTAACTATTTGTTTCATCAGTAAAAACCATACCTCCAACACTTCTTTTAGCTTCTTTTCTAAGCAAACATGAGACACATCACCACAACCACCTCCACCACTACCTAACACCAGCCTGCCACGCGCACGTGTGTGTGTGTGTGTGTGTGTGTGTGTGTATGCAATTTCAGTGGGGTTAAGAGGAAGGAGGTGGGGTTGGGGTGGGTGCAAACTGCAAACAAACGAACGAACGCCAAGCTCAAATTCAACCGCAGGTCGGTGAGGCTGGGCCCGGGGCCTACCGTGGTGTGGCTCTTTTGTAATGTATATCAAGTTCACCAAGGGCCTTTTCATCTGACAGGCCATTGTTAAGAGAGGCTAGCCGGCGTTCCACTCCCCTCTTAACCCCACCCACCCGACACGGGAGCAGGTTGGCTTGCAATTGTTTTATGGAAATGCACGCGGGCCTGGCTGGGTGTCTGCCAGGCGAGGACAGAGGGGGGGGGGGTTTCTGTGTTATATGTGTGTGTATAAGTGTGTGTGTGTGTGTGTGTACGTGGGTGGGTTGGTGGTGGAGGGGCAGGAGGGGTGGATGTGACGCCGACCCCAGCGAACGCCCCTGACCCTGAGCAGATGGCGAGGCAGGGTCTCTCCGCTGAGCCAGAATTAATAGCGTGTGCCATGTCACATTGTCTGAAACGGGCCTGCCTAAACCCCCCCACCCCACCCCACCCCTCACCTCACCCCCGCACTCCCCACTTCTATCCTGATTTTTGCACCCCCTCACCCCACCTCCCTCCTCCTTCCTCCCATTCTCTCTCTTATCCACCTTCCCTCTAATGCTTCTTCGCCATCTCTCTCTGCTCACCCCCACCACCTCCTCTTCTGGGCCTTTTTACCTCCCATACATCACATCACTTGCCTCTTCCTATCCCCCCCCCAAATCCACAGTCTCCTCCAGCTTCCCCACAGAGTGCTTACTCTTCCAGGCACTCGTTTGCTCATTCATTCACTCATTCACTCATTCATTTATTCACGTGCGCCTCATTCATCCTTCTTTTTAACAGACACTCATTCACAGGTTTGCCCACTCGCAGAGGCTTTATTGGAGGACAATTAAGGCACCTGCGTTTCTAAAGCTCCCCCACTGAATGCCTGCCACCCCATTTCCTCACCCGTCTGTTCACACTACTACTACTGTTCACTCGCTCACTTGTTCTTGTATCCGGCCTCGCTCAACCGCTCATGTACAGAGTTGCTGGCTCAGCCCAGTCACTCGATGTCACTCAGCCACATAGATGCAGATAAATCTGAAAACATGTCCTTTTCTTCCTCTGTTTTGTTCTTCCATTAATAACCACTGAGAACCGAGCTTTTCAAAAACCCTGGTCTCTCATTGTAGTGAGAATGGGGAATTTTTCTAAATTGGTGATTTATGATTGTCACGTGATGCATTTTTGGGGGGGAATCTTACTTTTCTGGTGTACACGTTTGCAAAGCGTTTCGTCAAAATCGATGAAAAACCACTTGGCGGAAATGGTGCAAAAGTGCAGGTGCAGGCTCAAGTGACCTGCTTGTGGCCAAAAATAGGATTTGCAAATCACTGCTTTTGGCAGGTAAAGCTAAAAAGACTTTATCTGCATTTGTTAAAACATGTCCTGTCACTAGCTCATTCTCTACGCTCCTGTTCTCAATGTGATTTTACTGTGATATAATACAAATATGGGAACATTTGTCCAAAAAAAAATCATCAGAGTTTACTGCATGGGTTAAAATTTTAGCCATCATTTGACAAGAAGAGAGTGAGAAAAAAATGTGGATTTAATGGTTTATCTTCAGAGTGTCAGTGAAACTTGTCAAAACTTTAAAAGGGTCAAATCAATATATAATGAGACTGTGAGTCTGCGGCCATGCTAGCAGCTCTGTGAGGCTGTACTTAGACATAGCAGTGCTTTGAGCTAGATGCTAACATCAGTGTGCTAACATGCCTCTCAGCAGTCCAACCACTTAAAACCACAAATGTCAAGCTCAAGGTGGCGCTAGAGGAAAAATCAGAGGGTCATCAAAGTCAGTGGGATTCAGCCTCTGGGTACCATGAATGTCTGTATGAAATATTGTGCCAACCTATCCTATAGTTAATGAACTATTCCAGTCTGGATCAAAGTAGTGGACCGACTGACTGATTGGCCAACCACAGAGCCAAAGCCCTTCAAATATTCCAGCTCTGTGTGTGCGTGTGGATGTCCACTATCTAGTCTGTGGGTGTGGATCCACCACAAATATTTGCAGGGCCTCCCTCTCTCCCTCTTTCTTCCCTGGAGCGGCAGGGTGGCTGCCAGGAATGGGACAGAGGGTCAGGGGTATGTTCACCCCCCCTCCCTCCATTCCTAATCACCAGTCCTCTTCCTGCCCCCCTACGCCCTTCGCTGACCCCCGTCTCCTTTGCCTCTATCAGCCCCCAGACAGACAGCCTGGGAGATCGTGGAGAAGGAGAGGGAGGTTGGGGGGGGGGTGCAGAGGGTCACGGCCTCAGCAGTGCAGTCACTTGGCCAGGGAGTGTATGTGCATGTGTACGTGCCCCATGTGTGGGCGTGTGTGTGTGTGTGTGTGTGTGTGTGTGTACACGTTGCACTGTATCACCTCTTCCCCTTCATGTGTGTCAGAGAATTTTTCTTATTTTTTGCGGACGAGGCAGGCGCTGCAAAATGTTTCTCGGTGTGCATCTGTGTGTAAATATATTTGTGTGTGTGTGTGTGTGCAGATAGAGAGAGAGAGAGTGAGCAAGAGAGTGTGGGCGTTAAAGAGGCAAAGGTCAAGGTTTGAGAGGTTCACTTGGCTGAGGTTTGGTCCCTCCAAACCCCCACCAGCCAAATATGCTGCGGTTAACAAAGTGAAGCTGTCTATCTAAACACTATCTCCTAAACAATTGCAATAGCAGCCCAGAATTATAAAAAAAGGTCTCATAAATATACAATATATCATGTTTTACAAGTTCACAAGAGCATGAGGTGCAGGAAAAATGAGCGCAAACTTACATGAATATTAGTTTAATAATTTCTATTTTTCATTTTCCTGAAACAATTCATTGGAGATGTCCTCAAGAAACAAAAATGCAATTCTTTGGGTTTGGGTTGAGCTGACCAAAGTGCTTTGTACCCACTAATAACTGTCCATCAATCTTTTTGTCATGATATAATACAGCCTGTCACTCGCTCTTGTTAAAAAAACATTAACATTCTGTATTGTAACATTATCAGGCTGCTTCTGCTATGAGCCCTCACCAAGCTTTGGCTTTAGAAGTCTTAACTGACAAGGGCGGCAGGCCAAGCTAAACGAGTTATGCTCTTAGTTTACTGGATGTGAATATCCCAGGAGGGTTTTCACAAAGTGGAGAGCTTTACTTTTGTTGGAAGGTTCCATTGTTATGACATTTTTGACCCTGTTCCTGATTAGTCTCTTAAGGGTTTGAATTTTGGAGCAGTTTTTGCTTTTTTTTTTTTTTTTTTTTTCTGGGACAAAACCTCTCTGAAAACACTGGCTCCCGGCCCTAGCCAACCGCGATACCAAATCTTTAGGCTCAGAAGATGATGTTTCAACCACATCCTGACAACAAACAAAATAACTTGTGTTGAGGTTAGAGGATTCTTGCAGCCTGTACTCCTTATAGCTTCCATAAATCATGCTTTGGATTCGTGCGCATACAAAAGGGGTCAGGATGAGACTTTGTTTTGGGGCTGCATGCATCGACTCAGATTTTCCGAGGTGGAACATAGATGTCACTCACAGTAACACGTACCCAATGAAGCGCTCCAGAAGTGAAAGTGACTGGATGCATCGCAGCTGAGTCACTAAAGACAGCACTGATGGAGCAAAGAAGGAGACAAATCAACTCAGATTTCCTTTTTGCATGTTTTATGATTAACTTGCCTCTTTTGTATCGCTCTCCCTTGTCTTGTGTTATTAAACTTTGCGAAATGATCATATGAAACAATGGATTTTGATTATTTTAGCTTTCCGGTGAATTTTTAAAACGCTGATTCATCCGGGGAGAGTTTGATGAGTGTACATGTATTACAACACCTTGTCAGAAAAGTTATGTTTCTGAGTTCCTGTTCCTGTCTTCTCTTTACTTAACACTTGAGAAACAGGGATTTATTCTCAATACTTTGCTTAAGGGGGTCTCAGTGGTAGTTGTTTAGGGATTGGAGAGCATTAACATTTGCTTTCCTCACTAACATTCTCCCATCTGATTTGAGAATTGGAATCAGCAACCTTCAAGAAACCTGTTTGGCTGTTCTTGCAGGTTCTTAATGCTCCTAATCCCTTGTAGAGTAACTAAACTTTTGGGCTGTACCGTGTTTTTTTAGGACACTGTTTTAAAGAAAGAGTAATTGTTTGCTTTCTTTAGAGTTTGAGATGAGAAAATCAATATCCCTTTCACTTCTGCATCTTATATACAGAGCTGGGGATGGGATGTGGTTAGCTTAGCTTAGCATAAAATGTGGAAACAGGAGGAAATAGCTAGCGTAGATTTCTTTAAAAAAAATACACATAACACTTAACCAGATAAAACTTTAAAGCTCATAAATTAATGTGTTGTATTGTGTTGGTTAATCTATACATAAACACTGATGTAAAAATGACAATTTGTTATGTTCGGGGTGTTTTTTCACCAACATTGTTACTGTCAGTGAGCACAGGTTTTTGTATGGGTATGTATGGTCTGTATGTAGCCTACATGATGGTATCAAACCTGGCAACCTCACTGTGACTAATCACTGAGATTTAGAAGTGAGCCAAAGCTGTTTCCAGTCTTTATGCTAAGCTAAGCTAACTATGTTCCCCACTGTATACTTAGAGGAATGGTGCTACATTTTCAACACTTTGATGAGAACCTTCACAATGAAATATGAAACTAAAGCCAGCAGGTGGTGAGTGTAGATTAGCATAAAGACTTAAAACACCAAGAGAAAGCTAGCGGTTTCCTGGCACACTGCAGTGACAAGACTCACCGAAGTTACAGTGCCCCGCCAAGAAATATAAACTCTTGTAAAACCAAAACCATGCCATTTTCATACTTCAATGTTTGTATGGCTTGACCTTCTGAGATATAATGTGTTAAGTAATTGAGCTTTAAAGGTGCTGGTTGGTCGGTTCCCCCTGTTTCCACTCTGCGCTAAGCTAACCAAACCCAAACCAAGGGTTGCTGATGATTATCTAGGATGTAGCTAAAATAAATCTGCATTATGTACCCTCAGGGCTTCCACAGAACTCTGTACACATTATGCTTCTCCTGTAAAATGTTATTATACAATGTGTTTCATATACAGCAAGTCAAAATATATGGTTGGATGCCTTTAAATGTGGGATTTCACTTCATTTAAACCCAGTGATATATTTTAGTTCCAGAAATTCCCCTCAGACAATGTCACATGTTTTTCAGGGGACAATTTCCAAGCATAAATACAGGCATCAGGCTGCTTTTTTACTTTCCATAACATAATGCATTCGACATATTTTCAGAGCTCATGATCAACTCTGCTTTTTTAATCAAAGTAAAATACCCAGAGGCAAATACTGATTTAAAAAGATGGCGACAAGAAACAGAGCCAAGTCCGCCCAGACGGGAACTCATATAACTTTTTATGAAAAGGCTTCTCTCTAGTGAAAAGGAGAATGGGATCTGCCGTGCGCAGTCCTCAGCAGAGTGATTTGAAAAGTGCTATGGTTGCAGAGCTGACATCTCTCCTCGGGTAACAGAGGAAACAAGCTGGTTTTTGATTTTTATATCTGATTTTTTTGTATCTGTGCTTGTTATTTCTGCTGATAACAATCGTGGTTATAGATTTATGGGTCCTTGTGATTGTGTTGTGCTTATGAAAACCCATAATCTAGCTCTATTACAACAGTACAAAAGGCTGTAAAAAACACATGCTGTGGATTAATTGCTCCTCATTATAAATTGGGGGTGTTATCAGTCATCAGACGACTGAAAAGATCAGAAAGGCTTCCACTAAACTATAAAGTGCCAGATTTTGTTTCTGAAAGGTAGATGCTATGAAGTCACTGTGGTATGAGTCAATCATATCACATTGCACATTTTCCGATGTCATATACAAGCCTGTGTCAGAGCTGCCAAATAGCGTGCCTGTGCAGTTCTCACCCCACATACGTTTGGCAGCTTGAACTCACTGTGAACCTTACAGGACCAGGAAAGGGGAAATGTCTCTTTCCTCGTGCCTCCGATTCGCCTCTGTTTCAAAAGACTCAGCTTGCAAAACAGACGCTTTAGTTCCCTTGACAGTCTGCAAACTTATCACCCTGTCTTTTTTTTTCTCTAGCCAAAGCATGCAGGCACTGTGATGTCTTTGGGACCTAATTGTAATGACAGTCGTCTGATAAAGTGGGAGGCTTTGAACAGAGGGCGAGAGGGGAGTGAAGGTGTGCCCCTCCCGGACTCATCGTCCTTTTCATTTGTCAAACTGTCTGCCCTCATCCACCCCTGGGTTTTCCCATGTGGCCCGGCAGCAAGACAGATGGACATAACGAGCGGATGGACAGACAGGGACGCCCTTCCCTCTGCTGTGAACTCAGACTCACACGAGCCACAGTTGATTAATTCGTGACTTTTAGTCTTGTGATGTTCACTGGGGGAATATGATATTATCAAGTGGCTCTGATTGCTGCTTAGCTTGAAAAGTTAAGCTTGTTTACTGCGGTAAATGCATGAGGTGCCAAATCTGGACTCCCCGTCCTCCGTCTGGCACCCTGCCGATTCCTCACGTCCCACATTCGTCAGCTTGTCTTGTCTGCTCGCCCGTCTAACATTTGACCCAGTGTCTCTCGACCCACCTTTCTCTGTCTGTCACTGGCTCTCACTCTGACTGTGCTCCAGAACTCAGTCTGCTCATTTCAGGAAGTTTCACCACGTTCTGGCTGTATCAAATGACTTCGTGTCAAAGAGCTGCTAATCAGGAAACTCGAACTGCACTTCCTTAATTGGCTCACTTTCTCCCTCATTCTGTTTTCTCTCCTCAAATCTGAAGATAAAAATAATTTCCTCCCTTTATTTTCATAATAAGCACTAATAGTTTTTTCAGCTTAGCGGGATAAGCCGAATGTGAAAACTGCCTGGACCACAGAACAAAACTTGTTAATTTCACAATTTCAGCTTAGTGCTCAAAAGAGGGGAATTATGAGAATTTGTCGATCTCTGCAACGCTAGTTACAAAACTGCCTCATTCAGTGATCCCGCAACCTTTTTGCAAACAGACACTGGTTGTATGAGGGACAACACATTCAACCAATTGCATGCAGTTAACAGTATGTAGGTCAAATCTATACGGAGATAACACAGATGTGGAGATCTCCTGGTGAATGGTGTTTCCACATGGGGACAGGGATCTTTCTTCCTTTCTATCTCCATCTTTCTTTTCCTTCTGAGCCACGAGCTTAAGCAGTCAAGTGAGTGAATTTATAGACCTGAGGCTTACGGCTTAGTCATGATTGCTTGAATTGGCTCGGTCTCTATTAAAATAAATGGTTTTTACTCCTAATGAGGGAGTGAAACACAGGGGAAGATTGAGAATTGAAAAAAAAAAGAGGAAAAATCGGAAGCAAGGGGCAAATTACGAGAGAAAGCCTTGAAGATGCCTTACATCTCTAAACGTATGAGTGGCCTTTAAAGCATGTTATGCTTTAGAACAGCCAAAAAAGGTCAAAGTTCAAATCCTATGGTTGTTAAATTGGTCATACACCTCCTCTAAATTTAAAAGTCAACATCTTCAGAAAAGGATATGTTAAAATGTTATTTTGCACTTGTGTAGTCTCCTTTTTTAATTTTTTTTTTTTACTGTGTTCAGCTGTAAAACATTTGAGGAAACTTTATGCTTCCCCATTCAACTGAGTGTAACTGGAGGTTCTCCGCTGACTATAAAAAAAGAGAGGGAAAGGAAAAATGGTTGAGGGCAGGATGAGGTCCTCGTCTCTGTGTCTTCATAGTGCGGGCCGCGGGCCAGGCACACTCTCAAGCAAAACCTCATCTCTGCAACTCTTCTCTCTCTTTTTTCTTCTTCTTCTGTCTTTCTGGCAGGACTGTGAAGATCCATAAAAATGAATTATGCATCTGAAAAATATGAAATTTGTAGATTTATACCGTGTACACAGGGGGAGATTGCATCTGCTACTTTCTACATAGAAACTATTTGGTGTAGTTGCGCAGTCACACTGAGAGCTCATCTGCTGTGGACAGAGGCGGGTGAAAATATTATTCCAACATTTGAATATCTTTATTTGTTTTCGATTCATATTTCTAGAAGTGCTTTCTTGTTGAGAAGTAGATGAGAAGACTGATACCACTTTCTGCCTGTACAGTAAACATGAAGCTAGCCAATTAGCTTAGCTTAGCACAAACTCAGGGGGAAACAGGGGGAACATCTTTGCATTAAAAACTGAATTGTAAAAACAACAATTTGCCATTTCTGGTTTCAGTAACTCTTGGTATGAAAGTGGAAAAGCACATTTCTTATTTCTTTAACCCACTGGTTTCAAATATCCAGTGCATTTAAATATGGGAAACCTGCCAACTGTTTGTTTTGTATTTGTCTTTTTGTGTCTTCTCCATACACAACAGCCACAGGCTAAACACACACACAACATCTAACAGATGAGAGCACTGACTTGCCATGAGTGTGGTCTCACAAGCCTCAACTTTCTCTTTGAAGCTGTAAAAACTCCCACCACAAGTCACTTGTAAGGTGAACAAAGATGCCAAACAGATTTAAATGAAGGCTGTGGAGGACAACAACACACAAGGGGATGAGACCCACATGAAGGTTTATGGCTCTCTGACCCCTCCCAGATAAACAAGAATGACCTGGTGTGTTTGTAGTGGGGATGATATAGCACACAGACTTTTGGAGATGCACTCTGGCTTTGGGGGAGAAACTGTGGCGGACACAAACAGAAAGGCTAATAAAGTCTATGCCACATTCCCAAGCATGATCATTCTAAATAATAGCCTCCCTTGTACTTTGACTGAGGTTTGGGCTGTGAGGAGGGTGGTCATGGGACTCCCCAATGTGATGGCAATGCACTAATCTGCCCTGTATGGCCCATTCACATGTAGTCACACCATTGTTTCCACATTCTAAACAGGAACTGCAATGTTACCCAAGGGAATTGTAAATTTGATGTGCCTAAACTCTTCATTAATTCCTGCTCTAATTTAAAGTCAGCGTGTCCTTGCGGTCTCATCACCACCAATGCTTGTTATCTATATACTACTGTGAGGTATTCTAAAATAAAAATCATATTTTGGCTGTAATTACGCGCAGCTGTTAATGTTGAATACTGCAGAGACGCCATGAGGAGACAGGATACATCCTATAAAATATGTGTGAGCCTGGGAAAACCAAGGGTTTCCTCGCTCTCCACTGGAGTTTTTCCCCCAAACCGATCGGTGCTGTAATTTATTGCCCGGTAAACACGTGGGAATAGTATTTCAGCGCCACAAGATAAACAACTACTCCACTTCACGCAAATCTCGCGATAGGGGACGCTCCCTCTGTGCTCGCCTATTGTGAGAGTTTTCCAACCCTCGCGTGATCTTCGAAGTTTCCCACGCCTGTTGTTGTGGCGTCTGCCCTTTTCGCTCTCTCTCTCTCTCTCTCTCTCTCTCTCTGTTGCTGCTACCCGCCGCCTCCCCTTTCTCTCTGTCTTCCTCACCCACCCCCTTTCTCTCCGTCTCCCTCGTCCCTACACCTCCAGTCTGCTTCTGTTGTCTCGGCGGATTGTTGGGCTGTGGGAGAGAAAGGATATCGCGAGTATTGGAGTTTTGGTGAGAGTTTGTGGAAGATGGCGCCTGTTGTGACAGGGTGAGTCTGAGATTCGGGGCTGGCAGTGGGGAGCGGAGTTGAACAGAATACAAGTTATTGCCATGAAATGTCTTAATTTTAGTCCGTGTGCTTTAGTCTGGGCACACTGCAGTGTTTTGGCCACAGGTCTAACCGCTGGAAGTCGTTTCTTTGTCTCAGTGTGTTTGCGTGCGAGTGTTTTTTTCTTTGCCCAGTTAACGTTACTTGCCTGAGCTGACTGTTGCTGCAGTGTTTGGTGAGCTAGCCCCAGCTAAGCGATACTTCACCCTCGGTGGTCTTTTTTCCTAGACAACGGCGAGCTGTTAGCTAGCAGGCTAGCCAGCGAGCTTAACACAACATACCGAGGCATGTTTTCGAAAACAATTTAATGTTGATACGCCGTCTCTTTTTTTCCTCCCCCCTCCGACTGGCTTGCCCTGAAAGCACTCATATAATTGCTGCTCCTGCGTTTGTTTTCGAAACGTGCTCACCAGTTAGCCGGGCAGCACGTTTACGAATTGGGATTCACGACTCAACACAGCTAGCTGTCCGATAATGGACGTCAGCTAACGATTTCTGACTGAAAACACGCTGCGGCTTTGTGAGCGAGGCATCCTTTTCTGCCAGTGTTTTTAAAAAATGTTGACTGCATTTGCTGACGCCGTGAGACAGTTTTCGCTTCACACGGCGTGCTTGTGCTTGCTGTAAATACTCACGCTAAGAGCCACCACACACAGCGAATAGCGTGCACCCAAATAACTGCAACTTCATAAGTAACGTTAGACGACTGTGTTGTAAATAGTATTACTACATAACACCGACCTGCTCTGAAGCTGTAAACAGACGGCTTATGAAAACCTCCATCCTTACACTGGCTGCCCATAGATGTGGAGTGCACCTAAGGACATAATTCACGACAAACATCCCACAGCCATGTGTGCTTCATCCTATCATCACTAAAAGATGATTCAGAGCTTTCAGTTGGCCCGAGCTATTGATTTAGTTTCTCATTATCATCCCCCACGTAATGACTGTGACTTTTACTGCTCTGGAGAACTTGAAGAAATTATCTTCCCTGATGGCCTCTAAATATCAGATAACTAGCTGTTTAAATACCAAGACTTGAAACAGTTTTTTTCTTTGTCAAATTTTAAGTTTTATCTCTAGGATTGGTACATTTTCTCAGTTTAAAAGAGCTCATTATGGCTAGTGCACACCCAGTAATTGCCTCTAGATAATACATATGTAATAAGTGTGTCAGCCAAGGCTTTTAATGGGAAAAGTGGCTCTGTTAACATTTTCAAACTGTCTGTTGAATTTGTGTTTAGAGAATGTCAAGGATATATTTCTTCTTAAAATATAAAACAGTAAACAGTGCTGCTGGCATCAGTAATGTGACTGTAAAATTCAACATAAATAGGATTAGCGTGGTGTTGCCTCTTTTTTTTTTTTTTGCTTTGGTCAGTTTGTGGTGTAAACTTGATATTACAATTACTTGCCTACACATGAGCTAGACACAAACCTATTTTTGCACTGTCCAGGCAATAATCCCCACAGACAGCTCAGTGGGTGACAGACATTTGCTGTGCTTGTTGGAGGTGTGTGTGTGTGGTGGTGGTGGTAGGAGACGGGGAGGTGGATTTGGGGGGTGGGGGTGTGCATGTTCATTTGGGGCTTTCCAGCAGACCTGAACTGATTTCAGTTGGGAGGGGAGGGGTGGGGTCTAGGGGGAGAGGAGGCAGAGGGAGGGAGGGAGGGAGCAAGCAAGAGGGCAGGCGGGTCAGGTCTGGGTGGCTGGCCACCTGTCCAGATGATATCTCCAGATTCGTGTGTGTTTGGCTGTGTGTGCGTGTGTTTTTTTTTTTTTTAATTTTTAGTTTTTTGCTTGTGGGGGGCAGGGGTGGGGGGTGAGGGGGGCAAGCCGTGCTCACAGTAACGGTTGGAGGCATCAGAGAGGCTGACCGCAGCCCAGTGCCCCCACGTACTGTTTGAATGGCTCTGGCTTTACACAGGGAGGGACTCCACAACCACAGGCTTGTTAATGGTATTATGACCCTCTTCTAACAGTATAACAGAAAGGCTGTAGTTGTACATCCTGTAGCTTATACAGACTGTCACAATCATGTTACGTGGTAGGGTTCAGAATTTTTAGGGTTTTGCTGTATGCCATACGTTGATCTGTGTTGTTGTATTGTCTTTCTGCATAATTTTTGTTGGAAAGCTGTTTATCAACAAACAGTAGACAATTATCACGTGAACATTATCCTCAGTGTTTGTTTAATATTGAAGGTGCAGGATTGCAGACTGCTGTCATTAATTAATCTGACCATTCACAGTGAACTTTTGCTTTTATGAAGCTGGGAAGATGACAGGGAAGAGTTTGTAGTTTGCGCCTTCATGAATCAGAGCAGCTGGATTTCATGGCCAATAATATAGTGGTCCACCATGTTATAGGACTAGGACTGCAACTAACAGTTATTTCCATGATCGATTAATCTCATGTGACTTTTAGCCATGAATTGATAGATCCCTTTTTTCATATTCAGACTGCTTGATTTGTTCAACTAAGTGTACAAACCCTAAAGACATTCTGAAAATATTTAAATTTAAGAAGCTTTGATCTGCAAATATTCCAGCATTTTGCTTGGAAAGTGTCAGTGTGTGATCAGTTATGAAAACACCTGCTTATTAATTTTCTGTCAGTTGTCTAATTGTCTCAGCTCTAGATAACACAATCTAGTTGCTGTGCTCCTGTGTGTTTTTGTATTCAGCCTCAACATGTGCAAGTGAACAACACCCCCCCACCACCACCATCGTTTCCCACAGTGCACATACTCAGAACACCATAGTTTGCCACAATAACACAAATTGGCAAGAACATCCAGCTCATTGTCCTTCATGTAGGTGAGGGGCAAAAAACAAAACTAGTGGAAAAAAAAGTACAGTGTTGCTTTCATAATTTTTCTTCCTCGCTGCCAGACAAACTGAAACTGTGATAGCTCAAAGAGCAGCACTGTTCACCTGGGATGATAAAAGCATGAATCACTTATTTCAACACTGCTCTGCCTTTGCTGTGCCCCTGAGGGACAGGATTCCATTTAGCTCAACCCCCCCTGCATCCCTCTGCCAGAAAAAAAAAAAAAAGGAACGATGGAGTCTTTCAGGCCAAAAGCCAAGCGTCTCTGTGCTGGTGTAATGATACTACTGAGCCTTTCTTTGAGACACAAACCTCGTGGTCTTGTATTTGTTAGCATGAGCGTGTGGTTTGAGCTCTGCGGCTGTGTTGTTGCTGATCAACTGGGTGTTTGTGTGTGTGTGGAGAAGAGTCAGTGTACCTAGACATAAAAGTTGGTCTGTGTGTTTATATGTGTGTGCGTGCACGTGCATCCACTCCCCAGGGTCCTCTCCTCTTCCCTGCTTCTCTTTATGAAAGGAGAGGTTCAGAGAGAGCAGCAGATGTCGAAGCTCTGACCTTTATGGTGGCAAAAAGCTCAGGCTAGAGTTAAAAGACATGCCGAGTTGCCCCCCCCCCCCCAGATTCCCCTCTCATGGACCCTCAAAGCAGCCGCCTGATGTCCACCCACACACACACACAGACACACACACACACACACACACACAGTCTGCTACCTTAGCTGCAGCACTGATGGATAGGTTAACAACAGGGATGATACAAGCTACCTGATCTGTGTGTCACCTCAGGATCCCGCAGCCTCCAGAGCTGCCCCACATCCACCCAGAGCTGTGAAAATGTTCAAAGTGTGTGGCGTGTGTGTGGGGAGGGAAGGGGGGGGGGGTTACAAGCCAGTGGGGGTGGGTGGATGGGTGGGGGTAGGCACTGTACAGAAGTCACAGACACAGCACCAAAGCGAATGTGCCACCGCCAGACATCTTTAGGGGGATTTATTCTCATTCGTACAGTAGCCCATTGTTTTGGGAGTTCATGCATATCCATTACTTCACATGATTGAAATATCCCCCGAAGCCTATAGTTTCTTTCAGGGTTCAGATTCAACTTGTTTGGTCGAGCGATGATGGGCCTCTTAAAGCAACACACGCCCTGGTTGACTCAGTGTCTTCGTTCTCTTGTTTCCCTATACAGCCTGTTTGTGTCTATCTGTCTCAGGGGAACAACCACAGGAGACACCCAGGGGGATAGAAATGCACATTTTTGCGTAATTTGGCTTGGATCGGTGCCAGCTCGGCACTCCTTACTCTTGGTTGCCAGCCACGTGCTCAGATGTGCACAAACCAGATATAGCAAGCAAAGCGTGTCCCTGCACTTTTACTTCTCTCCTGCTTATTCACAGCAAGCGGCTCTCTTTATTGATAATGCATTAGAGTGACCTTTTTCATGTAGATGTGAGGTTTTGGGGGGGGGGGGGGTTGTGTTACCTAATTTCTCCAAGCCTGGGGCCCTATAAGGGGTTAGATGTCTCGTACAACAGCCACGACAAGGGGCCATTTATTTACTTGTGCAAGGCTTGGAATGCATTAGTCTGAGATCATACTTTTTTAATCTCTGGCTCTTCCAAAAAAATTTGTTGCTGTTTGCCTCGGAGAGGATGGGACGGAACATTCTGATGTGAATCTAAAGCCAATGTGGTTTTGAAAACAGCCTTGGCGTCATGTTTGATAGAGGCCCAAGTCCTCTTGGTGTTGTTGTTGGCACCGGCGCTGCTCTGCTTGCTTAGCTAAGGCGGATGGAGCGGACAGGAGAGGTGGAAAGCTAACGCAAGGCGAGCGCGACAGGCGGTGGAAGGACGTACCTCTCCGCTGACTCTTGTTCTGGAGCGGGCCCGTCACCTCCCTCGCGTTCTCTCGCCTCTCCTCTTCCAAGAGAATTTCCCCAGCCCCCAGTGTTCGCCTTTTCCCTGCCCCTGTTCCTTTTTGCTGTTTGTAGTGATTACAGCTTCGCCAGGGGAATGGTGGTTTTTACTGTGTCAGCAGTTTTTGCCCCCACTGTCCCTCCACATTCAGGATGTTTCATTCAGAAAACATGAGCTGATTCCCCCTGTCTGACTCCTGTTTGCTTTCATTCAACTTCAGTGAGCAAACTCTTACTTACTTCCTGTGTTTTAGCAGCTGAAATCAAGAGGAAAACATATGAAACAGAACACGATTGACACTCTGTGTGTTTGTTCCACTGTCCCTTTTGTTTTTCTTTATGGGGAAAAAAGGATTGTTCATATTTTTCTCCTCAGGGATGACAGAGGGGGATCTGTATTTTGAAGCTGTCTGTTAAAAAGCAGCCTCATGCCAGGCCTCTGATATACTGCACAAAAACTAGAAAATGCTGCTCTAAGCTTTCGGGAGAATCCACCAGAGAGCCGCGCTTATGAGAAAAGCTTTATTTTCTTATTCTATTGGCCCAGATAATTGCCTTGTTATTCTCAGCTGCGGTAGCGAGGGGCTCAGAAGCATTGTTCAAGCGTCTTGTTCTGTCTGCGCTGCGACAACCACACTGGGTCGGTTCATCCATTCAGAGGAAGGTTACAAATATACACAGGATCTCCCGTGTTGGGAAAGCCCCTGACAACGCCACCTCCCACGGCTGTAAGCAACCGCCACTATTGCTGTATTAGATAAGAAGGGAGTGGCAAGCAGTAAGCCAGCAGTAACCCGTTCCTGGAAGAAATGTTGTTGTAGCCTTGGGACTGTTTGTGGCATCATATAAAGTCTGCTGATAGCCACAGAACAGTATCTCACTCCTATGCTCTTTAGGTAAATGGCTCATGACTCTGCTGTGCTGTTGATTGATCCTTGCAAGGCTTTGAATTGACATTTTTATAGCGCTGTCCTATTGACTTAGCAGGATATAGGTCTTTCAGGAGAGGTTTAGGTTTAATTAATTTTATGTAATACATATTCTGTGTAATATTTGTCTTTTAATGCAAGTAATTTGGCTTGTAAGTTGTTATCATTATGCTGTAAATCTTGCAGTTGCTTTCACATTCAGCATGTATCTGTCACGTCAAACCCCAACGTCGTATATCAGCTCCTGATTTCTGCAAGCCAGCCTCCAGGGACATCACTGCTGGCGTTTGCCCAGACAAGTGATGGCAGCCCTGGGGAGACGAGTCCCCCCCACCCACCCCCACCATCTCTGCAAGAGAGAGAGAGAGGGAACAAGAAGGGCACAAGAGGGAGTTATCAGGTGTCAGGAAGATATTCAAGGAAAAATACAAAGTGAGGCTTGAATTCCAGGAAAGGCAAACTGTTATCTCCAAATGTTTCTTTGCATTGTCTGCTTGTTTAACTGAGGCTGCCGGAGAGTTTCACAGAGGAATCCGCCTGGTGGCATTCCTGTGGCCGTTGACGTCAGGAGGGTTTCTGGCCTTTGCTTAGAATCACAGTGAAGTAACAGACATGTGTGTCATTTTGTGGAACAGTCTATTGATTGTGGTCGAGCAAACAATGCCCCTTTTTTTTTTCTTGGAGAGAGGGTTGTCCGCGTTGCGGCTGATCATCTTGCACTTGCGGCCACAGTTTGATGTTCTCTACTGTTGCCATCATTTTTGGACGCGCTGCCGAAGAATGTACGTGAGGTTTTCACATGAGATCATGGAAGGAAACTAACTTGCTTTTTTTAATATCCACTGGTTTATCCCTAAAAAGTCACCATTAAAGTTTCTCTATTTATCACCCCACCGGATTTATTAGAATTGGACCTCAAACATTCTGACCTCAACCCCAACTCGCCTAAGTGTCTGGTAGACAAATGATCCTGGCTTTGCTTTAATTTACCAGCATTCAACTAGTGTTCATTACTCACCACGCTGCATGAGAATCTGACATATTCCACTTTATTATTTATTAAAGTGTACTGGTAAATTTCTTTGCTTTGTGTTTCATGGCAAATCACTGCATGTGTGGTTAAGATCTAGGAAAACCATCTCTTGTCTACCATCTTAAGGAAAGAGTAGACTATTTTAGAAGAGGAACAAGTAGCAGGAACAACAGCCCCCTTCCCCTTCATGACTGCAAGACTGAAACCAGACAGCAAGTCTTGAGTTGGCAAAGTTGCAGCTAAAACTGCACATACACAGTCAAGCGTGCCGCGGTCTCTACATTTGGTTTGGTTTGTTGAGGATCATCTCACAGCATGTGGGCTAAAGGTCATGTCTCACTCTCCCCCTCTCTCTCTCTTTCTCCCCCCCCGTCTCTCTGTTTCTGCCAGGAATTCTATTTTTTTCCTCTCGATGCAGCGCAGTCAGTCCTTTGGGTGGTTTTGAGGCAAGGGCAGGGCAAGGCAAGACAGTGGTTAGTTTGCCTGAGGTGACAGATGTCCACAGAGACTGCGCTTAATTTTGGACAGTTCCATTTTACAAGACAAGAAAGACATGTACACGGGGATAGATACAGTCACATGACTAGCAGAGCTCAAACGATCGATAGAAACTATTTTGATTTCTGAATGATGATTTGCTGATGGTTTGCAAATATTTGATGTACATCCTCTACATCCTCCTTCCTTTTCTGTCTTTTTCTACTTACATTTCATATTGTTGGTTGGACAAAACAGGCTGTGTGAAGACATCACCTTGTGCTTAAAGATATTGTTTTTCATTGTTTTTAGACATTTTACAAACAGAACTTAAGCGATTACTTGAGAACATAATCTACAGATTATTCTGTAATGAAGATTGTTAGTTGCACTCCTCATGGCAACCATTTCCTGGTTACAGCTTCTCCAGTGTGACGATTCGCTACTCTTCTGTTATTGCAATCTGAAAATCTTTGGGTTTTGGGCTGTTGACGGACAAAGAAACATTTCAGGATGTTGCTTCTACTAAACAGCTGATTGATCAATTGAAAATAGTCGGCAGATTGATCAATCAATGGTAATTAGTTGTGGCTGTACATTGTTGCCCGCTGGTAATCAGTCTGTTAGTTACACCCAGGCTTGTGCAATATCAGAATTTCATGTTGCAGTTTTCTTGGCAGAATTTTGCAGCATGTATAGCTGTAGTTAAATCCCTCTGTGTTACTTTGCGCATGAGTGCAGATCAAGCCTGTGATGTTTTAACAAAAGGCCACTCAACTGGTTATATTATGAAGGAAAATTTCTACTTTGTAAAACTCCCCAAGAACTTATTTATTATTCAACTGACTTCATGCTATAAAACACCTGGTTGTCTTTGGCTTCAATGAGAAATGCTGACACCTTTGGGTTGTTTTAGTTTTGGTTAATCAAGACAAAATTACAGGAACTGTTGTGAAGTGTGATTAATGGCTGGGGAAGATAAATGAGAATGAAACTCTGTAACGAGGCAACAAGGTGGCATAGTTAGTAATAGGGTTTTTCCACTATCCTGTGTTGGTCTGCTTTCCTTTTGCCTTGGTGTCTAGGCTGTAGTGTATACCAGGTACTTTGGCTGTAGTGTACCTGGAAGGTACCTGGAGTGTACTAGGCTACACTAAGTAGCAGGACTGACCATGGCCGACCAGTGCCGGCCTCCTCCTCCATCATCAGCAGCTAAAGTGTGCTGGAGACCAGAGAGAAATCTTTGTAAAGTCTGTATATTCAGCTCTTTTTACCTTTGTAGCTTCTACCTGAATTTTTGTTGTAGTTTCACTCCTGTGTTTGTACATTCAGATATCAGCCTTATTTTAGATTATAGTTTATTGATAATTTTCAGGCGTAAGTTATTGCTAATAGAAACCGAACCTTTCCTTCTCCTTCACACTAAAAAGCTTTCCACTGGTGAACTGTCAAAATGCTTTTATTGTGAAGAAGTTATAGGAAATGCATTAAGCTTGTCATCAAGTTAGCGGCGCTTCATTAGCGGTACAGGTAAACTACTATAACTTGTTGTGTAGTGCAGTGGGAAAACACTCACGCTGAGCCAGCATGACTCGACTGTTCATGACACGGCATGGCATGGCTCAGCATGACTAACCAAGGTGGAAAACCCCCATAAGAAGCCCACCTCTCAATAAGGTGACCCACGATAGTCACTTAGTTAGTTTCTATATCAACCTAAACAGTTTTTACCGTAATGACACACGAGAGTGTGCCACGAGATTCAGGTGTTTATCAGTCTGACACAGTCCAGTAGGAATTTGATGGTGTTTTCTGGAATCGACCTGCTGATACTGTAGTTAATATTCTAAATATGGAACAATTACTTTCACTATTGATTAATGATTTGAAAATCTGTAAATCTGCAAATGGAGCAGTGTGTCGTCAGATCAGCAGCTAGAAACCCGAAAATATTCAGTTTACATGTGATTCATTAATTATCAGAATAGTTAGATTCTGATAGTTTTCTGTCAGCTAATCAGTTACTCAGTTTCTTGTTATAGATCAGATTCAGTTTGTTTGGAAAATATGAGACATTACTTTGCATTTGCAAGTAGCAGCACAAGATACAGCATCTGAACTGATCTTTGCAAGACTAAGCTTTTTTTTGGGGGAGACAATGACGGTTGACACTTAAACTTGTGGTCAAATGTGCAAGCATTGCTGCTGCACATAGGCTAACACGGCAGCCTGTGTGGTTATTGTCTCCTTCACCAGAACCACTACCTGCTCCCTCATCGACAGCTGCTCTGCACAAGAGCACGAGCGTCAGCACTGCCGCCGCTGCCGCCGCTGCCGTGGTCGACCTCAACTCCTTACAATCCTTTCCCCCTGGGTTCCTTCTCGTTCCAGCACTGAGTCATCAGCTCAGCAGAGAGTGAGAAGGAGGAGAGGGGAGCGGGAAAGGGAGGTTCACTCAGGGTTCAAGGCTCCCTCAGCCTCGTCCTCTCTCTTCTCTTTCCTGACAGTTTCCCCTGAGCACATGACCCATCTCAACCCTAAACCCTCAGACGTTCTGTGTGGGTCTTTTGGCTACAGTCACACTTGTCAGTCCACTGCAGTTTTGTGATCATGAATGTCTAATTTTGTGAGATCACACTGCCTCACGTCTTTGCACTTGGCCTGAAAAATTTCTGTTCTGCATCTCCTGTGGCTGTATTTACTTAAAACAGCCCACATGACTCTGTGCTGTTCTTCCGTCTTTCTCTCTACATTGCTTCATTAATGTGAGCGAGCAGACTTGCAGTCACTGTGCTGCTCAAGACTCAGTGGTTTAAGAGGATTGCCATTTCCACCAGGTACTTTTGTTTGATTTGTCCTAAAACTAAATACTGTTGTGGTTGGATTGTGACCTGATTACATACGCTTCCCATCCAATAAAAACTCACCACTTCCATTTTTGTGTGCCCAGACGTGTTTTAACTGCACCCTCACAAGATTGGACTGTAAAAATCAGCTTGAATTTATCACAGACTTTTAGTGAGATTGTGCAAGTAGCAGTAAAGCAGTCCTTTTGAGATCCTAAGATCTGTTCAAGGCTTTTGTTGTCTACACAGTAGCAGCCATGATTTTTCCTTTTAATTAAAAACTAGATTAAAATAGGAAATCGAAAGCTACAGGTGAAGAAAGACAAATTTAAATGGAAAATTCAATGCACTCGCAAACCACACAGTTGTTGTTTTTTGGGCTATATTTGGTGTCTGTCTGTTCTAGAGAAGAGGATATTTAGCTGTTTGTCTCTGTAACCTGCCTGAGGTGTGATAATGTGGTGCTGCACAGCTCTCAACTGTTTCCTCCATCATCTGTCAGCCTGAACAGAGAACAACAAGCCCACTCATGAATTTTCTCCACCAAACCTCTTTATCTCACCTGTTTCATTTCTTTTCATTCACTTCCCAGAGCTGGAGCTCCGTCAGACCCGGGCGAAGCGATTTAACCTCATGTTCAGTAACACCACGCTCGCTATTTAATCTTTTGAAATTGAGGCACATCAGTTCAGGGACGACTTCTTTGTACATCCACTGTGACTGGTCAGAAGTGTCAGGCGATCTCAATTTAGGGACATGTGTTATCTGAGGACTGAATGGAACCAGGTGGCAGGCAGTATAGAGAAAACAGATTCACAAAGGAGACTTCATTAAAGATAGAGCAAGCATCAAGGGAGAGAACGTGCGCGCACGTATGTGAGCCCAGGTTGGCTCCACAGCACACACTGGAAATTTCATTACTTCGTGTTCAGGACATATTATATGTGCACAAGTAATGGAGTATGTACTCGCTCAGTATGTTCCAGCCCCTGCGCCAGATTACACTCGTTAATGTGTACAGTTGGTGTGCAAGTGAGTGTACGTCTAGATGTCTTATTGATTGTGTGCCAGGCCAAGACGAGTTTTAAAAAGTCTGTCCAGAGAGCTCCATATGGAGCATTGATGTCGGGAGAGTGCGGTCAAGAGAGAGAGAGACGGAGGGAAGGAAAATGAAAGGGGGAGGGAGGGAGGGAGGGAGAGAGAGAGAGAGACAGAACGAGGAGGCCTTTTCTTTGGCTTTTCTACCTCTGTCATTAAGCTCTCCCATGTCAAAGACAGATGGAGCTGGTGCCCTGTGTGTGTGTGTATATGTGTATGCAGGCACTTGCAAGTGCAGACTGATGTGACCCACCCAACTCTACACACACACCCACCCACACACACACCCACACACACACACACACCATTGAGCCCTGCCCTTGATTCTGCCCCCAGCGGGGCGACTCAGGGCAGCTACCAGACCTCTGCCATCTGCAGTCAGTCAGCCTTGAGGGTCGGACAGCTCATCAGCAGTCAGTTAACTTAGTCAACTGAGCTCTTTCCACTCCTTCCTGTATCTGCTCATGCAACATTAAACTTTTATTTCTTATAAAAGATCATTTTCTGCCCTTTTAATGATTCTGATTGCATCGTCCTTCACTCTTTTATTTCATCTTGCCCTTCTCTCCTTCCAGTTTTTAGGCAAGCAGCCAGGGTGGATTAATGTGAGGGAAATGATAGAAAGTAGATTTAGGGGAAACGATCTTAAAATATACTCATACAGCGACATGTGACTCATTTTTGTTCCGTGGTTTGCCACGACAACCTCAACACAGAGAAATTTGAATGTTTCATCACATAAGGGAGTTAAGCAAGGTCAAGTCCCCCAGTGATATAGTTCACAGTGCCAGTTTTTACCCTGATAAGATTGAAAAAAATGTACCCATAACAGTACAGTAGATAACCAGGGTACTGCTGTTGCTTGGTTTTGAAGCAGGAAAAACTAATTCACTGTTATTAATCATGAATGCCTTTAATTTAGGTTGGAATCCATTTCTTTCCATTAGGAGCTTCTACCATCAGATGTTTTCATCACATGTAAATGATATTTTCTTTTTTAAAATATCCTTTTGAGAAGCCCAAAGAGTAAATCCAATAAGAAATTTAGCATGCACGTTGCTCTGTTTTTTTTTAACATCTGCGTCCTCTCTCTCCCTCGTGGACAGCTGTGGATGGCCTGTAGCAACTTTGCTAACAGGCAGGATTGTGAGAATATTTGTAGTGACTCTGCCCTCGCCACTCTTAACTGGCTGCTGCATTTGTTGGCATGTGTGGCGGCACATGCCAGGCAGCGGTGCCAAGCACAGAGCGAGCCTCCAACTCAAGCCACGTCTCTCTCTTGTTGTCTTGGTCGCTGTCAAGGAGACTTTCTGTCCACTCCTCTTCCCCTATTTACGTTGTTCTCATTGTCTTGCCTCTACTCCCCCCTCCTCCTCCTCCTCCCTCTTTGAAACACTTGTCCAGGGTTGACTCTTAGGATATGAGCTTAGTGCCCAAACTTGGCTGCCTTCGCCACGACAGTTTTTTCTCAATGATTAAATATGTGCTTGAAAGATGTGTGCGTAATACCCATGCAGTGGGCCACACACAGCATGGCACAGGGCTGCTGAGGAAGTGAGTGTGTATTAAAGGAAAAAGACCGATGTTTGTGCTCGGTGTGTGTTGGGGCGGTGACATCAGTATGCAGGTATTTTTTCAATAGGCTGCCAGGGCTAATGTAGCCAGCGGGTTCGGATTTCCAAATTTCTCTCACTTAGCCTGAAGTCCTGTCCACATGAACACTTGCCTGGTGAGACATGTTATTTCCACCCATTTTTTTCCTTGTCTGGTCTTGAAAGTTTTGAAAACACGTCATACACAGGTAACTATGGAGCACAATGTTTCAATCTGAGCCTGCTTTTGTCTTTCATGCAGATTTTTGGCAAGATTTCACAGAGTATGGCTTGAAGGCATAAGTTGGTACTCCACAGACGTCTTTTTTATTAAGCCCTTTAACAGGTTAGCCTGCCAACACCAGCCCATAATTTCTTATTGTGTCTGGCAAATATCAATAAGCTCGCTGACAGATGTCGGTTTATGACCATACAATAGGTGGCTGTCATTTTCTTTTACTCTCACACATCAACATGAACCTCTCATTCACCTGACCGTATGAATGCTTCACTTGCCAGACTGCCGTAAGTCTTTGTTTATGTAAAGCGAGGCTGCAACTAACGACAATGTCCACTGTTAATTCATCTGCCTGTTATTACATGATTAATCAATTAATTATTTTCAGTTTATTATGATGTAGGGTAAAGAAAAATGAAAATAACTAAATTAATTTTCTTTTGAGTGATTAATCACTTAATTGACTAATCATTAGCGCTCCAATGAAAACGAGACGATGCAGTTGCAGACTTACACTTAATTTTAACCTACTTTCAATAATTGTTATGATCCAATGTCACCTGCGTACTTTTATCGGCTGTATTTACACCTATTGTTAACATTTGATCGGTGTTGGTGTACATCATCTTTGCATATAAACCTGTGCATTAATAAGTATTTGCAAATGTCTTGCTCGCTACTGCTACTCCTTGTAGTGAATGTTGTGAATGTTTGTTTGTATTCAGTGTAGTGTAATTTAGTTGCATTTTAAGAACAAACATTTAAAGCATGAGTACCAAGGAATATAACAGTCTTGATGGAATTGCAGAGCAAAAGCGCTGACAGGCGATAGAGTATCTATTTATAAAACTGTTGTTGACTCTCCTCTTGTTCTCTTGCCACTGGAGAACAGTGTAAAAGTTAAAAATTAGTAGGGTCAGGAGGCTACACTACAACTGTGCACACAGAGAAAAAAGTTAGTCATATCTTTCGATTTGTCAAATTTGTCATTTGTTGTTACATACCTACGAGACTGCAGTGAAACATCAGTGAAGAAAAAACTGTTATCTGCTGTGTTTCTACAAGGCCAAAGTCCTTCCTGGTTTTCTATGCTGCCTATGTTTATGTTATATTTAGCCATGAGCAACCGCTGTTTGGATGTAGTAGTTGGTATGGTACTGTTTGCTCAACAAATGTCTAAAGGAGAGCAAATGAATTTGCCTCTGAAATGAACTTTTCCCTTGTAACTCTGTAAGAGCACATTGTTTTCAGCTAGGGTTAGAGCAGGGTTCATATATTTGGTGTCACAGAGACGGCCCATGGCTACAGAGGCCAGTGGAAGCTGTGAGGGGAGCATGGTGTTGATAATAAGGTGTACAGCCACTCCGAGGAGTTGTGATATCTGCTATCAGCCCTCAGGCAGGGAAACCAGACACCTTTTTATAGGCCTAATCCCTCATCCCCATCCCTCCTCTTTCCCCTCACGCTGCTGTTTGTGTGCACTGTCCTGGAGCTCTACTGTGTACGTGTGCGTGTTTGTGGAAAATGTGTATGTGTAAATGCAAATCCATACGCACAGTATGATACATGGTTTCATATCCACTCAGAGTGCAGATGACCCACCCTGGGTGACAGATGTGTGAAAAACGGTTTAACTAGGCGCACATTGACTTTCTTGAGGTTATCTCCAGTGTATTTCACAGCATGCTGTAAAAAAGACCTGCTTTGGATGGTATTTATGATGAAGAGATGTTGAAGATGAAGTAACCAACTTTTTAAGTTTAAGTCAAAATGTGTTTTGACACCAAATAAATGTCATTTCCTGAGTTAACATTTCAGCACCCAGGCTTTTTATAGGCAGAGCTGTGCATCTGCTTAAAGACCTGCTGATGATTTCTCAATCAAAAATAAATTATGTGTAGTAGTTTGCTGTTGTGGTGCCACCTTTGCCTTATTTTGAGCCTGGCACTAAGTCAGTTTTTATTTTCTGCTTGCCACAAAATGTGGAAAAGGACTAAACTCAGCCCTGTTTTTTAAGCAGGCCCATCTTTACATAGTAGTATAATCATGCACCCGGGTGCATGAACACACTGCCTGCTAGTTGACCCCAAAGGTCACCTCCTAACCCTTGACCTTGAGCATATGAATGATGGCGTCTGGCGTCTCTGTGTTGTGTTTCAGTCCCCTGGGAATCACCAGCTCTAAAAAAGATAGATGTATGTATATACGTGTGTGTGTGTGTCAGTGTATGCTTGTCTATCTGCAATCTAGACGAAACATGAACATTCTCAGCCAAAGGTGTCACATATTATCATTTCCTCAGCATCAGAGTTCAAATATGAATTATGCTGCCAAAACTTTTTTGTCAGCGATCTCATTTTGGAGATACAGTGTTCAGTAGATTCCAATGAGCTCTCAACTGTTTATGGTTTTACTCTGCAGTGTAAATGTCAAGTTTTTGATTCTTGTCAACTCAAAGTTACGCATAGATTGTCATCTATCTCTCAGCAGCGTTTCCTCTGATCGCTCACATATTTTGTAATCTAATATGGATTACATTTCGCAAACAGGTTTTCACAGTATTAGTAACACACCCAGTGTGTTCATCAGAAGTCACATATTGTTGAGCAACACAGAAAAGCTCAGTCACTACACATGGGTTTGGATAAGAGCATCAGCTACAGTAAATGCTTCATTTAAATGCCATTAGTAGTGCAGGTTAATTAGGTTTGATGGTGATAAGAACAATCATTTAAATCCGTATCACACATTTCTTACATTCATACAGCTACTGCGCATCAGCTGATGTTGCAATCAGAGAGGTCTTTTTTGTCAACTTTGCCTCTAAAAATGGCAACACGGCCTCTGTAGTTCCTATGCTGAAGTTGTTGGTGATGTTACAGCGTACAGAGGAGAGCAGTCATTTCCTGCGCAGCGTCTCCCAGTTCCCATGAAAAGTAGTGGTTCCTGTAGTGTTTTGTGTAGTGTTTGGTGTTTAATTTTTGTGTCTATGGAGACAGGAGTTGGTGGATTTATGCTTCTCCATCAGGGTGTTGTGGTACTAACACACATTTTTGTTTGTTGATGGTGAAGTAAGCATGAAGGAGGTTATAGAAAGGCTCATTACTCTCTCTTTTAATTATGCAAGGCGGCTTTTAATTTTCTGATCTTTCAAAGCTATTCTCAGTGCTTCTCCTCACCACATTTATCACTCTCCCATCAGTGTAAAATGTTTACCTTATGCAATATAGCACAGCGTGGGTCGATAATGTGCAGCACCTTCACCTAATGTTGCGGTACTTCTGTAGCTCAGTTCCTGCTGGGGACGCATATTTTAAGCAGCTTATCAGCTTAATTGTCGGACATGTAGATGATCAAACAAAACACTGGTAATAAAACTCATTCTGCCTGTAGAATATCACTTCTCAATACTGACACTGTTTGATGCAGCCTGTAAAAGTTTCAGAAAACTTAACTTTGCTCTTGTTTGATTTATTAGAGACGTATCAGACACATGCCTGAGCAACAGAGCAAAAAGCATATGTGTGTTTGTGCACTTTTGCATCAGTGTATGTGTCTTTTCAGTCAGTGCTGAGGACATGTCAGGCATGTGTGTATTTTGGTCTCCTCTTAGCCTTCGGGTGTTGATGCGTGTTTTTTTCCTCAGCGCTGTTAGATCTGTCAGTCACAGCTGTCAAACACATCCCTGTATGAACGGCAGGGTGGGTTCACACTCCCTCAATCAGCCCCCCGTCCCGTTCTCATGTGTTGACGTGCGTTACATGTGTTTGTGTGTTAGCATGTGGAGGTGGGTGGTCGTCGCTCTATTCATAGCAACTGCCATTTCTCACTGTCAACAATACCTCATATGTCATACTACGTGTCAAAGAATGATGAGAGACCCCTCCCTGTTTCCCAACTGTCCTCCATCCAGAGGTTAATTTTATCCAATCGCAGAGGTACTTAGTTTATTTACATCTGAGTAGTGATTCATCAACCATCCACACATTTAATGCTCATCAGTATTTATTCCTTTAGCATGGATTGACTTGTCTGCCATAGAGGAGGGGGCAGTGTGTGAGATTACGAGGAGTAATATTTGGGTTCAGTAATTATGTACCAGGCAGTTTTATATATTTGATAAACAGCTGAGCATGTGCCAACATACAAAGCTAAGATGGTGTTAAAAGAGTTACTGTACAGATCAGTCCAGCACAGTGTGAAAAATAGTTTTTTAAAAAGTTAAAAAGCTGCATGCATATTTTAATTTTACATGATCTACCTATTAAAGCTCCCATATTTTACACTTTTCTGGTGTTTTATTTGAATTTCTGATATTCATAATAAGATATATAAGTGGTTAAGTACAAAAAAACCACCTCAGTATAGTTTTACATCTCTCTGGAGCTCTTGCAAGAACAGGGCATTGTCTGCCTCAGCTTTCTTTTCTGATCTCACTTTCTACATTTTGGGACCTTTAATTGTCGTTGTCATATTGCTGGCTGTTACTGACATGTGAGACATTATGCCTAAATATGGTGCTGAAAAGGAGAATGTTTATTATATATCCAGATAAAAAGCTTCCTCACCCACTCCACTTCCTGGATGACTGGATATCTGTGCCTTACTGTCAGCCAGCTTTGGTCCAGATTTGACAAATACCTTTTTTTTTCTCTAAGAGATGCTCACTATGACTCAAGTGTTTGCGGTTGTGTGTGTGTGTTCTGTGAAACAGGCCTGAGGGGAGGATTTGGTGTGGAGTTTCACTCTGTGTCTTCAAGTCGTATCTGCTGTTGGTTAGAGGTGTTGGGTTTTAATAAGCTACCACAAAAATATGGTCTGTCACCCTCTGGCTGCTCTTGTGCTCAGCCTCTGAGAAATTAAAGTGTCAGTCTGGTGTCAGTCTCTGCATATTTGTGTGTGTGTGTGCTCTAAAGCAGTCAAAATGATAGAAACTGTATTTGGGAATGAAGTAGGCAACATTAATAATATAAAGAAATGCTGAAAAAAAATCTATCATATGTTGAAATATCTTGAGATTCACTGGTGATCATCCCGATCATATGTTTGGACTGGTTTGTAGTTTGATACCTTTATGTATGAAATACATCTCCTGAATGATAAGAATCAAAATGTGCCCATGTCAATAATATTATTATAATATTCCTGCAGAATTTTGTTGTTGGCAGAATGGAGGAGGTTTTTATCAGTTTTCCTGTGGCTGTCAGGATTATTCCAAACAGCATCCAGAACACTTCAGTTGGTGAATGTCATCCATCACAGTAAAAGAGTAAGGTGACAATGTCAGTTATATGAGGCTCTAATAATTTACACTTCCCTTCATGGATGTTCCCTTCACTGTCTCAGATTAATGTCTGTATTCAGGCAGACGAACAGGTGACGTGACAGGAGTGGGCATGTTACTTCAATTTTTCTGCGCTGTAAAACTTTGAACCAGCAGTTAACACACTCTGCAGTTCAGTTAGGACCCTCATTCTGTCAGTCACGAGCCAGTCAAGCTAACAAAGTAAAAGAAAGGTGCTTCTGCCAACTGTAGTCTGTGTAAAAATAAATGGAAACGAAACAATCACTTCAGACTAGTTATATTAAGTCTGCCTTAAAAAAACAAAGCAGAAAGACACATTTAACTCACATTGTAGTCAGCAATAAATTAATACATTTTGCTGTATGTTAACTGACTTCTATAAGAGATTAAAAAAACTAAAAATCCATTGCAACATCGATTTGGAGAAGTGTTGTTTATGCTTCATGTTGATTACTCTGATACCTCCATTAGCATTAGAACACCTCCCTCACAGCTTTAAATTTATTCATGTATTTTTTTGGCTCTTTGAATAGGAGCACTGTTCTTCAGACATTCATGACGATTGCAAACATACTTACAACAGTATTTCAGGCTTCAATGACGTGGAGGATGATAATTCTTATTTTAAAATGACAGTGAAGTTGAAAATAAAACAACAAAGCAGCAGAAAAGCTTACTGCTATGTTTTATACCTTTTTTGCTTTGACTACCTCTTATTTTTTTTCTCTACAAAAACCATCAGATTTTATGCTGCAAATCTGAAATTAGGGCTCAAACTAAGAATAACTTACATTATTGATAAATCTATGTTTTGTCGATAAAATGTCAGAAAATTGTGAAAATCACAGTTTCCCACAACCCAATGAGATGTATTCAACAGTTCAAAACACCAATATGGTCAATTAACAAATGAATATAACAAAAGCATCAAGTTGTCACATTCAAGGACCTGTAACTAGCAAATGTTTGGTATTTTACTTGCTGCAGTTAATTGTTTTATTGATAGACTAAATGACTGATCAACCAATCACTGCAGCTCTTTTTGGAACTAGAGTTGTTGCTAAATTATTATGCTGAATTTTTCTGTCTGTCTCATGTTGGCCTGTTGTTTGGTCTTTTTTAAAAATTGCATTGGAACATTATAATAACTTAATGCCTAAGTGTTTGGATTTGATGGACACAGGCAGTACACAGCAGCTACTATTGGTGCACCTCTGTAAGCCAACAGTGACGCCACTCTCACTTCCCAGTGAAAGCTCAGAGTCAGGACATCCTCTTCCACTGCTCACATGTAAATGGAACAACTGTTTGTCCCATCTTATACTAGTTCACTGGCCTTGGCACACTACACACCATTAGTAACTGTGCCAGGGTAAGCTAACAGTGAGTTGGCTTAGCACTTTAATGGGCCTATCAGGTTCCCTAATAGGAGTTTGCCAAATTAAAAAGAGCCCCATTACAGGGTTCATAAACAGACCTGGAAAGGGGGATGAAGAAAAGTATGGGAAATTAGTTTGATAGTTTACAAGTTGTGAAAGAAGAGAGAGTCGACAGAGGTTTGGATTCGTGCAGGAGGAGGTGGTTTCATGTCTGTTTATACTGTCATTCTCTGGAGAACATGAACAACACTGCTACTGAAATTGCACAATAATAGTGATGACATTTAGATGTTCTGTAACAACTTGAATACTTCATCCTTGTGGGGCTGATCATAAAGTTGCGCTGTTATTTGGAGGCAGTGCTCCAAATAATGCTCTAATTTTGCTCTGTAATCATTAGGTTTGGGTTTTTTAAAAAATGGCAGCCAGCAATTCATTATGATGCATCAGAATTTTTTTAAAGTGACAGTTTGACTGGAGAGATGAGGATGAGGGAGAAGAGATGATGTGTCTGCCTGTATGCAAGCTATGCTTCACACAAAACAACAAATCAAAAATATTGTTGGACTTTAAAGTGCTTAATAGACATAATCGTCCTTGGAAAATATTGCTTCCCCCTGTTCTCTTTTTCTGGGTTTAGTGGTGGACATTCAGTCAGTTCAACAGTTTTGCATCATGTAGTTCTGAAATACATGTGGAAAAATGCAGCTGTATGCAAGTTTCCAGCTGTGTCAGATTATGTTTGTTATACTGTCCTTGACACAGTGTGAGAGAACAAGAAGGATCACACACACTGTGATAAAACACATTGCTGTCATAATGGTCATTGTCAGTGGTCATAAATGTGAAGTTAAACCACATCACTTTGCTCTATATCCTCATGACCTGTCTGTCTTAATATAGTGAATCCTGCATGTATAGTGTCGCTTGTTTTCTCCTCACTATTTGGCCGCAGTGTCTCTCACCCTCATTGTGTCCAGCGGAACAAGTGATAGTAAGCAGGAGGTGAGGAGGAGGAGGAAGGAAGGAAGTAGTCACAGCGGATGGAGAGCAAATCAGACGAAAACCCCTCTTCATACACAGCTTCCTTTTCCTCCATTGACCCCCTGGCCTGCATTGAGACTGTCTGTGTGTGTGTTAGAAGCAAAAAAAAAAAGGTCAATTGTAGTAGTGACAGTTGCCTGTATTTGGTGCAGCAGTACACATCATAGGAAGAAGTCAAGGGAAAAAGATGAGACAGATTTTTTTGGGGGCATGTATTTGATAACTTCGTACATTGCACTTTTGGAGAGATGGGCGAAACAGTTACAGAGTCACTGCAACTTTTGACAATTGAAATATCTCAGACACTGCACTTATTTTAGTGAATATAAAACAAAGCCAAAGAAATCTGAACTTGAATTTTTATGAACTCTTCCACAAAAAATGGCGCTTCACTGCAACCGAGCCTACCCGAAGAAGTGCAGATGCAGCAGTCGGCGTGTCTCTCCTTTTGCCTTTGCAACTCTACCTTTTGCGGTTTCCTGTCTTTGGTCGTCTCTTCTTGTTGGTGTTTGTGTTTCGAGTGAGTGTGAGTGTGTTTTAAAATGAGCTTGCAAAAGGTGATAGGAAACGTGGACCGTGGTTTTTCAGAGAAGTCGCAAACCCAACTCTTTAACACATCTGACCGCCCTCACAGTTTGTCTGTGCTCCACTTCTTCACATCAATTTTGATGTGTGCGTACTGTGCGGTAAATGGAAACATAAAATCATGCACTCTTACAAAAAATATGAGGCTTTTGCTTAGATTTTGTTATGATAGGTGTTTCAGATTGTTTTAAAAATGGCAAGTAAATGCTGCCAGGACCGATTCATCTTTCTTGTGTGGAGACATGGCTTCTTGTGCCTTCTTGCACTCATATATCCACCACTAAATCCTTGCACTTCATCTCTGCGTAGATCCCTCTCTCTGTCTACTCCTTCTTGCCTCTCCTCGCCTGTAATCTCACCCCACACTTCCCCCTGCAGTATCCCTTCCTCCATCGCTCGCTGTTTGCAGCCGAGGATAGGTTTAGAAGGGGGAGATGGGGGGAGGAAGGGGGAGGGAGAAGAGAGCCGTCTGGAATCCATTAGCCAGTTGAGGCATCAGTGTTTCACTGTGGGAACCTTATTGATTGCCCTCCTTTATAATTATTCCACCTCCACTCCCTCCTTCTGGCTCTTGCACCAATCATGTTTTCAGTTTCTCTTGCTTCCTCTTGCCCTTTATCCTCTCCCCCCCTTTTTCCCTCTTTCCCTTGCTTTTTTTTTTGGCATTTTCATCCCTCTGTTTGTGTTTGCGTGTTTCTTTTTTAAATTTCATGCTGTGCCTGCCAAAACCTCCGACCAACCGAGCGACACACTGTGTGTTTATTGGATGGCATGTTAGATGTATTGACATACTTATTAGCAGAATGCAAAGCGACCACATCCTACACAAGGAGAAAATCTGACTGACTCATACTGTATCCAGATGCACACACACCCCCCTCTATACAGTCACCTCTGCAGAGTGCATACATACCTCCTCTTTGTGCTAGCCATGTGCTATAAGCTGGGTGTTTGCTGTAGTTGTGTAATAGACACTGATGAGCAAACAAACCTACGTGCGTTGAAGGAACATTAAAGTGATGCTCAGGAATGCGTCATCTATGTATGTATTGTCACAAAACTGCAGCGTGTTTGATCATGATGGGAATCTCATGTTTTGATTTACAGTTGCAACAATTTATTAATCGATTGACAAGAAATTAATCAGCAATTATTTTGATTGTCATTTTCTTGCTTCTCAGATACTATGATTTCATACATGATACTAAACTGAATCTTTCGGTCGTACTAAACGAAACATTCAAAGATGTCACCGTGGTTTGTGTGAAACTATAATGGCCACCGTCAAAATAACCAGCTCATTGATTGATCATGAAAATAAATGTTAGTCACAGCTTTTGTTCAGTTCAACTCTGATTCTGTATCACAATTCAAATTCAAAACAATAAAAGAACTGGCACCATGTTCTGGCTCTTATACCACCGCACTGTGTGCCAAAACGTTTGCTCATGTTTCTAATCCACCAACTTGCAAAAACGAAACTAACTAGTCTTGATGAAAAAGAAAGATAGCAGAGAAAGTGTGTGGGAGTGTGACACTTTTTTTGAAATTTGAAAATTTAACAGCATTAATGAGACTATTAAGACTAATTATTTGGATCAGTGTATGTGCATAGTGAGCCAAGGCCTCGAGATGAAAGAGAGACCTGCAGAGAGGAAGAGGCAAGAAGTTTCTGTTGAATTTGATACTCACTTTTTTTGTTGTACTTTTCACCTTTGTATTCTCCTTTCCTGTGCTTCTATCAGTGGCTTAGACACAGGCTTTGGTCACATTGTCTGTACTAGATTTTCACATGCATATTTTTTTAGTTAAATTCTAGCTGAGTCAATTTGCACATTAATAAAACAAAGAAATTAAGTGATTTATGTTTCAATGATATTATGAGGGAGGAAAATGAGAAAATGTAATGACTTCTTAAAAAGATTGTATTTTGTTGGCAAATTTCACACTTTTCTTGGATACAGTGTTGCTAGTGCTTTGGCCCTGCTTTATTGTCTCTTTTTATTGCTCTGTAATGACGTTTGCAGGGATTTTTTTTTATTACCTTTGATGAATATTTTGTGTAATTTGTGCCCTTCCATCTTCGTGGTGTTTCTGTCACTGAGGAAACTGTTCAAAGAATGAAGACCAGGTTGTTTTACTTGTAAGATGTTGCACACGTCAGTGGTTTACCATCAAAAAAAGGTAGTTGACCGTAAAATACTCATCCTCAGCTCTGACATGTTGTGAATTTACAACCTTTTTCTGCACAACTGTTGCCTGTGGTTTCCTTGTTATATACAATCTGTGAATAAGCGGTCTCAGATTTGACTCAGCCACAGTTTACTGATTCATCAGGTTGCCAGCAGGCTGAATTATACTGTAAAGCAACAGTATGCAACTATGTTACATCAAAATAACAACTTCATCATTTTGATGGTACATTGACTTGCAGCAGGAAGAATGGTGCACTTGTTCTTGCACTGTGTGACTTGGGTTGAGTTGGTACGATGTGCCTTGAGAAGTGTATAACTTTACAGCACTGTGGTCAATCAGATTAGCCAAATGCTAACTTGATGTAAGCGTACAGTTACAGGTTTGTACTGAGATGATGATTTTGTTTGAGCGATTGATGGACTTTGAGCTTTTGAGGGACATGAGCAGTTAGCATCTGGGTGATACCAGTACCTTTAACTGCTCGGACTTGGGGCTGAACCGAATTTAACGGGCCAGTGTCTTGTATTTACCACCTGTGGCTGTAGAGGCCACCGTTGCTGCTGCTCGGCAAAACTTACGTAGTTTTGTTTTAAGTTGTCAACCTTTAGGAGAGAATCTTTATGGTAACTGAATGTATGTGATGCCTGTCATAATACTGGAGATAAATGATTAACCAACTGTAATGAAGATATGACGCTCAAAAGGGTACAAGATCCAGAATTGAGGGGAAAAGATGTGACAGAGTAGTTGTAGTAGGTCTTGAAATGAGCTGTTATGCGTGTGTCATCCTCCCATTTTTGGAGATAACGTGATATACATCATCCCTTGCTTTCTTTTAGATCTTAAAGTGTGTCAGGGGCCTCAGACCAGCCCTGCAAAACACTTTTACTGTCAAATAGGTTGAGTTAATTACTTAGCGGAAAAGTTGAACTGCGTTTCCTGTGTGTCATGTGGAGAAGATTTACACCATGGACCTGCAGCAGAGTTATTTAGAGAAGAGATGAATGAATTTTTTTGCTAAATGTCTTAGTTCATTTACGAGCAGGAGAAAAAAGCCATCAAGTCCCATTATTTTACCAAAAAAAGTATTTGCCCTTGATATAACTGTACTGTCAATAGCGCTGCCTCGCTATTAGACAAAATGAAAAAGTTAGGCGTGTGTCATGTCAGTGTTTCTTACTTTGCCTCTAAATTTAATTTCTCCACATCAGTGTGGCTGTATACAAGTTTAAGATTAATTAGTTTTCTTGTTACAAAAGATTTACTCCACCCATTGTTCATTTGTAAATCATTGTGACGTGATGAAATTAGTGCAGTACCTCACGTCTTTTAGAATACAGGAACATTTACTGTGTTACATCCCAGCCGTCTACCAATGCCATGTTGCCTCAGACCAAGTGAAATTCACTATTATGCACCATTGAACTGGAAGCCGCGTCCGGAAATTATCAAGTCAGATGCGCTCCTCCCATTTTTACAATTCAGATCAACACACATGAAGCCTGAGAGCTGTTACTGTAGTATATGTTACATTTTTATTAGTGTTGTGCCATTAATGGATTTAGTATCAAAGTCAAACAATGAGGTCTATATACATCCTCACCACAGCTACAGTTTATTCAGCATTTAAAGCTGAAGGTTGTAAAAACCTAGATAACCAAGATAAGTGTGTGTAACTGTCCTCTGAGCGCTCAGTCAAGTCCACACCTTATAGCTGGGGTTCATGTGGTTTGCCGAGTTGTAGATTTTGCTTTTGCACATGAGTTCCTGAAATATACTAGTACTGCTGACTATTAGGTTCAGAGAAATCTGAAACAGAGGAGATTTTTCTGTTGATGCACAACCTGTTTTGACATGTCATTGACAAGAATTAATTTGAATAAAGTTCAGTGTTTGTGCTCCTGCTTTAACCTGCCCACGGCCATGAAAACAAGAAGATACACATCCTGTCACTTGCCTCTGTTTGAGCACGGTGCCACTACAACACTGTCAAGGCCACAGTGTATGTGTGTGTGTTTGTGTGTGTGTGTGTGTGCGTGTGTTTGTATACGTGCACCATTGTGTAATGCAGTGTTTACTCTGTGTGTGTTTGTGGTTGATAACCAGCCCACTCATGTTTTTCTCTCACTTTGTGTCTTTGCAGGAAGTTCGGGGAGCGCCCTCAGCCACAGCGCCTAACGAGGTGAGTGTGTGCTCTCTCTCACACACACACACACACACACACACACACACGTGCACACAGCACCATCTCCCCTTAAAACCATATGTGTTGTCATGGTGGTATTTACCTTTGAGTAGGTTAGAGGCATTCTTGTAAATACAGTAATTCAAGAACAACACATCTCACCTTTTAAATAAATGAGTTCACTGCAAACACCTCACTTTTCAGAACCGCTGAATAATTAGAATATTGAGAAATTGATAGCATAATACCTGTAATTACCAGTCAAAACAAAAAGGTGTGGATCTTTTTCTATCAATTTGTCACCTTCAAAAAGCTGCAACACATCTGCATATATGTGCTAATCGGGAAAAAAAGCACAAAGGCATAAACTCTTGGCCAACAAGTCGCCATTGGGGAACTTAGGGGATCATTACTGGTGGTGATTTCCAAAAGTGGTGATGCAGATTAAGTTTGATATGCATCTGTAAAAACCACAGAACAAATATAGCACCGATTGGCTGCATGTTGTTGCACCATGACAACAAGTTGATCGAAGAAACAACACTGTTTGAGTAGTTTTCCTGCGTGATTGTCCACACGCTTGCCATTGGACAGCTGTTATCTGTTGACCCCTGCCGTATTACGTCATAGTTGTTATGCTGTTGATTGTTTATTCGTTAGAGCTCTGTAGTTTCTCACTCTAAAGTCCTGCGAGACGTGCTTTAATATGTTTGTGCTGAAATGAACTCTGTGTCTCGCAATTGTTTGTAGAGAAACAAGCCAGAAAGGCAATAATTCACCCTTTCTGAGGACTCGCAGTCTAAACTTGCACTCCGCATGCACTGTGCTGTGCATTCAGCACAGCTTGGACCAGCAGCGCTGCAAGTTTTTGATTATTCTGTTCCTCTTATGTTTGTTCCAAGTCATTTGGAGCAACATTTGGGTGAACAGAGAATGTTGATGGATGTTGTGGCTTACTTCTGGAGGTTTGTGTGTGTGTGTGTGTGTGTGTGTGTGTGTGTGTGTGTGTGTGTGCATCTGCACTTGTTTGCTTGTTGGTGTTTCTCTTTGTTACTGGGAGCGGGCACGGGTTTGCCTGTGCACTCGTGTGTGTACGCATGTGCGCCTCGTTTTTTTTTTGTTTTTTTTTGCGCGTGGCACTCAGCGGGGAAAATGAGGGGTTGCATGTTGCCTGGAACAGCCGAGCTTGGTTTTGGAAAAAAAGGGGCCCCAGCACCTTTTGATGTGTCCCCCTCTTCATTCATGTGCTGCCAGTCCGCTGGCTTGCACTGGCCCCTCCATTTGTGTGATGGTTTCGATGGCCAGAAATATGATGGACACAAAGCACTCTTTACCCAGTAGCAGAAAGGCACAACTTCTTCAGCGTGTGTGGTTTTATACCCCTGTGCATCATGGTGTTTTGCTCTTTGTGTTAGTCCGTATAAATCTGTGTCCTCATGTCCGCATGTTCACTCACACCCACTTCCCCCCCCCCTCCCTTCCTGCAGCTACAGCAGCCCCACTTTTTTCTGTCAGGCAGCGGCGCAGACAGCTAAAATAGCGCACCGTCCTGCAGGGGCTTTTTAGGGCAGCTAAAGCTCTGGGTCCTGCAGGGCCGCCCTGTCAGGAAGGCTACTCGACTGGAAATACAATACATGACACACATACACTTAGAAATGAGCACGCGCAGGACACACACACACTTGCTTGCATACACACATCTCAGATTCAGACAGATACACATGCACAAAACCTACACACAAAACCCAACACAACACATGAGCATACAGGCTTGGATAAAGCTGCCTCCTCTGTTAGGGGGAGCCGCCCCTTCAAGGGCTTATTCTCCCAAACAAGGGAGGAAGGGCCAGCTCTGCAGAATCCATCGCCTCAGATGGAAACGCTCAATAGAGACCTTTTTTTTTTAGTTATCTGCTTCTTTGTCTAAAACTCTTAAATTCAGACTGAGATAAAACCACAATGACAATTGATCTGGCTCAGGCTGTTGTTCAGTCTGAAATCGCATGCTTGCATTTACATTTTTTTTGTTCTTGAATTATTTTCTTTTGCAGGGTTTCCCTCTTTTCTTATTGATAAGAGGTGCGTAGTTGGTTCTCACAAAATCAGTTTAATCTGCCATTCAGCTTTCACTGTATTGAAATTCTAAACATTTGTTTGTTTTTCCCCTCGTTGGCTGTTGATGCTGTGGGCTATTAAACAACCCACACTGCGACAGAGCGTACCGGTCTTTGTTTTTGTGTTGTTTTTAGGTAGTAAGATATCAGAGCTGATCTAGTAAAAGTTGCTGCAAGATCCTGTAGCTTTAGGCAACTTCCTATCAGTGTTTTTTTAAGAGGTTCACAAGGGCCTTCCGGAGGTCAGATTTCAAAAACACTGAACGGGCACTTGTCTGCTGGTCACTTCATAAATGGAGAATACCTTTTTTAATGAAGGTTGAGTCAGCCTGAAGTGGCTGATTGTGAATGTCTTAACCCAAGCCTGACACGACGGATGTGTGTAATCTACCTTTTGTGATGCACAAAGGCGCACACTAATTGCAGTCTGATCATCTTAATTGAGCTATTTCACAGCACACGTGTGTATTAGTATGCCTCGCCACTCTGTCTGCCCGTGTGTGTGTGTGTGTGTGTGTGTGTGTGTGCGCATTCACAGGGGGGTCTTGTGACTGTCCCACTCTGCCGTAGACACTGTGGCAGATGTACAGGACAGATGCCTGTCTGCTCCGCTGCATCTGTAGCCTGGCTTAACCTAGCCCCTCCTCACACACACACACACACACACACACACACACACACACACACACAAATTCGCCCGACCCCCATAGTGCCTGCTGTTTGAAAATGTCTCTTTTTCTAAATCTGTCTGGCACATTTTTGTCTCGCTTCTCGAGCATTTCCTTTTTTGTTTTGTTTGTTATGTTTATATCTCACTCTAGATCTCTTCTCTCGCTCAATTCATGCCTCGGCCGTCCCTCCTTCTTCTCTTTTTTCTTCACAAACAAATTGTCTCAATCTAAATTCAGCCCAACAAAACTGAACCTGCCACTTAGATGAAGTTCTCATATCATTTGCTCGTTGTCTAACTCTTTGTCTGACACTTGCTCTGTGTGGTTGTTTGCTCCTCTGCTTTGCCGGTTCAGTTCCTTTTCTCTTTTACTACCTCCATGCTGCCTGTATGGCTTGAACAAGTGTATATGTGTCTTATTAGTTCAGCGTAAGAGGCAGTTAAACAGCTGCCATCTATTTCACAAATCTGCCTGGATTGCAGCGGCTGTTAAACCACTAACCTTTCAGATAAAAAGTGTTTTTTTTTTTTTTGGTTTGTTTTTCTCTGCACGGCTACATTGTCATCGCTTGTCCCTGGTTGCGTGTGCTTTTATATTACATGTGGATGTGGCTTTGTGTGTGTGTATGTCTGATTCAGTCAAGATTGCAGTGGCCATTACCCTCACTTCCTGTCTCTGATGAAATCTGATGAAATAAGGTATTGGTTTGTCAGTTTGTACTATTTTGTCAATCTGACTCCAGATATATTTGTATTTTGAGTGTTTTCCTTTATCCTGTCCTTATGTTTTACACATATTTGTATTCTTTTTTTTATATAGATGCATGTGCGTGTCTGAATTTTCATCAGCCTGTTTGTCTGCACGCTACTCTCACATAGGAAGTTAAGCCGTGCACTGGTCACTGTCTCTCTCACTTCTCCTTCCCGTCTTCAGCTCTCAGGAAGAGACCTAATCTCTAGCTAAGAGTGTGCGTGTGCCTGTGTTTCAGTATGTGTAAGAGATGGGCGATTAGTCAGATGTCTCCGTTGTACCGTTGAGTGTCACCGATCCCTGCTATCATCATGAGGTTTTTTTTAGGGGGGTGTCACTGGGTGTGTCATTGCCATTAAGTCCTGGTTAAGTAATTGTTTTTCCCCTCTTTTGCATAGGCTTTAATCTCTTGAAATCTTGATTATGCCATGTTTTCCCCCATCTCTTTTAGATCTACAGAAAAAAAATCCCCACTGTATGACATTGTTGCGTGTATTTTGTGTCTGCTTTGTCCAGTATTTTATTTTTACACCGGGTGAAACATTCAAACCCAAGATCGCATGTTTTCCATGGCTGCAGTGTTACATCCGATGGAAATATTTCCAATGTCTTGTGCATCATTTTTATACACATTTCCCTAAAATCCATCCTGACATATTTGGTATCTTTGTAAACCTTGGGTTCCCCACTAGAATTTAATATAAAATCCTGTGGGTTTGAACAATGCTTGGCTACAAAACACAAGTTTGTAATGATGGACCCACCACTGGGTTCGTGCTATTCATTGGATCACAGGCTATACTGTTTCATTTGATTATTGCCACATGTGGGGCATCTTGGTTATCTAGTCAGAGGTTATTTTGGTGAACTGTGAAGTAAATATAGATGATTAAGAGGACACTGCAGATGACAGTACATAAAAGCCGCTGTGTGTGAAAGTTTTATCATAATGGCGAAACACATCTTTCGTGACAGGGAATGGTCTTTCCCCAGCTCAGCCACAGTGGTCTGGAAAGGTTTGGTGAACACTGAAACAGTGTTAACCACAAGCCAAAGCTGTCGCACACAACCTACCCGACACCAGGGTGAGATTTTGGTGTCATAAAGTAACCATGTGGCACTCACTGTCGTGACTGTAAAATGACATTGATGATGAAGCTGGAGGCGTGTGTATGATTCAATGAGATTTTGGAAATATACTTTTGATATAAATAACAGCAGTTATTGTTCCCTATAACGGAAGATGACTTTTAATTCTGTTTCATGCTTTTTTTTTTGTTCAGTCAGCTGTCTAAAACCCAAAGATCTTTAGTTTAATTTGTCACATAAGTCAAAGAAAAACATCATATCCTCATAACCGGGCATCATGAGCTTGATGAAATTAAAAAATAACTCCATCAAGGTGACCTATCAGTAAAGATACACGCCATACAATCATGCTATCCCCAGTTTGGCTGTACTTTGTTGATTGTCACACCTCTGTGTCCTCATGTTTCCTGTTTTATTGCTATCTAATAAAGCAGGAATGTGAGAAAAATGTTAATCATTGTATATACAGATAATCACCATGAACCATGCTTAAGAAAGTTCTTCTTCTTGTGTGTGTGTGTGTGTGTGTGTGTGTGTGTGTTTTCTTGGTGTTGCTTTATCTGTGACATCACCCTACCTGTAAAAAGACCAGCAGGTCAACAAGTCATCAGAGGTGTTCGGTGACATGTGCCCTGCAGGCCTGACATCAGCAGGTTTTGACTGAGGGCTCTCCATATAATCAATCAGAGCAATGAGCGTGTGTGTGCGTGAGAGAGAGAGTGAGAGAGAGTGCATTTGAGGGACAACACTGGTGTGAGTGTATGGTTCATTGAAGCCCCAGAGGATTGTCATGCCACTTAATGTAAACAAAAGAAAAATGAAGTTGCTTAAACACGTCCACGTATTTAAGTCAAAAGTGTTTTAATCAAACCACAGGAGTTTGGTCGAGGTTGTGTGTGCACCTTCTTCCTGGCCTGATATAATTTTCTCCATGTGGCGGTTAGATGGGATCAGATTGCATCGGATCAGTTAAATGGCCTCAAATGTTTGGAATTCTAGGATCGTACCTCCGTCATGTTCAGTTACAGCTGCCGGCGATGGGTAATTTAGAAAATACTGAATAAACAAGAGCATGATTTGGTGTTGCTGTGAGAGGCAAATATTCCGAAAAATAATTGTCTCATCGCACAACAAAGCGAGAAATAAAACATTTCCCGGGCCATTATGAAATGGATAAACCACAATCCCTCTCAGCCTTCCTCCTCCTCTGCCCCCCCTCCAACCACCACCCACACACCCACACACACACACACACACACAGTGAGGGGCCCCTTGCTTTTCATAACAAAGACCCTGTCTAACCCGAGCGTGCGGCCCAGTATTGCGTGGCAGAGTGGAAAGCTGTGTGTGTGTGTGTGTGTGTGTGCGTGCGTGTGCGTGTGTGAGTGGGAAGCCCTTTGAGCACCCCAGCGTGTCAGGTGTCACTGACATCTGTGCATGTGCGTGGACTCGGTCAGAGTGTGTTAATGTCCATACGTGTGATGTGTCTTAATTGTGCATCGAAGTCTGATCTTTGACCCCCCACCCCCCACCCCCCACTCCCCACCTGCCCCCCCACACACGTTTTTTCATCGCAGCCCAACATTTGCTCTGCTGCTCTCCTGAATATTAAAATCATTTTCGGCCTGTTTGTGTAAAGGAGGTGGGGAGCTGTCGGGGAGGTGGGAGGGTTTGGCGGAGTTGACAGAAGTAATTGGAGCGCGGACCTTGCAACATTTTGACACGAGATGAGGAATCTTTGCTGGTGAGCTCAGCTCTGTTGTTTTAGTTTTTTCAGCTCTGGTGTTTTCTCCCTCCCCCCTCTCTCTCTCTCTCTTTCTCTGCCTTTTTCGTCTTCTCCCCAATGTTCCTTTCCCTTGCCTCCTCACTGTCCCTCTGAGCTGGTCATTAACGGTTCAGCCCACCCCCACCTCAAATGGACCCAGCTGGGGGAAGAACATAGCTTTCTGGCCAGCAGGCCGTGCAGGCTCTGAGGCGCTCCAGAGGTCATTGCGTCCGAGTGTACTGTACGTGTGTGTGCGTTTCTAAATGTTCTCATTCCATACCTCACACTTTTTTTTCCACACTAAAATGTTGTCTTTTTAAACCTGCAGGATGATACGACCCCAGAGGTTTCAGTACACTCAGTATCGCTTCACCTCATCTGCCGAGTCTCCAAATGACCTTTTATTGAACCTCTCTCTCTCTCTTCGCCCCCCTCCTTTTTTCATCTTTCAGAGAAGCGATGAGGAATTACCTGAAGGAGCGAGGTGACCAAACTGTCATGATCCTGCACGCAAAAGTTGCACAGAAATCCTATGGCAATGAGAAAAGGTGAGTTGAATATAAACAGCAGATTCTTCGCTTGTGCCAGTCGTTTATCAAGGTTCCCTCAGACTTAATAAACCTTGGAAAAAACACAATTTTACAAGTACATCTGATCTCCCTGCACCACTTTTCCATCTAAGATTAACACTGCACACCTGTAAGACTGATTGATTATGTGTCTTAAAGGAATAGTTCTGAATTTCTTGCTGAGAGTTCGACAAGAAGATTGATACCACTCTCATTTCTGTATGGTAAATATGAAACCACAATATGCAGCTGCTTAGCTTAGCTTAGCTTAGCTTAAAGACTGGAAACAGAGAGAAAGCACCAACCTGGCTCTGTCCAAAACCAACAAAATCCAACATGTTGTATCTCATTTGTTTAATTTGCACAAGTGCAAAAACAAGTTGTGGTTTCGCGGGTTGTTACGTGCCTGATTTTTCCACCTGTTCCCAGTCGTAATGCTAAGCTAAACTAACAAGATGCTGGCTGTGACCTTATATTGACATGGTGGGTGTGTGATGTTCTACTTTGTGTAACTTTGTATTATGTGTCCAGTTTGTTTTGTTCAGTTCTTTCACTGTGTGTGTTTTACGTGTGCCCTGACGAGGGACTGCAAACGGAAATTAGCCTTAAGCTAATTCTGTTACAGTACATCAATACTGTAACAGGGTTAGCTTAAATGGTAACATTTATTAATGTTCAGTATAATACATGGATCCTTTTAGTATCTCTTTATTATCTAACTTTGACTGTGTCGTGCCACTTTGTTGTTTTAACCATCGTCTAACATCACATGTGGTCATGTGTCAATATTTTATTTTGTGCGCTGTTTAATAAGCCCTGTCCTTTTGTTTAATACACTGGCTGCACACAGCTGCACCCTGGAGGCTTATTAGCATCACCTAAAAACAAACAACTTGGCCTTGTCCTTTAGTCCTTGTCTACCTTTGAGAGGTGGACTCCTTCGTTGCGAGAATTTATGGGCAGGTTACTCGGAGGGGTGGGGGGGTCAGGGTAAGAAGTGAATGAAAAACACACATTCCAGTGTGTGGGTATCTTGACCCACTCTGACCTCCCATATCAACAGAGGTCAGAGGAGGAAATGAGCGACGACCTCCTGCACGAGGCCACGCTCAGGTGAAGGCCGCAGAGAGATGGAAGGAAGGGCAGCAGGGAGAGGGAAATAGGAGTGATGGGAGTAAGGGAGTTAAAAGGCTCCGGGGGCAGTGTCCTGGTAAAAACCATGGAGAGTTTAGGCATAAGAGGTCAAAGAGGAGAGCACTCAGGTCACAGAGGTTCACCAGGCAATGTAACTCATTGCCATCTTGCTTCGTCATAATTTCCATGCAATGCCTCTTGACAGATTATAAAGTTCAAAGATGACTACAAGGTGATCACTGGCTGTCGCAACCTCTTCTCTTTTTTCTCTCTCTCTCTTCTGCTCTCTTGAACTTGTCCTCTCTTCCTCAAACTCTTCCTGTAACTCTGCTCTCACCTTTCTACCTCTCACTCTTGAACTTTTTATAGCTTTCCTCCTCCCACCCCCCACTTCCACCTCTTGCTCATTTTGCAACTCTCTTCAAGCTCTCCATCCTCTGCCTGTTTTCTTGGCCCGAGCCTCAGCGCTGCTTGCGATCTCATCAGGCCTATCTCTTGGTAAATCAGATGTTGCGAGCCAACTCGGAGACACCTCAGAGAGTTGGAGCAGAACAGGAGAGAAAGACGGAGGGAGAGAGGTTGAGACTGAGATGAATTCCTCAGATTATTATTTTTATTTTTTTATCGATGTCTTGTCCAGTTAAAGTGACACTGGTGAGGCGAATAGCATCCGGAGGAGCCACTCAAACACTCTTGTCACACATGCATGCTTGTACAGGATCAGCTATCAGTGTTTGTGGTTTGCGAGTTGCTCAGTGACATGCCAGTGCAGGGCTTAAATATGGGTGTTCAGTTCAAACCAAAATATCTGTAATCAATCGGCCATCCGGCCGCACCATAGACAAGTGTCTGAATGAGACTTCTAAGGAAGTCCCATAGGGGTTTCTTCTGTATCGTAGTCACCATATCCAGACAGGTCTCTGCCTCTGTATGCATATTAATGTTTCAACATCCAGTGTGTGTGTGTGTGTGTGTGTGTGTGTGTGTGTGTGTGTCTGTGTCTGTGTCTGTCTCGCACCTCTGATTATGTCTGTCTGTACTGTAACAAGGGAGCCCGAGAAAGTGGGTGCATCGAGAATGCAAATGTGCCCGTCTCCTTTTTTTTCTAGCTGCCTTGTTCTGTGTCTGTGCTTTTTATAGGAGGTGAAAGTAGACAAACACCCACAGAGACAGACACTTGGTGTTGCGAAATAGGTCGCTTTCCAGTTCCACACTGACGCACATAAATTTATTTGAAGTTCGAGGGTTCACAGATGAGTTGGTTTTCACATTTAACAAGACCAAAGTCGGCCTTTTCTTCTATGGGGTTCTATTCTTGATATATAAGTATTTCAAGGGAGAAGAGCAGTTTTAAAATGGAAAAAAGTTGCCTTTCATTTGTTAGAAGTTAGAAGCTCATTTATGTTTCTCAACATATCATTTCCACACTGGACTGATCATGGTAACATCTGTTAAATCAGGCTCGACAGCTTGAGGAAAGAGGGTTCATTTGAATTGTACATAACAGTATAATGATGAAAGTTTCTGTCCTGTTTAAGCTTGGTGCAGGTCTGCCCTCTTGTGGTGTAAATTAAGAGATGCACATTGTTCAGTTTGTTCTATTTAAAGAGGTGTAAAACTCACTCATATTCACATTTAAGTTATTTTCTCGTTCATTGGTTCACTGATTTGGGAACACACTTATATTTACAGTAATAGCTGAGTGATTATCTTCAGGACAAACACCAACATTTGGTATCTCATGTGGGATGTACTCAGCTGCTCAGGTGGCTTCTGAATACCTTTTAAATACCTAAACCTGTCAAGTAATTATCACGGATGGTAAAGAAGCGATTGGAGCTCATGGAGTCATAAATATTTGTCCCTTCGTCCAGGTTCTTCTGCCCTCCCCCCTGCGTTTACCTGATGGGCAGTGGCTGGAAGAAAAAGAAGGAGCAGATGGAGCGAGACGGCTGCTCCGAGCAGGAGTCGCAGCCGTGTGCTTTCATCGGCATCGGCAACAGCGACCAAGAAATGCAACAGCTTAACTTAGAGGGAAAGGTAACGACGACAATGGTGACAAACTTGTAACGTATCATTTAAGCGTGTCAAAAAGTTTGGATGGAAATATGAGCTGTGTGTGTGTGTGTGAAAGTCACTTGTTAAGAGAAGAAGCCGTCTAATCTCTAAGATTCTCCCGCTCTCTTCCTTTCATTTCCTCCCAGAATTATTGCACAGCCAAAACCTTGTACATATCCGACTCCGACAAGAGAAAGCACTTCATGTTGTCTGTCAAGATGTTCTACGGTAACAGCGCTGACATCGGTGTCTTCCTCAGCAAGAGGATCAAAGTCATCTCCAAGCCCTCCAAAAAGAAGCAGTCCCTCAAAAACGCTGACTGTAAGTTTGTTTAAAGCACATTTTTACCAGCTGTCCCTGTATCGGAGTGTGACCACAAGTTTCAGTGTGTGTTGACAGTGCACTAAACTCTTAAATGCGGTGGTCCATGGTATCTATTATGATTAAACGCTGGGTATATTCTTTATGTAAAAACCGTGTGTCGACTGTCAGCTATTGCAAAAGATTTCAACTCTAACAACAGTAACATGGAGGGAAACAGGATGTGATTTTATGTTCACTTAGCTGCACCAGCATTTAACAAACGCTCATGTTAAGTTTATGGTTAAGGTTATAGCAAGAATATCAATGGGAGCCTAATTTAAGAAGGATGGTGTCTGGATAACAGAGATAACAAAAATCAAAGGATAAAAAGAGGAAAAAACTTGAACCGAAAACTAATGTTTATTCTAAAATTAAAGTCATGAATTTAAATAGATGCACTTCAGTCTTGTTTTAGTTTCATGTGTTAGATTCTGTCACTTCTTTACTTTCATTAATCTTTGAAAAATGTTTTAATCTTGATTTTCACATTTAAGAAACTATTTTTTTCTTCAGAAAGGGGCTGAATTAATAAGTTATAATAATCTGTGCTATTATTATTATTATTATTTCCAACCACTAGAGGGCAGTGTAGCTTCATATGAATGTCTGGTAACCCAGTTATGTCACTTGTAGCACACCTGTCCTGAACACCTCACCTCCTCTGCTAAGATTTCATGTCTAATTCCTCGCCTCTTATCACACTGCTAACACAGCTGACCTGAGAGCAGCACGTCATGTTTGGCTCATTATGTAACCCGCCCTGGCCTCTGTGTGTCTGTGCCTGTGTGTGTGTTCGCAGTGTGCATCGCATCAGGGACGAAGGTGGCACTGTTCAACCGGCTGCGGTCCCAAACGGTCAGCACACGCTATCTCCACGTGGAGGGCGGCAACTTTCACGCCAGCTCTCAGCAGTGGGGCGCCTTCTACATCCACCTGTGTAGGTTAAACAGCCTGAGCGCAGACGCTGTGCAGAGAAATAACTGAATGTATTTAGAAAAGCTTCAAATCATACAGAGGTTCAACATGAGTAAAGTGAGGAAAATCTGATGTGGTTTGACAGCTTGTCATTTTCTCTTCATGTCTCTCTCTCGCTCTGTGTTCACTGTAAATGTAAAACCATGCTGTAATGTAGTAATTAGACAGCTGATTCATCACTGACAAAGAAAGTGATTGATTGACTGAATGTGGGTTTGAATGTATGCGAACGGTTGAGGTTCGTGGGCGGCTTCCTGCGGCACTGATTTCTCCTCGCCCGCATTGTGCTCATTGTGTTTTCAGTGGATGACGAGGAGTCAGAAGGAGAAGAGTTCACTGTGAGAGACGGTTACATCCACTACGGCCAGACAGTCAAGCTGGTTTGCTCTGTCACCGGCATGGCTCTGCCCAGACTGGTAAATGAAACACATCATTTGAGATTAGACAGATCCAGCAGAAAGAGAAGCTTTAATGTTCCCAGTGGGGAAGTTGACTCATTACTGCAGCAGCAAAGAGAATAAAATAAAGCAAAAAAATCATTTGTGTTTAAAAGAATAGTCACCAACTTTGTCGCCCTAAAGGAATAGTTGACAATTTTGAGGAATTTTTGTGCAGGTCTATTTCCTGTCCCCCTTTTTACCCAAAAAATGTTGAACTAGTCCTTTAACAAAGGGCAACATGAAGACCTTTGTTTATCTAAAGAATGTTGTCCTGATGATGTTAGTTATCTATCTAGTTATTAATGATTTGAATAAGCAGCTACTGCCGTCCTTCTATCCACCCATCTTTCTTTATCTTCTCTACTTTTCCTCCTTTTTTTCTTCACTTCATTCCTTCCTTTCCTTCCAAATCAGGTGACTTTCTTTAATCCTTTAATACAGTTTTCCCTCTGACATATCCCCTCCCTGCACCTTCTGTTCATCCCTCCATCTCCCCTTCCAGACGGCTAACGCATCCCGCTCTCTCTCCTCCCTCCCAGATCATCCGTAAGGTGGACAAGCAGACGGCGTTGCTGGACGCAGACGACCCCGTCTCCCAGCTCCACAAGTGTGCCTTCTACCTGAAGGACACAGAACGCATGTACCTGTGCCTTTCCCAAGAAAGGATCATCCAGTTTCAAGTCAGTGTCTCACCCCGAAAACACTCTCACACTCTCTGCCGTCTGTACACTTGTACGCCTTAATTCAGGGTCAAGGCCAGTTCTGGCTCAGATCAAGTCAATCTTGCACTGTTCGCAGATGATTGAAGATGATTGCTTCAGCACGCCGAAATAGACAGTGATCTCTGTACCTTTGAGTGGACAGAATTGGAAGTGAATTTGAGCTCAGTCCAGTTTCCTTTGTCTTTATTACACTCAGTGGGGATGAGTTGTTAAGTCAAAGAGTGACATTTGATTGCTGTTCTGAAGAGAGTAGTCTTGATTGGGTGTAATTGTTGGTGGTTATCTCTGTGGCTGATGTGCACTGTAGTTCATATCTCCCCCATTTCCACCCCCACCTTCTTCTGCCAGGCCACTCCATGCCCAAAGGAACCAAACAAGGAGATGATCAACGACGGCGCCTCCTGGACAATCATCAGCACAGACAAGGCCGAATACACTTTCTACGAGGGCATGGGCCCTGTCCACTCGCCTGTCACCCCCGTGCCTGTGGTAGAGAGCTTACAGGTACACAGACCAGACCAGTTTGGAAACAGAATACCTTAGAAAAGATGCAGTCCAATTTGTGTGGGTCACAGTGCGTCATACCAGGAGGTTTACCACGTTATCTTCTTCGTCTGCAGCTAAACGGTGGTGGAGATGTCGCCATGTTGGAGCTGACAGGACAGAACTTCACTCCAAATCTTCGGGTGTGGTTTGGCGATGTTGAGGCTGAGACCATGTACAGGTGTGCCTTTTTGCTCCCGTTTCATTCTTCCTAGAGGCTATCTAAGACTCAGGTTGACTAATCATGGTGTATTCTACAGTGTAATTTACCAGGTTACTTGAATGCCTCTTTTCCATTTATTGTGCAAAATGAGATCCACTGTCTCCACCAGAGAAACCACTGTGGTCAGTTTATTTCCTTCCATTAGCATACAAATTGTCCATTACAACTAATTTAAGGATTTATTAGATCTTAGAGAAAATGATGAGCTTTAATAACTTAATAACGTATTATAATCAAAATGATAAAGGCTTTCAAAATGCTCTCTGTCAGACTTAATGCTGCAGACAGTATGAATGCCTAATGGAACAGTCGCCTAATGTACGTAATAAATACTCATCTCAACTTTAGTGATGTAGCTGGTGCCTAATCATGTGAGTCAAACTGTATAATCCTCATTCTGCTTCTTCTTCAGACCTGTGTGTTTTTTTTTCCAAAATGAGCCAAAAGCTTTTTAAGAACCAAGATACTTCAAAGTTTCACTCTTGTAAAATACTGTTACCTTGGCTTTTCCTCTGTCCTGCTGAGTTACAGACGGATTAGATTTTATGTGTTTGTCAGAACCACCCACCAAGCATTAAGAACACCACAGTGACCACTGTCAGTGACACAGTGGGACCTACTTCAGTGCAACACTACACAACCGAGACACTACACAATAAAGATGACAGGAAATGTGGATAGAAAGATATGGGGAAAGACCTGCAATAGTCGTACCTAGTTCTACATGACCTAGGGACGTTTGTGGGCATCACTATGGTGATAAAGTTTATAGCTGTTTTGCATTGGAATAAATCAGGACTTTATCAGAACTATAATACTATAGCACTGTACTGTTAGAAAACATTTCCTTTGCTGCATTAAGTAAAATCAGACGTCGTTATCTGGTTGTTTTATTAATACACAATTTCTCCATTCATTTTCCAGATAATTTAGCATCATATATATTGAAATTGTGTCATAGAGGATATTGCCCATTGCTTGTGTGCATTCACACGTGATTTATCTAAAATAAAACCTTGTGAAATTGACTCTATGGAGCTTTATAAACTTTCAGTTCACTGCCAATGCTCTCATAGCCCCAAGTAGGCAGAAAAATATCTCACATCTTATTTACTATTTAAATAGGACACAAAAGGAAGACAGTGACCTTTGCCTTATTATATCTTATCAAGATGCTCTCACGTTCTGATGTCACTCATTGCGTTGTTTCACTAAACGCGCCACAGGTGTGCGGAGAGCATGCTGTGCGTGGTGCCCGACATCTCCGCCTTCCGCGAGGGCTGGCGCTGGGTGCGGCAGCCCGTCCAGGTGCCTGTCACGCTGGTGAGGAATGACGGCATCATCTACTCCACCACACTGACCTTCACCTACACGCCAGAGCCCGGGCCGCGGCCACACTGCAGCGCCGCGGGCGCCATCCTGCGGGCCGGAAACTCCAGCCTGCTGAGCAGCAACAGCCAGGAGGCCGGCTCCGGCGTCTACGGCCCCAACAGCACCTCCAACGCAGGAGTCACATCCTCATCCTCCACCGCCGCAGCTGTGGTCTCCTAACGCACACAGGGGGCCACTCAATACAATATGCCTTGAGAGCAAATATACCAGAAGGTATATAAAGACTATGGGAAATAATAAACAAAAACTGACTCACTCTAAAGTGCTGCGTATTAATTTTGGATACAAAGAAGCTGAAATGGAAAAATCGGTGGGACAAAGGAACGCAGGGGAAATCTGAAGGAGGAGTGACATCACAACATTGTCGGCAAATGGGAATAAGCGAAAGTGCTCCTTGACACGCCCCCTCTCCTGTGGTTACTTTAGGGACCTGCCTATCCAGTTCTGGTGTTTGGAATGAGTGAAGTCCCTGCAGGCTCAGAGCACCAGCACCTTTCTACGGCTGTGAGAATGGAAAACCACAACAACAATACATCCACCAGCGTACAAAAAAAAACAAAACAAAACAAAAAAAATTCTCTCGAAAGGAAATTATATTTTTTGTGCTGCCCCCCCCCCATTTCCTCCTGCCACTTGTTTTATAATTATTCCTTTTTTTGTTTGTTTTTGTGTTATTTTGCATTAATTTGTGTTTTTTTCCTAAAGGGGGCTGGATGTATTGTTGTTGGAGGGAGCGCAAGGATGCAGAGGGACACACATAAAACGTGACGATAACATAGTTTTTATGGACCAAGGATCTTGTATAAGCTTTAGTAAAGGTACATTTTTCTCCATACCTTTTTTGTATTAAACATATAGTACACTTTTGTTACCAAATAGTTTCTATTCTTCCTCTGAGCTTGGGCTTTGTTTTTCCCCCTTTGAGGTCCAAAATCCCAACCTGTATGTTATTGCAACCTTTACTACAAACGCCTGCTTTTTTCAGTCTTTGGATTGAACTTTCTTTTTGATACTCTCACTTCTTCCGTTGGGGAAAAAAAAATCTGAAGTCTGGGTTGTTTATTTACATAAGCAAAGGTTGTTTTTTTGTTTGTTTGTTTGTTTTGTTTTTTTAAATTGGGGAATAACCTCAGAGGGCCTATTTTTTATCATTGGTTTTTATGAAGTCTTTAAAAAGAAAAGCTTTAAGCAACGCCTCTGCCTTGCCTGCAATACTCTATGTGCGCTATGTCTCCTTTGGAAAATATACACATCAGTACATCTCACATGGAGCCATAGCAATGTTTGCAGAATACATCAGAAAACTAGACTTCCATGGTTACGAAAACAAGTCAGTTTGTCATTTTTCAAACTAATGTAATAAGCGTAGTCATTGACTTAAAAGGATAGCCTTAGTACTGTATATTCTTACTGTGTACACAGTCAAACCAGTCACATATCTAATATCCTGTACCTGTTGCTCTATTGGTCACTGTTAACGTATCAGATAACTTAGTGGAACTTGTCTCTCAAAAACCGCACCTAGCAAGGTGTCTTCCAGTGTGTGCTGTAGTTCTGGTGGCATTTAAACTAAAAAAAAAAAAGAGAGAGAGAGAGAGAGAGAAAGAAAAAAGACGGACACTTTTCAATTTGATGTGGCCTTACTGATAACTTCAGTTACAGAGAAAAAAAAAGAAAAAAAACTTCACTTTTTCTTATCTGCTGTTTACTCACCTTGGAAGAACCTGTGCATAGCACAAAAACAAGCTAATGCCTCGCTTCTTATCACAGGAGCTCTGCTGTTTTGAGCTTGTTGCTGCGGCTCCAGATCCACCTTGTCGTGCAAAGCAGAAGCAGCCTTCTGAAGGGATCTCTCAGCCTTCATCGGTTTTCTTTTTACTCGTGTACAAGTACAATAACCCTGTGTGTGTGTTGTTTTTTTTTTTTTTTTTTAATTCTCATGCGGTGCCCGGCACCTTCTCACTTTTGGTACAACGTCTCACGAGCGCTGTAAGCTCCTTCCAGCCTTCTTTTTTTAAAAAACAAAAAAAACAAAATCTCCTGTGGTTTATTCTCTTCGCAGAAACAAGCGTGTGTACATTGTAAACTCACTTTGTCAGAGTAGTTGCACTCATCTGTGTTCATGGCGACCGCGTAAAGGCCTTCTAAATGTGTTATTAATGAAAGATGTGCATTTCCAAACATAACAGCAATATTGTACAGGTCATTTCATCGTTTTTTGTCCGCCTGAGCACTAGTTCACCAGCCAGCAAATATATGTGTGTGTGTGTGTGTGTGTGTGTGCGCGGGTGTGTGTGTATGTGTGTGACTGTCATATGTAGTCGCTGTAATGGAATATTCGAGTCAGACTCGCTCCATTTCAAAACTGCTCTCCAAACACAAAGAAAACTTGAGATCCATTGGAGTTTTTTTCTGTCTTCCACCTGAATCCAAATGTCTGATTAATTGTGGATAAACATTCAAAGGCAATACTTGTGATCTTAGTATTACAGTACAACTGTATACACTTCCGGGGAAAAAAGAAGAAGAAAAAAAAGAAAAAGAACAACGATACTGTAACTTGAATGTCTGCTTAATGAAGTATTTCAGAATTTTCTTACAAACAAAACCTTGAAATAGGAACAAAAAAGGATTCGCTTGCACCCCTTCAATGTAAAAAAAAAGAAAGAAAAATTAAGTTATGCTCCCATTTTGCCACCCTTGTCCACCTGTCCGTCATTAATGTTAAATATTTTATATTGTAATATTGATATTTTTTAAATTATTGGTACAAAGTCTCCCCTTGTCTTATGTCAAAACTATAAAAAAAGAAAAGTGCATTATTGCCCGTGCTGCCTAGATTGGCTTGGGAGTGTATTTTTTTCTTTTTTTCTAAAAAGGCCACTTCCTGTCTGTCCTGGAATCGCGGAGGAGTTGGTGCTGCAGCGATATTGTAGCATCGAAACCGAGTAAATCACGGCCCCTAAACACCTCCCCACCCCCTCGAACCCTTTACTCTGCAGGATGGAGGTCACAAAATCTTAACTGTAGATTTTTAACTTGAGTGTTTTTTCTATGTCTACTAGTTCTAAATTCAGCCAGTTTTTTAACATAGCCTCTGCATTAGCATCATCACACACACCCTACTCTCCTCCTCCTCTCGCCCCAATCCTGCCTCCTCGAGCTTGGATATTTTTGGGTTTTTGTTTACATGTTGAGTCGCCTCTTTTAGGCTACCCCCCTCCCCCCCCCCCGACCCCTCCCTTACCCCCCCATCCCCCCTGGCCCTGGCTCCTCTTCATCTCCTCATGCGAGTCTGAACAGAGCAGCTTTGTCACATTTACTCAATCTAATAAAGGGGGTGATGCATGCTTTTTTAAAAAAATGTGTCGCCTTGACAATCCGAGCTGGTTTACAGTTTTTTTGTTTTTCCTTCTTAAAACACGTGGAGTTTTAAGAGACTGGGAGGATAACCGTATAACTTGATACAACATCCCTCGTTCATGAAGGGGGGGGTGAACTGTCAAAAGGGGTCAAAAAAAAAGTTACATGCCTTCTTAAAACGCACGCTGTATTAACCTGGCGACAAAGCTTTCAGAGAGAGGAAAAAAACGCCATCTCATTAGCATTTGCGATGCTTTTTACAAAAAATATCTTAACCAGTTTCTTTCTCTTTGTGTGTCTGGTCATAATTGTTTTACTCTTCCAAAAGCAGCTGTTCTTTTTTCTTTTTTTTATAATGAGCTCTGAACAATGTATGTATCCTCTAATATGCCAAATGTCTTTTATAATGTAGTTTTCATGCACTGCTAAACAAAACAGGGCAGAGTGAGAGGCAGCTTTAAACAAATAAAAAAAAAAGGAGTGTGGAGCCCTTCTCTGTCGCACTCAGCCTTACTTCTCCTTAAGACTATTTGGCTGTTTGCACTACAGAGCGCTAACCTTTCTTTTTCTCTCACACTTTTCATCCTCACTCTTTATCGCTCATGTTTATGTATGTACATTTGGAGTTTTCTCACTTTCCCCCCCTCCTTCCTTTTTTTGTTTTTAACACGCAGCCTGTTATGCTTAGCTTTGCTACATTCGGATCACCTTTTTTTTTTTTGGTTGTCATTTTCCCCTCCTCCTCCTCCTGTTCTTCTTCTTCATGTCCTTTCACTATCTTTCACTCTCACTGTATCTGTGTATTATTCTAGTAAATGGTAAGCAGAGGTGTCATTGTGGTAGTATACTCAGTGCTCAAAGGGTTGCTGATGGTAGAAACCTGTGCCGTTTGTAACATTTAGCAATAACGTCAAAACAAAGGGGACGGTTTTTTGATAACATACGTTAGTTTGTTTTTGTACATATTGCAGCTCCAGATCATGCTCAAATCTGTATGTCATTAAAAGAAGAAAAAACAAGAAAAAAACTTGCAATATTGGCATAAAAATGAGAAATAAAAAAAGTGATATAAAATCTCACTTTGTGTATATATCTTTTTAATCGCCATCAGAAGCTTAAGCACATAACGTTTCTAACACAGTTTTGTTGAGTCATTTTCAACAACAGCAGGTAAATATCTCCCAGTGGCTGCTGCAGGGTGAAGGCGGGTGGGGCTTTGGGCATCTACCAAACCCAAATGGAGCTCTTATCCCCGGGAAGAAGTCCCAACAGACCCCCCCCCCCCCCCCCCCATTTTCTTTCTGCCACTTGTCTGGGCCCTAATGCCCCTCTGTCCTTTAGATCCACTTTTATTAAAGCCGTTAAAAGCTCAGAGTCACTCTGCCCCAAGTATTTGCAGACGCAGTTGCGCACCGGGCATTCAAGGTCTTTATATGGTCAACCAGACCTGTAGGTTTGTGAGAGAACACAATACCATTCCCAGCGCCTGTGTACATGTACATAAACCTGTAAAATCACTGGGATTATGCTCATACATTCAACTACATGCCTATATGTTTAACAGGACTTCCTTCAAAATAGGCACATCATCATGCAATAAAACATAGTACTTCAAAATGCAACATTTTCCATCAGCGCAACAAACGGAAAAGTAAGAATTCACAGAACAATATTTAACTCACGTTAACATTGCAACATATCAACACAAAGAAACTAAACAGGAATAAGTTGCTACATTGATGCTGCTATATTTAACAGGATGAATGCTGGGAATTCACTCTTTGAAGAGAGTGTGTGTGTGTGTGAGGGGTGCAGGTGTTTAAAGTCCCACAAAAATGATAAGGCCTCTCCAGGTCCCATAGCACACACAGTATAACCCCTCCACCCCTTAGGCACACACACACACACACACACACACACACACACACACACAGTGGGTCAAGGATGCGACAGAGCTGTTTGTGCACTGGGGGAATCGAAGCTGCTGAGTACAGTGACACTGCAGCCTGACAGGCAGCCACTGATGAACACAGGCCTCTCACTTTAATTCTCAGCTACTGGCATCAAAAAGAAGTTAAAGGACCATACCAATGATCTTTCATGTTGTAGCCAATTTACTACAAATCATGAATAGTTTACATTACTGATGACTATTTTGTTGTGTTTGTTTACAAGAAAGTCTGCAGTAAGTCTTGTCAGTTATAGTGCACTTTAAGCTTGATAATAATGCAACAATATAGAAACTGATGATTACACAAGTTTTCAAGTCTGATAAATTAATTGTCATACCACACACAAATAAAAACTACAACATGAAATGCTTTGAAATAGTTACAGGAGTAATGATTTCTTGATTTGCAGTTTGTAGTCGTAGTTAAACTTGCAAAAACACTGGTATGGTTGAGTTTCAGAGTTCAGTCTTGACCTTGGAAACAGCAGTTCAAACAATCTGACCTGTAGGTCCATTTACAAGCTAGCTTTTGATCGTATCACATGGTTTTCATCAGCAGATGGAGTTTGCCCAGTTGTCATAGAAATTTCCCTCTTCTTCTGAGTTGTAGAGTTTCAAACTTCATCCTTGACCACCAACAACTGGACAAAGTATCTGCTGATAGAGATCATGTGATATGACTGAAAGCTGCAGAACACAGACTAAATGGCACTGTTGCTGTTTTGGTAACTAATATGTTAACTTTTTTTTTTTTTTTTTGAAGTGGTCTCTTGTCAGGAGCAGGTGGTGGTGATGGTTGCTTGGCAAGAGGTTTGATGCTGACCTTGCAACGTTTCCTCTAGACTTGGTAAGTAAACAGCTGCTAATGCTAACGTTACATAGCAGTAGCAAAACCTACAAATAGCTCCTTAAGGAATATCACCTGGGTCAAGTACTTTTTTAGTGTTTGTCTCACCCTCGTTGAAGGGGTTTACTACATCAGAATGTACCTGCATACTAATCTTTAAAGGGTCAGTTCAACTGAAATCCAAAAAGAAAAGATTAAACGATAAAAATAGAAAGTTTTCTCATTTCCGTTAGTACTATCTCTCCATGCAGATATCTGTGGTTACATTTGCTCAGGTTGTGATATATCTGCCTTTTGAGATAATGGCAATGTGTTTTACTAGAAACAGTTTTCACAGGCTAAACCCTCTGGCACTGACTGTGACTTTAAATGTTTTTTTAACCTGTTACTGATAGCTCAAAGCAATGAATTGGAAAGAGCAGAGAGACTGTTCCCTGTATGGTTACTAATGACTGTGGTAGAGATACAGCTACAGTGTGTTTAAAGATAGTATGGAGAATGATAAACTACATTAATTTGTACTCTGCTTCATCAAAACACTCCTTCTTTATGCCAGACTCGTGGCCCTTCAGGGCTTTATATGTTCAGGCATCAGTCAGCCATCCTGAACACTATAAGCTGCAGGGAAACATCTGGCCATGTTGATCTGCTGTGAGAGCACTGAATGTACACCACTTCTGCTCCACGGTCATTAACTATTGTGCCCATGTCATGTCACGCTCCAAGCTAAAGCGACATAGGCGCTCATAAACCAGTCCTATAAGCAGCATGAGGGCTTTAAGTTAAAACAACTCCCCACAGATTCCCTACAAGTGTTTGCACTCAGGCCAGTGCTCTTACAGACATATCAGTCCACTTTAAGTCAGCTCGCTCCAGGCCGATGCACGGATGCCGGTGTAGGTGAAGCGTGTGCTGGCTCCGCTTGGCGGGGTATGACCATTCTGCTCAGTGGTCTTTGGCCCCGCTCTTGATCTGCCCGCCTCGTCTTTGGCCATCCCGCTTCCAGCTGACCTCCTGAAGTTGCTGCTGCTCCTCCGGAAGCAGCTGCAGCAGCTGAAGGTGGCCAGCATGCCCTGGCGGAAACGCTTGTTCATGAAACAGTAAATGATGGGGTTAACACAGGCTGAGGTGTAGGACAGCAGGTGGATGAAGGAGATGGGTGCGCCGGTCAGTCGGTAGGCTGAGCGCCGGTCGAAAGCCTGCCATGCGTTGACCACGAAGACCGGAGTCCAGCACAGGAAAAAGAGGAAGACGATGACCAGGAGCATGCGGATCACGCGCTTTTTGGCCATCAGGTTGGCCGTGGAGTTGCTGCCACACACACGCCCCACCGAGGCCTTGCTGCTGGAGTTGGCAAAGTTGCCTGTGCTCGATGTGATGCTCTTCTTTTTAGATGGCTGCATGTAACAGCCGTCACTGTCTCCGGGCTTGATGCTGCCAGTGCTGCACTGCCTGTCTGTCAGGGTAGAGACAATGAAGAGAAAAGACTGGAGAGTAAGAGTGCAATTTTGTCAGCAGCATTAAAGGTGCAGCAGCAAAGCCCCCCGTGACATTTAAAGTTTGGCGTCATGCTTGTCACTCAAGACCTGGAAATGGGGGACATCAAAAAGCCAGGGATGCTTTTTGAAAGATAAGGATTTTATTCAAGATAAAACTCACAACGTCAAAGGTCAAACTTAAAAGATCAGTCTGGTGATATTTTAGATTTTTGTCATCGCCAAAAATCCCATGAAAACAACAAAACCAAAGGTGAGTTAACCTCTCTAACAAGTATTGTCTACATAGCCAGGACACTGTCCTGCTGGAAATACTTGCTATAGCACCAAATGTGTATTCATCCACAGCTGAAAGTAGTCCCTAACAAATGCAGTATTTACACCTCTTTGTGTAGCATTTGCTAAAAACTACAGTGCCCAGCAATTTCAGGAAATTACTCAGCCTTTTATTTTTAAAGATGTTTAGGTCTTCACTAGGGATGAATGGGCTTGGGGTTGAGAGTCAGAGATATTGTGGAGAAGTCAGAAAGTATTGACAGAGGGCTAATACATTGTTGGTTTCAGTCTTTTCATTGTATATGTTTACAGTAACAAAAATACAGAATAATGCTTTCCTCATCCTTTAAAAAGAAAATTTTGCTTTTGTTTTATTTTCATACCTCTACTGGATTTCCTGTTGGACAGCTCAAACTTGATGCCCCTGTAAAGCTCCATGGAGATGAGTCCATAGGCTGTCATCATGACGATCCCAGGGATTAGGAAGAGCAGCAACAACAGAGACACATACCTGCAAGGGACAAACGTGGGTGAGTAAGTGGGAGCAAATGAGCATTCATTGCATCTAATTTGAGTTAACACAGGCGGAATGCTCTACTATACTTAGAAATTCTGTGCTTTTATTTTGAAGGGCATGATCTGCAGCACGTCAGAAGATATTCCCAAGAGGTCGTCTCTCACCAGCATCACCAGACTGAGAAAATCAATAAAGGGGCCATCTGAAATTAGCGATGGGCTACTTCTGCTGCCACACAATCTGAGTGTGAAGACACCCTAGTGGGACAGTGAAGGTACGACGCTCCCTAATGCACTTATTTTCAGCTCACCAGGACTGCTGGATGATGTCGTTGGGCCACACCAGACGGCACATGTGCCCGGTGCTGTTGTTGACGCGGGTAAACGGCTTAAGGGTGCTAGAGATGGGGTAGGGCAGCATCATGATGAAGGAAGCCACCCAGGTGGCAGTGATGACCTTGGCGGCGTGGGATTTGGTCTGCCATGTTCTGGAGGTCAACGGGTTGCAAATGGCACTGTAGCGCTCCAAGGAGATGGCCACCAGGTTGAAGGTGGAAACACTTACTGAGACACCTGCACAGATTAGAAAATCAAAAAATGTAAAATACCTCATAAAGGCGCAAACATAACCACATTAACTATTAATCTGAAACATTAAAGCAATAGACAAGTGATTTTTTTTAAAGAAACCGCTTGGCATTTCAAGGAATACGCTGATTCAAGTCCTTGTTGAGAGATGAGACAGAACAATATAGCCATAGCCTATAGCCAAACAAGACATAACATGTCAAGTAGTGAGCTTTTAAGTGCATTTTTAACCTTTACACAGAGCTAGGTTAGCGATTTCTTCTTGTGTCTGGTCTTTATGCTAAGCTAAGCTAACTGGCTTTTAGCTGCGACTTTATGTGTCACAGAAACTCATGAAATTGGTAACTAACCAAAATGTAACTATTCCAATAATTAGGCAACTTTCCCCTTCACCTTGTTTTGGTTTTTCTCCCTCTGCCATAAACTTTATAACTCCCAGAATGGTCAGCGCCTTCACAAAATGTCACTGTGTTTACCGTAATGCTCATGATGCCATGGCACATTAATATTTTGTTGTGCTAAATTTAGCTGCTGAGTAGTGACAGAGCACATCCTGCACTGTCTCTTACCACTGTTAACACACTCAGTAACAATAACAAGAAGAACTATAAATACATTCATATTATCGCTGTGTACAATCCGAGAGCAGCGACACATAAACAGATAAACACAGGGACAAATGAGGTAATAATCCTGGAGGACAGTGCTCTGATCTCACCGAAGGGCTAAATGGAGCAAGAGGAAGTATGGAGAAAAATGAAAATTATATTACCTAGCGGACTTGTAATTGAATGAAAATGAAATATTGGCAAAAGTTCACCGTCCATAATGACTGCACCTTATTACAAAACTCCCAACAGAGGCATTTTCAGAGGTAGAAGAAGAATTTATCAAAAGCCCAAGGAAAATAAAACCAGGCTAGAAGTGACTCACATCCATCTGACTAAATCATCTCTTTTGAAGCTGTGTGTTTGGAAGATTTAAAATGCCTAAATAAAAACAAATGAAACAAAGTAACAAAATGAAATACAACACATATTCTTATGTATATTTTGCCATAATCAAATGAAAAACATGTTGGCGGGATAATCATTTAGTCCTCCATCTTTAATCACTGAATGAGGTGTTTTTTATTGTGACATAAAATCATTTCTTCAATCGATTTGTTTTTATTAAGGCATTTTAAATCTTCCATAGTCTGTGGCCACTGCTATTACTGTCATAAAAACTGTCAGAAAAAAATAAAATAAAATAGATAAATGAATAAAGCAGGTCTGTCCACTACCATAAACACAAACTCACCTGCATTCTTTCCATTCAGTTTTCAGGTTATTTTATTTATAGTACATCACATCACACACCCACTGCAGTCCAAGATTGAAGCTAATTATTGTCCATTATGAAAGCAGGCATTTTGACTTGCTATACCCTATCCAAATTTTGGTTGTATTTATGTTTTTTACTTATGTTCCTTGTAAAAGTTAAAGTTTTTCTATTTATGCTATGTTGACCATTAAGATGTTGGGCAGCTAGTAATAGTTTAATGGCTTGTTTGTCTTCCTTGTTTTCTGAAATGATTTGATTTGTCTTGTTACTATTAATATAATCTGACATGGAAGCAGGTCAAATTGTGCTGTTCACTTTTATTTAAAGATCCTGTCAAGACATGTTTTAAGATATATGAAATACTCTGTGTCTGGTGCAGGTTTTTCTCAAAAGAGCTCAATTACAAAGTCCAGAACCTGCTAATATGCAAATTTTGCTTCCAAACAGGTTGCAATGTCGTAAAACCTGCTTGTACATTCATGTCTTAATCTTAAAGAGATTTATGGCAAGTTGAGAGAAATTTTATCTGGTGTCACTGCACGAACATCAATCTGAAAACTGAACTGGTTCTGAAAATTGAAAATATGGCTTCAGGTAAATCAGCACTGTCTGACAACAATGTTTTCCAAAGACTGGGGCTGTTTTCAGCTCATTTTGTTGCTTGAGCTCATTAAAGCACCGGGAACATTTGGAGATGCAGGGAAATGAACCTTGCTCGGGACACGGCCTAAGATGACTTCAATTATCCTCTGCCTGACAAATAATGATATTACCGGCACAATAAAAAACACAATAATAATTCAGCATGGAGACATGGAGTTGAAACATTGGTAGAGATATTAGGAAATGGAAATGGGTTTTAATTAAAGGAAACACGGGGGAGCGTTCTCCAGGAGCCACTGCAGCTCTTAACTAAAAAAAAAAGGTTATTGGAAAAAATAAAATATCACATTTTGACTGAACACCTAAATCTATAAAGTGTTTTTAACAATCACCTCACAGCTAATCACCTCTATGAACTAGAAAGGTCATAAAAGTTCAAACATTTACCTGTAGCTTTAAGGATTTAAGACCTGAAAAGACAAGAGGCTGCATCACAACCTGACTGTAACATCATGAATCCACTCACCCATGAAGTACATGACCAGCTTGCATATGCCGGTGCCGAAGATGAAGTCCCTCATGAGGTTGGGGATGAGGGTGAAGGGGATGCAGACCAGGGACACCATCAGGTCGCTGACGGACAGGGACAGCAGAAAGAGGTTGGTGACGGTCCTCATGCGCCGGTTCCTCACCAGGACGGCGATGATGAGGCTGTTGCCCAGGACGCTGAGGAGGAAGATGAGGCTGTAGAGGACGATGCGCACTGTCTGGTTGATGTCTGAGAGAGGGAGCGCGGGGGACGGGGGTGAGGAGACGCACACGTAAAGTCCGGGTATGTCATTCTTAAAATGTGACCTAAATAGCAGTTGACTCACCCTTTCCCTTTCCCTTTCTCTCACGCACACAGCCTCTATACTCATTCATGCGCAAAAATCACTCTTATACTCCTAAAATATCCCCACACAGCGACTTACACACAGTACTTTGATGCTCAGCATTGACAGAATATCTCTTAGTATCACTATAATAAAATTAAAGGGAATCTCTTAGCGTCTTCTTTGGTTTTATGCGCAGAAATGTACAAAGTTTGCGCTATTAGAATCTCTATTTTGTTGCCGTGAAGCGTTATAATGGCAGCTGTGCTCACTTGACATTGGCAGAATTAGTGTACAGTGCCAACATATGTGTCACACTAAGACACAGCAGAAGACATCAGCTTAACTGAGGACCTGAGCCATATGCGTAATGCGCACTGACGCAAAAAATGCCCAAAGGTCTTTTGGCACAACTGGTCGCAGTGTTTAACAACTTAAACAGCAAATACCTGAATACAATTGGTCACCAGTCGATAGGATGTTTCAGAGCATTTGATAGTGATTGAACAAACAGGATAAATGAACTGTACCTTTAGGTTCGGGTGAGGGCTCCTGCGCGCCGTCGCACTCCGAGATATTCTTGATCCCGAAACTGCACAAAATCTTGTTCAGATCAGTTGAATTTATGAGCATGTCGTGTATCGTGAACGTCTCCATTTTGCGTCTTTCTCTCCTATAGCCTCAAGTAAAATCAGTCACAGGAGGAGTATTAGTCATGCCAGAAAAAATGCGTCAAAGGATAAGACATATTAAATTGTATAAGTCCTCTTAATCTTTTTTTAAAAATATGAAATCAGAAACGAGAGAAGTGATAATAACAGAGGTAATGTCTACAGGTTCCCGTGCGCTCTCGGTGTGGTGCGCTGCGCTCCACTGTAGCGCTCAGCATTTCCAGCTACTGACAACATGTGGACGGGTCGCATTCTTGAGTGCTCAGCCCGCCTTTAGGCTCTGTGCAAGTCACCCCCCCCCCCGCCCCCCTCCTTTTTTTTCTTTATAAAACAGCCGGTCGTAAATCATTGTGGTAATGGAGATGCTGCTCAGCCTGAAGTGGTCATCTCGGTTCTTTTATCAATTTCACCAAATATTTCTCATTTCCCGGATCACTTAAAAGACAGGAAATATTCAAGGTGCACGGCTGGACTGGAATAAACAAGATCTCAAATGGCAGCTGCCCAGTGCCAGCAGTGTTCTGTGTGTACACCATCGACTGTAGGCTATCTACTGTATGTCCACGCTCCTCTCCCGCGGTTCAAAGCGCGATGTCGCCTGCTGTGGCATTTCATGTGAACATGTCAGCAACGATACGAAAGCTCATTGAATCAGGCTGTAATTGCTCTGATGGCTGCAGAGATAGGCTGTCATTAGCGCCCAGACAACACCAACTCACATATTTTGGAATCAGAGCAGTGCTGGACACAGTCTCCAACTCCCTGCATGAAAAAGCAGAGTAATAATTATTGTCTTGAATGTGTTTGATGTGGAAAGCTGTTCACAGTATAAGAAAAAACAGTTGGTGATGTTTTTTTTTTTTAGTTCTGCTGCAACTTGTTATTAATCATGGTTAGGAAAACAAGAGGCAGTATAAAGTAAATACATTTCACAATATAGACCATAAAACAAATGACACCACTGTAACATCACATGGTTTAAAATAATCCTGACAACAGAAAGATCTTGTCTGACTTTGTCTTCATTCAATTATGGTTTCGTAGCCTGTGAAGTTACAGGGTAAGGAAGTGGGAAACTTGGAGGAAATAACTGATAAAATCATCCAGGAGAGCATTGCTGATGCTTTAATCCACTTCTGGCAAATAGTAAGTTAATATTTGGATCATTTGCAGTTACGCCATTACATGAGATGCTATTTCAAATGATGAGAAAGTCAGATATGCCTGTATCTCGTGAGGTGAAATGTGAAAAGGCCTGTGCCCTTTATCACATGTGAGCAGAACTTGAGATTTGAAAGTCATGTATGCCAACATGTGGATGGAACAGGTATTCAGATGCTTTTCTCAAATAAAAGTGGCAGTAGCCTATATATCAGAATGGAAAAATGTTCTATTACAAGTAAAAGTCCTACACTTTTTTTTTTAACTTTTAAGAAAAAGTACAAAAGTATTCTTGGCAAAGAAATAACCACTGAGGTATGAAAATATAAACGCCACATTACTGTTGCTGTCAGATAAAAATAGTGGAGTTAAAGTACAGCAGGAGTAATACTCTGTGTATTATTGTGTAAAGCATGAGTGCCATAAAATGGTGCTTAAATATACCACAAAAATTAGTTTCAAATGTGATATTGTGTGAGAAATGTATGTATTTTCTTATAGTTAACCTCACACAAAATCACATATGTTTATTAGTTTAACGTGCGCAGTTAATAAAATAAAGTTAACCCTCATTTTTTAGAAGGAAATCTAAAATTATCACTTTTCTCTTCGCTCTGGGAACAGATTTTCACCGCGGAACCGTAGTACCGGGTCCTTGTTTCCCACCGCACGTCCTCGGTTGCTAAGTAACGTCTGCAGGGGTACTGGAGGTGGCGGCTGCCGCATCGCTGGATGCTGTTAGCGTGCTGTAAATTAAACCGCGTTGTTTTCGGACGCAAAACTGAACGAGCTTTGACGAAGAGGATGGACGAGAGTACCGAGTTATCTCTGACCATCGCCCAGATCGTGCAGCGGCTGAAAGGAAGCCATTTACACTCTCAGATAGAGAGGCAAGCCAAAGTGAGTGGGTTAGCATGTGGCTAACGAGCAGGGAACAGCTGGGGTTGTGCTACTAGTTTATCTTAATGCAAGAACACAGCTGTATACACTTATAAAATGACCAGCTTTCATTTGTTTCTCTCTAAACTGTTATTCAGGAGTGTTTACATCAACCTGATATAAAACTGGAGTCTCTCAAAGAAGACGTACGCAGTTTTCTCAAAACATCAGGTGGGTCATTTATGTCATGTTTTTTAGCTTCTGTAACATATAAACAACCACAATAAGTAAGAGAATAATTGAGGTGTTATTGTTGTGTGTCTGTGTGCTGATTGTTTCACAGGCTGGGAAAGAAAGCTGCAGAATGCAGTGTACAGAGAGCTGCATGTGTAAGTCATATTCACATTACACACATTAAATTCTCAATATTTAATTATAGTAGGCCGGCAGAATATACTCCTTTGTCTGACAGTACTCTCAGGAATTTTCCCCGGGCATTTCAAGAGACAACAGGATAGAAACCACACGCTTATGTCAATTATAAGACCTGGAAACACTAGTCTGAGTCATTAGCTTGTCAGATGTGGAGGAGCAATTAGTTTTGCTCATGTTCAAACATATCTGGAGCTCGAAAGGCTCTTAATAATTGCAGCTTTTGACACTGCACACATATCTCTCAAAAATGCACATTTTGCACACACTTGATGAGAGAGGACAAACTCAGACCTTTAAGCACCTTGATATCTTTTATGTGCATATATATTTATGTGTGTATATGAAGACGAAATAGTGTGCAGATTCTCATCTCTGCCTGACACTTATTAAATGCCCACTGAGATGACAAATTCCTACTTAGCAGCACCTCTTACCAACACTTAATACTGTACTTATCCTTCCTTGTTCCTCCCATTAATCTTTAGTCTAAAGCAACATACTGTAGATGAACAGTATTTTAGAAAGCACAAGCACCCACATACATTTATATACACTCATATCAGGAGCTAGGAGGCAAACTGAGAGATGGCTTAAAACTTAATTGCACATATCTAGAGCCTCTATATGTTTATTGTGATAGTTAAATTTGATCTAATTTGGATGCACCTCTCCATCATAACATGTGAGCACTCATGACTCGTGGTCGGTGTCTGTGTACAGTAGCCAGACTGAATTTTATGAGTGTCGTTTCACTCTGTTGTCATTGACACACACCCAGATATGTACAGAATGTGATCTAGAAACAGAGGGAAATCTGCACAGGTCCGACTTGTTGCCCTGCCCCTGCAGCAGATCAGTGTCTAGCTGACCTTATGTCTGGTTTTTGACATGTTCCCCTTTCATTGCTTTTGGTTTCATATGTTTATTCTGACAAAATTTTACTTTACTCTTTTGACTGGAGCACTGGAGGAGATTGTTACATAGTGATTAACTTTAAACACTGATCATTCCTCTATAATAATCCAGATTTATGTGGCTTTTAGTTTGTGTCTTTATTAGAATCAAATAGCTAAATAGTTGGAAAACTCTTTATTCTTCAATAAACAGCTTTTAAAAGTGTTCCTCTCTTACCTTCAGGGGTGACATATCCTCGCTGCTCCCTCAAGGCTCAAACTGAGCCATACTCAGCTTAATGCTTCGCTGTTAAAGGACGACATATAACACTGACTAATGCCTACTTCTTTCTGCCATCAGTCAGCCCTATGCGCTCTTATAGGTGTTTAGATTAAGTTGAATGTTGTTTAACGCACTGAGACCCTGAGTCATTCAATATGCCCTGAGCATGCTTGGTGGGAGAAACATGTGAGATGATTGCTGCATCTGGTGGAGCAACTTCTGACTCATCTGAGCTCCAAGTGCAGGGCGCTAATGGTGGCAAACAGCCTGTTTTCAAGAAAAGAATCAGAACATTTTATTTGCCTTTTGTTTGACAATATACTTCTTTTAAGCACTTAACTTTTTGAAGAAATACTTATTTGTGTCCTTGTTGGCTTCAGTCCCTCAAATCTGTCAGTCCTCTGGTAAAAACACAGTGGCATTTTTATGTATTTACTAGATCAACTCTTCTTCTATTGTACTGTAACGCTCCTCACTGCTGCTCTTTTGTTTGCTTATTCTAGCCAGCTGCCCCCGAGCCATCCCGCGGCTCCTCCAGAGCATCTCAAAGAGCCTCTGGCCTACATGCGCAAGGCACAGGTCAGCCTGTCTCCTCTTATCTCCGTCACCCCTCACTTGTTCCTCTTTTACCTCCTTGACACTTGTCTTTCTTGGCTGCCAAATCCAAAAACATGGGCTGCTTTTTTTGTGTGTGTGTGTGTAAATCAATTAGCTGCTTGTCACACAGTATCTGAAGCCAAATGTGTGTATGTTCTCTTACACAGGCCAGCTGGGAGAAGCGTGTCCTCAAAAGCCTGAACAGCATGAGTACAGAGCTGGGAGTGCCTCTGGCCCGCATGGTAGCTAGTACTATTGTCGATCACAGCTAACATAGTTGTCTGCCAACATCTTTTGTACTGCACCCTTCAAAACATAGCATTTTTGTCATGTTGTGCTTTCCTTTTAGCATCATTTTTTGTATAGTGTGTCTGAAGGCCTGCGTCATTTTAATCCAGAGTGGGCTGAGCTGAACTGTGGCTAAACTCTGGCTAAGTTTGACAGTAGCTAAGAGCTAGTAAAGCCCTGTGCAGAGTGAGTTAGCGACACTTCTTCAGCTTTAGACTGATAATAATAAGCAGGCACTTCTGTTTGAAATTTGTTTGTCAGTATTATTATTCGGCTCTGTGCACACATGATGGTATTTATGACCGAAGAAGCAGATTTCCGAGGTGACATTTTCAACATTTGTTCTGTTTTGGCTGCGTGGCGTTTGTTTGTTGAAATCGTCTCTTTCCGCCCACTCCACAGAGGCCCGCAGTGGAGCAGAAGGAGCTCACCAACAAATGGAACGAGATGGGCACAGATGAACCAGGTCTCAAGACATTACCCAGGGGTTTGGCGCCGAGCAATCTGCCTTTTATGAAAGATTAGTGTTGATGCGTCTGTGAGCCGCTGCATCATTCATACGCCAGTGTATTTAACATCGGCTTAACACATCTCTGAACGAGATCGCCCACTTCACATTAGTTTTTTTAGCCCATATTTATCCAGGGAGGTTTTTCTTAAAGATGCTCTAGTGCCACATCTGAAAAGAAGATACTAGAGTGTCTACTAGATGTTTTCTGTGTGTATTAGGCTTCCAATTTGGGTGAGGAAAAAAAACAATTTGGACACTAATACTATGAGCTAACCAAAACCACAGTGCCACTTATTAGCCACCATGCTACTTTGGTGGAGGATGTGATTGTTCTCCTCCCAGTACATTTTAAGGGCAGAGTATCCAGTATATTAGTACCTTGGTTTTTTCAGTTGCTGGCTCTCAATCAGCCAAACATTTGCACTTAAAGCCAGCACATGTACAAAGAACACAGCAATCTTGTGTCCTAACAATGCTATCACAGCACAGTGGCGTATAATAACATTTAGGACTGTGTGCTGTCCCTCGGCTGTAAACACTTTGGACTGTGACTATAGAAGCTGTCCAGACTCCTTGGATGGAGCCGCGATAACGAGCAGGACCCCGTCCTTCCGTCCAAAAACCTTAATGTGCCCTCGTTCTGGGGATGTCACGGCACTTGATTTTTTACTGCCGTGCTACGTAGGCAGCAGATGGAAGTCCCTGTTAAAGCTGGCTGAACGTGCCACAGCTGCCCCGTACTGCCCCTTTAGACTTCTGTAGAAACCGTCAGCTCCAACCGCTCAGAGTGAAGTCAGCTGTCACAAATGCATTCAAGTTGATGAAGTGAACCTCACAGCTGGATACATGTGTATACTCTTAGATTTTACAGCTGCTGAACCTGTTCTGAAATTGCATATATAAACACTGTGTACATTTGTCAGCTGGAGAAGTGGCTCCAGTAAGTGGTATCAGCTATTACAGTACATTAAAGTATTTATATCTCTCCGCAGATTTAAGCCGCTTTAGGCCAGTTTATGCCCCCAAAGACTTCCTGGAGGTAAGCTCAGAACTTTCAGCGTAGTTTTTTGTGTCTTAGAAGAATTGAACACTACATGCTTTCTACACAGGTGTTAATCAGTTTGCGGAACCCCAACCACGACAGCAGTGAGGATATCAGTGCCAGGAGCCACTGGGGTCTCATCCAGGTTCCCCTCAATGTCAGGGACATCCCACAGCTGGTATGGACTCATGTAGATGTCAGCCTTGGTGCATATAACTGTATATCCTATAAAGATGCCCCAAGAAATGCACAATGGATTTTTTTTATCTTTCTCAAATGCACAGAGACAGGCCTACTCAGAGCTGAACCTAACCACAGGGCAGTTGGGGATCGACGACCACGCACACGTACATCCAGGTATTCACAAAAAGTTCAAATACGCTCTGTCTTGTGCTACGGCAGTTAAAGAAACAGTTTGACATTTTGAGAAATTTGTGAATAAACGTATGTAATGGTTTCTGCGTACTGTCAAAATCACCAACAAGTGGCATGCTGGACAATCCATCATTGCAGAATAATTTACTGTTGTGATACTGGTTTGGACAGCAAGCAGCCTAAGTGGCTTTTTAAGCTTTTAGAGGACTTTATTGTATTAGTATATAGCATGTGATATATGACTGGTAATAAAAGTACGTAAAACAAGCCTGGATCACTGTTACATCAAACATTCAGCAGCTATTTAGTATCAAAAATTGCTACTTGTGATTGATCAGAAACACTCTTAAATAAATACTACTGAAATAAATGTGTTTACCCAACGAACACTGGGTTTTGATGGTGTATAAACCACACTGGCCTCATATCAGCATGTACTCCTCTCCTATGCCACATGGCTGTCTGGGATTTCTCAAACAATGTCTCTGCTACGTTCAGATATTGACATTGTCACAGTCTGGTGTTTGGGTTTTAAATAGAATGATATCTACCATCTCTGTGTTTGTAAATCAAAGAGATAACATTAGTTTGAAAGACAGAGCCACTACTGGACTGTTACTGATGAATCAGTGTCTCTCTCTCTCTTTTTTAACCTTGTACAGACTTATTTGAGAACGACTACGTTCAAATCGGGAAGAAAGGTGAGTGTTTGGCTCTTAGTTTTGAGTCATTAAATTTCTTTCTGTGTATTGTTTTCTGTTGTCCCAACTCACATCTGAACCTGAGGCTCCTGGGAGTATCATTACTTTATCATCATCATCATTATTAATTATGTTATTAACTCAATATTAAGTGGAGGAACCTCAGGGCTAAAGTTGCAGCCTTGAGTTTGTCTTGTGTTTTGTAGCTTTGTGTTTTATATTTGTACTTAATTTAGACCATTAGAGGGCTTGATTTTATTTTTACATTAAACAGTCTTTTCCTGGAGAGCAGCATCAAAAAGTCTGTTTAAATCTATTTTTATCAACTTTTTAAAAAAAGAATAAAACCTGAAAAAAGTTCAAGTGCGGTGTGTATAATTATTGGCACTGGTAGGAAAAATCTGAAAGTGTCGTGCAGGAAAAGATGATTATATATAGGTTATAGAGCATAAAAGAAGTCACCCAGTATTCTTAAAAAAATATTTGTTTGACTCAGTCACTGACCAACGACATACACACAGAAAATCCCAGTGTCAGCTCCTGCCATTAATGAAACCTGCTCTTCGCCCTCTCAGGTGCCGTAACTTTTAACTTATTGCTCTGCCATGGACCCAGTGTAAACACCGATTTTATTATGGGCACCAATCAGACATCAATCGACAAGAGTCTTACAAAAACACAGACTGTTTTTTATATACACAGCCACAAGGTCCCTGTCCACTATTTCACCCTCCACTGGCTGCGTGTTGGCTCCCAAACTTTGAGCTGTGTTCCAGGCTAAGTGTTAAGTGCACTCAGATAGGAAATTTAAGAGGCAAGGAGTGTGTTCGTTTATGTTATGACTGGCCAGCACCTTAAGTCAAGGGCTGTGTGTTTTTGGCTACTGTCACAACAGAGATTTAGGGTAGAATGGAGATGTTGAAGAGTTTATTTCCAGCATGTGCCTGAGTGTTTTTTGGAAAGTTACTGTAATGATCGCCATAATGGGAATGTCTGTGTTATGATTTTTTTTTTTTTTTTTTTTTTTTTTTTTTTTTTTACTGTTTATTCATTTTCAGAGAGATAGAATGAAATTGTGAACCTGTGTTTACGTCTGAGGAAGGCTGTGAAACCCAAACACATAGATGTTAAACTCGCCTACTCGCCTCCGTTTTCAGATTAAAGCATGTGTGTGATTTTTAATTGACAAATTTGTGGTGCCTTCAAAGTCTCAGCTGAGAGGTGTTCTATTCGTCTAATTGAGGCCAAGTTCATATTCTCATAGAAAACAAACCTTGTAACAGTTTCAGAGTTGAACTGCATGCCTGTTATTGTGCAGTCATTCAAGACGCGCAGGTGTTTGTGTTCCCAGCAGACTCTATTATGTAATTCTACCAAACAGTCATGAGACCTTCTATTGATTTTTGTCCAGTCATCAGATTTCAGATTGGTCAGACCTGTTTAGCAAGTCAAATCTCAGGATTTTACATGTTCTTGGTTCCTCTAGACTTTTGTTATAGATTTATAGTTTGCCTTTAAATGACACAGTGTAACTTCCAGACAGTGGTCAGTGGTCATCAGTGACAGTTATGGGATAATGCTAAATGTTAAAATCTTCTTTAACAGTATAACAAGTCCAGATAATACCAGACCGAGCATGACTGTAAAACCTCTGGATGTACGGCCCTGAACAATGGTACATTTTATTGCTTATGAATTCAACTTTTTGATGTATGAGGAAGAAAATGTAGTTTCTTCTTTCATGTGAGAAGCTGAAACCAGTAGATTTGGGGAATTTGTTTTCAAATAAATGACTTAACAGAGTAGTTCCACATTTGAGGAAATACACTTATTTGCTTTCTTGCTGAGCGTTCGAAGAGAAGATCAATACCACTCCCACAGTCATCTGCTAAAAAGATGGAGCCAGCAGCTAGTTAGCTTAGCTTAGCATGAAGATGGGAAACAGGGGGACACATTCAGCCTGGCTGTATCCAAAGATAACAAAATCTACCTAGGTAGGGTGGGGTTAGCAACTTTATGTTGCTAGAAAATTAAAAACTCACTCACACTTAATATCTTGTTTGTTTAATCCATCCAAAAAGTGGAGTATAAAAAAGGCAATTTGCAGTTTTATGGTGGGTTATGTGCTGCAGCATTTCTTGGCAGGGAGCAGTGACTTCGTTGTCATCACTGTGAGCTTTGCCAAGCAACTGATGGAGTCTCCAGGAAGTCACTGCTGCTAGCAAAGAATTTGTCTGGTAGACTTTGTTACTTTTAGACAGAGCCAGGCTAGCTGTTTCCCCCTGATTCCAGTCTTTATGCTAAGCTAAGCTACTCCTGGCTCCAGCTTCAGATTTAATATACAGAGAGAGTGTATCAATCATCTCATCTAACTCACAGTAAATGCCTTTCCTTTGCATGCACACACACCTCTGTCTCTCTTGTCTTACTTTGTGTCTCTGTTTTGTGTAGTGGTTGCAGATCAGGACAGTGCAGCAGCACAGCAGTACAGCAGGCAGGGGTGCCCCACTGGGCTCCGGGCAGAGCTGTGGGCCCTCATCCTGAACTCCACCAACCAGCCACCGGTATGGCAGGCATATGCACAGACCCACAATCACATGGGGCCCAGTTGCACCCTGGTGGCTGCTGTCAGCTGTCAGTGTTTATTATAAAGCAGCCATGCACACACAGCTGCAGTGATTCCCAAACTGCATGTTTACTATAAGCTGAAGTTTTCAGCTTCAGCTATTTTCATTCTTAACGACCAGGTCTTTTTTTTCTTTATTTCAGTGGAGAATCCTAACAGCACTTTTGTATCCTGGCATTTACACTGTATAAATGCCCAACATATGGAACACCAGCTGACCTACAAGTTCTACAGAATCTGTGTGTTAGCCTGTGTGCTGTTTATCTTAGCTGACTGTGGCTTGTCCCGTGTGTGCAGTTGCTAAGATAATCAAATGCCGGCGATTTAGCACAGTTAGGCCAAACAGAGCGGGCTGCCTGCCTGTGTGGCAAACTGCTGTGTAAACGCTGGAGTCCAGAGTCTCCCGTTTAGGCCAAGTCAATAAAACAATACTTGCAATGTGAAGATTGATCTCCGAGGGAGAGTTACGGGGGACCTGACCGAGGTCTGGAGAATGTCAGCGTGGCTCAGAGCGGCATGAGGGCAAACACATTAAACAGTGAGAGTTGGCTGGTGGCGCTGTGTGCATTGTCTCACTTTTGAGCTGTGCAGATTTGCCTGCATCTTGTAAATTACTTCAAGTTTTAATGAGAGACTTAATGTGGAAACATTAATATTTCTGCAGGCAAATGACTCCTGTTGGCTATAAACATTGAATTACTCTGCCCTATTAAATCTGCAGCTATTATCACGAAAACCCATATGTTTATGCAGAAAAAGGTTATCAATCTTATATTGATTGATTGATTTTAATCTCTAGAAATATATCCCAATTGAACTGCTGTGAACCGTCCTTTCATTTTATAGCTGTAAGATATACATCAGCTCAAGCAAAATCTATTTTAATTCCTTTCCAGTGATTTTGTCCATAAAACCACAGTGATTTCAGTGTCCTATCTCAGCTGTCAAAATGACCATCTCTGTTTCTGTTCTCCTCACATCCGCAGCGCTGATCATTGCCAAGGTTCTTCACAGCTGTCACAGGGGACATTTTTATCGCTCTGTCCACCGCGTTGCCTGCTCTTTACTTCATTTATGATAACCTGTCTAGAACCGGAGACACGCTTGAGTTTAACCATGCAGTCGGAAACACAACACCCATCCTTTAAACTCGGTTTAATCCTGCTGTCGTCGCTGTCAGGGAGAACACATAATGTTGATTTAAAAGTGATTTAAAGAGGGTGATGGATTTCTTCAAAAAGAACAACTTAAACTTTCTGTATTTATCAGAAAGCTGTGATCTTGATATGATCCTGTGCACATACAACATGTTGGATCTTTGCCTTTCCAGGATGTGATGCATTACGAACAGCTGAAGGCTGGAGTCATACAACATGACCTGCTGGTGGACAACCTTATCTATAAGGTATTATTCATATTTGTTTAACTGCACAGGCAGGATGTTACAGTAAATACTTAAAGCTTTAGTTTTCATTTGAATTTCAGTCACACTGATACTAAAGCTGTTTCCTGGAAGTATTTGCTAGTTGGTTTTCAAAGGAGCTTCTCACCGTCTCTGCAGTTTTACAGTACCTCTGTGCTAACTTCTTTTTTCCTGATTTACAAATTGTACAAGTAATGTACTTTTCCTCGCATTCCGAAATTAAATTTAACTGCCAATATCCCGCCCACCAGGATGTGAAGCTCACTGCCAGTAATGACGACTACTACTTTGTGTTTGAAGATTTCCTCTACCAGGTGAGCTTCACAAATAAAGTTTGTGGGTGGCTGAGTTATGTCTAACCAAATACAGAAATCAGACATAAATTACTAAAACTACTAAAGTTTCATATAGGGATATCATGCTTGTGAAATGTCAACTCTGCAACATACTCTAGTTAATGCTCCAAAGGCCTTTTGCGTCTGTCAATGTAATATTTCCTACTTTTATTAGCATGAGGGGACATCATGCAATCTGCTCCCTGCTTGAGCTCCTGCCACTCTTAAATACAACTGCTGTTCAAAATGAAACCACCATCACTGATGACTAGATATGAACATAACAGTCAATAATGACTTATTTGACTGCCTCAAACATTTGAACTCGTCAGTCAACGTGTCAGTTCACTGTCACGTAAGTCAGCTTCTGTATGACAGCATTCCTCTTTATCTATGGTTACATTTTCAGCCCTGACAAGGATATGACTTGTTATTATTAGCTTCTCTGTTAGTCCCTGCTCTGTTTGCCTTTGGTGCTCACTTGATAAACTCATATATACAGTATACTTGGCAACCGGTCGTTTCAGCAGCTGTCATGCTCCTCGGTGGCTAAACGACAAGTACACAGGTGTAACAAGAACAAAGCCCCAGTATCTCTGTCAATATTGACGGATGGTAAACTCACCAGGCAGTGAAAGAATCTACTTAGCGTGTATTCACACAGGTGCTGTTATGATCTTAATAAGTCATGTAACAGAAAAGTAAAGAAACTTCTTAAGAGTACTTCAGAAGTGCAGTCTTCCAGAAAGAGGAGTCACATAGTGACCACTTAGGATGTGGTCACTTAGCTTTATTAACATAAATACCATTCATTAAGTACAGGAAATAGATGACGAATATATCCTCACCTGATGATATGCCTGTTTACATTCATTTCCTTATGATATTTGGAGATGAACAAAATTTATTTCCATCCTGAGAGAATGCCTCACACTATACAGCCTTTTCAAACAGGCACACTTCAAGTACAACAGTAGACCACCCAGTTTTCATAACCAGCGGCAGAGTCTTCAAGGTCAGTTAGGAGGCAGCTGTAGATGCTGTAGTCCTCGTCTGCTGCCATTTTTCGTATTCTCCCATTAACAGGTTTTCATGAATATCTGCCTGTCTCATTTTTTTCCTAGACAGATGATTCTCTCCCCAATGTAATTCATCTTAAGTGGTTGGTGGAAATGAAATCTGTTCTCAAAAAGACAGAGAAATGGGATAGCAATGGAAAGAGCTCCCACTCACACGGTCATTTTGCGAAACAGGTAGCCACTTGAGGCTCGGTCACTGTCTGCGTCAGTACATCCTGAAACGCCGGCTCCAGGTGCACCGCTTTAATGGAATTCTTACCCAAGAGGCTACTCAGGGCCATCACCGTGTCCTGAACAAATAAAAGTGTATTAACTACTTTTGCTCCTGTCCCCTGTCATCAGGCGATGATGATATTACATACTGAGCATGTAATCCATATACAATGGCAAGAAAAAGTAAGTCAACCTGGAATTAGCTGCATTTAGGTTTAAATATATGGCCAGATCTTTATTTAAGTGACAGTTATGAACAAACAGAATCTATTTTAACTAAAAACACACTAGTCACTGTGTTGACCACATTGACTAAATCATTCAAATATTCACAGTGTAGGTTGGAAAAAGTAAGAGGCAAACAACATCAACGAAACCTTATGTGAGCCAAAGACCATCTTTACCCAGACTTTAACCCACTAATGATGCTCTTTAAGGAGGAAGGGTCCAGAATACATCCTGAACATTGTGCAGGTCTGCTCTACCGGAAGTGCTTGTTTATGTGCTTGTTTATTATCCAAAGGTTCACATACTTTTTCCGCCAGCACTGTGAATGTTTAATGGGTGTGTTCAATAAAGACAGGACAGATTGTAATTGTGTGTGTGTTACTAGTTCAACCACATTGTGTTTGTCTATACTTGTGACGTAGATGAAGTTTAGATCATATTTTATGACCAATTAAAGCAGAAAACCAGGTAATTCCAAAGGGCTCACATACTTTACTTGCCACTGTATACGTGTGTGTCAAAGAGAGAAAGTGAAAGAGCAGGAAGGCCATGTTTCTCAGACAGTGCTTCCTTACAACACCTGTAAAATGTAATCCAGTGTCAGTTAGTTTAGTTCAAACGTGTGTGTGTGTGTGTGTGTGTATGCATGAGAGCATGTTTAATCCCAACCCTGTGTGTTCCCAGGTGTTGCTGTGTTTCTCCCGGGACACCGCCGTATTGGAGCACTTCAAATACAACAGTGCCACTCCTCCCAAATCCTACATCCAGGGTGAGATGATGTGGCCTTCACCAAGGACACACACACACACACACACACCACAGACACGGTGGCCTAAATCTTGGTTATGGATGTCTTGACGTGTCTGTCTTACAGGGAAAGTGGGAGAGGAGGAGTGTGCTGTCGTTTATCCTCCCAACGGTGAGCCTGCATATTGACATTAATATTATTTGTGAATTTTAAAGAATGAAATGAAATGGGACAAGATCCTGGCATGTTTCCGATCTATTTATTACACATGATACATAACCAAAATGTTGCACTCATAACAGAGTATATGTCTGTTAACAGCAGTGACTTGAAAATCTCATTTGAACAGGTGTAATCCCTTTCCATGGGATTTTCAATGTATGGTGAGTGTGTTTTTCACCTCTTTATGTGCTGATGCTACTTTTCCAGGAGGAACATAGGATGAGCAGGATAAAACAAGGAGTGTGTGTGTGTGTGTGTGTTTGTCCCCCAGTGGCACCTCTGTGTTTCTTGTACAACGAGCCATCCAAACTGTACAGTGTATTCAGGGAAATGTACATCCGCTACTTCTTCAGACTGCACTCCATCTCCTCCTCTCCCTCGGTAAGCACTTGGATTTTTTTTTACGCGTGACCTCTAAATCTCAAGGTCAAAATACTTAACATGGCTGCACTTGTGCTCCTCCAGGGTATAGTGTCTTTGTGCTTGCAGTTTGAGCGGCTGCTCCAGACTCATCTGCCTCAGCTCTTCTACCATCTCCGACAGATTGGCGCACAGCCGTGAGTAGCCCGAACACTGCTTCATCATAGGTCACTGTGGACCTGTGTAGGTCATTAGTAAAGTGTGATACTGACACTACTGAATAATGGGTTTAAAAGAGAAATTCACCCACAGACATGAACTGTTTACTCAAAATGACAAAAGAGACAGAACCAAAAGAGCAAAACACGACACTGTGGGAATTCTGTATTCTTTCATTGTGAGCAAACCTTTCCAAAACTCTTATGACTGACATGTAAAATATAAAACAACCTGCTATGGGAGTTTTTCTTCCTAGAATAAACATTGGAATTGATTACAATCACTAGAGTGTCAGTCAAACCAAATAGAGTCCTCATATATCAGACACTTGTTGTCTGACCAGTTTTTATTGCCATGGAAACTTGACATCTTGTCTCCCTCCCTCTTCCTGCAAGGGTGCCTGTCTGCAGCAGTAAATTCTTCTCGACTTTACCTTCATGAAAAAAGTTTCTTAATAGGAAGGAGTTTATTTGTGTTTATCTCTGTCCTTTGTTCAGCTCCGCAGGTTGGTTAAACAGCCATAAAAGATACATTTTTTAAAGTCATTTCCTCTCTGTTCCTGTCTATTAAGACTAAATGAAATTTCTATGTTTAGCTGTTGTTTATAAGGTGTATGAGTCACATAGACCCTGCACGCAGAGGTCTTGCAGTTTTGTTGCAGTCCTGTAGTTATGAGCTACTGCCATCTTGTGGTGCATTAATGGAATTACTGTTTTAAAAAAAGGATCTATATGAAATTTTAGAGAGAGAGAGATTGGGGGAAGAGTTCAGAAAGTTTGTGGTACATCTCAAGTGCTCAGTCATGTGTCAACCGTGGGAAAAGATGTGTTGTTTTTGTCCTCAGGTTGCGTATTGCCTTTAAGTGGATGGTGAGGGCCTTCTCTGGCTATCTGTCCACTGACCAGCTTCTTCTTCTCTGGGATCGAATCCTGGGTTACGACTCACTGGAGGTAGTTGCAGGTAGAAGCATACACTGCACTCAGTCTCAATTACAAACTGCATGATATGTAACATGGAATTATTATAATGTAGCTGACACCTGCTGCATCATTTTCTCATTCACTCCCTTCTCTTTCACATGTCTTGCTTCTTCTGTTCTGTTTATCAACCCTCCTCTTTCCCCACCTCGTTTCCCCCATATACAATCCTCCACCCCTCCTTTATCACTCCCCCATGTCCGTTCCTCCTCTTGTCTTCGCTCTCCGAATACGCCCCCCGTAACGCACACCTCCTCCAGTCCTAGCAGCTGCTGTGTTCGCCTTCCGCGCCGAGAACCTGATGGAAGTGACGTCACTGGCCTCAGCTGAGGTATGGTCGTTTCACATTAGACTTCTATGTGTGTGTGTGTGTGTGTGTGTGTTTGAAACTCCCATTCCAGCCCTCTCTCTGTCCCCCCACATACTCCTGAAAGTCTGTAAATAGCCGTTGATGACCAGCCAGTACCAGTAACCCAGTCTCCTGCATGCACATGTCTGAAAAAACTAGACACTTAAGAACCCTCTCCCTCTCAACCCGCCCTGTTTACCAGTTCACCAAGACCCCCCAAGTCTTCTGCCTCCATACAACAACACCATTTACAAAGGAATAGACTTGTTATTAAGTCCATTCACTGTTGAGCTAGCCATGAGAAAGACCAGCGGCCATTTTTCTGTGCAGAATCATGTTAATAACTTTGAATTCTGCCATGCAAATTTGGCAAACACACAACTAACAGCTTGATGAGTGCATCCCGCATCAGCACTGTAACTCATGTTGCATTATTACAGTAACCAGTAATGTAATTCTTGTGCATGCCTGCACCGTATACCGTGCCCACTCCCATACTGCGGTGCCACTATCAAATGACTCGAACCAAGAGTAAACCATACGATGACGCGCCTTCTCACCCCCTTCTTCCCCTGAGGGTGAGGGGGTTAAACTACAATGTGACGTGCTGGGGGCGACAGGCTGATCTGCTCTGAGATGCTGGCCGGCACTATTTGCTTGCTCATTTACCACCTGCCCCAGGAGAGAGAAGATATCATAACATACTGCTCCTTATCTTATATTTAGAACCTCAGGCCCAGCGTTGAAACATTAAACCCTCTCTCTAAACACGATAGGGTCCCTAAATTTAATCTCCCACCGATCCCAAAAGGACAGGGTGGGGAGCGGTACACTCTTTAAGCACGGATTGTCGCTTCCCAAGGATCCTGCATCATCATTATGCCTGTCGTCCTGTGCGCTTCTTTTTTTAAATCCTTAAATATGTCTCTTGGAAAGGGTGAGGATGTGGTTTATAGCCTGTCTCATGGGCTAAGGTAAAACTGCTGTGGTCAGGAGGGGTGGGGGTGGGGGTGTGAATTTTAGATGACGAATCTTACTTGTGTTTTGTTTGACACACACACCACAGGCTGTCCTCGCTGACCTTTCAACCCTGAAGGTCATGCCGCTCATCCAGATCTTTCTGTTCGCCACCGCCATCTGAGGTGCGCCCACAGCGACTACAGTTTGAGTCGTGGTACGTACACACCAGTTGGGAGGATAAAGAGACACCACAAAAATGCCACTTTACTTTGCCATACCGCACCAATATGACCAATCATCTATGAAGAAACACTAGACTAGTGTGGGATATCAAGGAAAACCTACACAGGCGTTACACATCTTGCAGTGGTTCAAACAAAAAGCCAAACCTCTCTAATGCATGTAAGCACCATAAATACTGAACACCCTGTATCATGTTATTAGATATTATACAGTATATAAGTATAGACCAGTAGGGTTAAGCTAACCTCCATAAGCCATATGCTGTGCAGGAAAGATGATACACACAGCAGCGCTCAGATCAGCTGTGAAGCTCATTAGGAGATGAGTTGCATGAAGCAGTAATTGTATTGCGATAGCAGCGTGCGAGAGAGAACAGTAACGTCTCCAAGCTTGGCTAATGAAGTGTTAATTAGCTCTTGCAATTTATTCTGCTCTGTGGCTCCTGCTTGTTATAACACTATTAGATAACGCTGTCACTGATGAATGAGGAGATTGGAAGCATTAGCCTGCGTCAGCGTGTTGGGAGAAACAGTCAAAAGACACAAACTGAATTAAACTGTAACTCTTACGATTAGAAGCTGCCGTGTTTACACATAATTTATTGTATTTATTACTGCACTCTAAAGGGACATTTTAGCACCCTCAGTGCCAGTATTTATTTTATTTCATTGTGAACATTTTATGGTTGTTTTTCAATTTTAAATTCGGAATCTAAGGCCTGAATGTATTCACCTACTTTGTCCTGTATTTCTGTTTTTAAAGACAGCGTTTGTCTCCTTTGGTTTAAATGCAATCAAACCATCTTTTCTCAGTTATTATTAACTTTGCCAGTCAATGCCAATGTCTTTCATCAACACCTTTTAATGTTTATTGCAAACTTAGATAACACATTTTTTTTAAATAAAATAAAATTTGGTTGAATCACTTCTTTTACTTTATTCTATAAAGCCATAAGAGACTCAGTCCATGAATTGTTTAATAGCTTTGTTTTGCCTCAGTTGGAGCTGCCTGATCTTTCCTCCTCCACAATTGAATATTTCTCTCGGTTTGTGTGACAGGGTAAATATTTGGACAGGGCGTACTGTACTCTGGCTTTTCTAGAGAAGGCAGAATGGGTAAGTGACAGGTAGCAGCATTGAGGGACTTGACCGTCTGCCCCCACCTCCTCCTCCTCCTCCTCCTCCTCCTCCTCCTCCTCCCCCCCCGCTGCCCTTCTCCTACACGTAGCATCTGCTCTATTCCTCCCTCGTTTGTTGGCTGCCTTCCTCCCCACTGCCCCCTCTGCGTGCTCATATCGAATTATGCTGTTCTTCTCTTTCGTCCTCTCCCCCGTCTCCCGGTTCCCTGCTACATCTGCCACCTGTTTACTAGGGCTCCCACGGCCGACCCTTTTATCAGTCCCTCCCCACCCCCCGAGAAGTCTGTTCCCCCTGAGACAACTACTACCTGCTGTGTCGCTCATACAGCGGTCCCTCCTGGTGGCTGATGTGCTGCATTGCAGGGTGTTGTGCCTCCTGTCCGTCAACACTCTGAGGCTGGCCATCGCTGACAGATTTCCCCTTGAAAGCCGTATCAAGTACAGTGAGCTTAATAGGTGTTTGGACAGCAGCAGGTTGTTTGATGTTTTGGTTATGTGCTCTCATTACTGATGATATAAAATGACTCAACAACTATGAGGTTAGGTTTTCGGACTATATAAATTGAACAGTATAATGAGACATCCCTGTGTAATGCATCCGTCCCAGTCCAGGGTTTTAAAAGTTTATGAATAGATTACAATCACATACAATTAAAGTACGGATTTTCCTTATGAAATACATTTAATAGTGTTCAAACAACAACTTAAAAAAAGACCTGACAAAAGGGAAAATGTTACAAGATGTTACAGTAGTGTAAGAAAATACTCTGCTCTGGTCCAAACCAAATATTTAAAGTGATTTGTGTTCATAGCCCTTTATCAGAATCATGACTCAGGGAATTTCACAGTAACATCAACCGCCAAATCAGCTAGTTCAATATGCTGTAGCATGTTAGAGTGGCATACTGTTGGCGTCCTGACAACACTGACCTTCACTTCTCAGTGCATGCAGTTGGGAGTTAAAGGTTGAAACTTGGGCAGGTCGTTTCATATGAGGATCTCGGGGCGGGACAGCTGAGTGTGCAATAATACATGCGCACTGGCTGAGGTCTGCTTCTCACTGCAAGCGGGTTAGCTATGTGCTGTTTTGATCAATGCTGCTGTCTACGCTGGTTTTTCTGGTGGGAAAAAAAAGATTGTTTCTGTGCTGACCAATCTGCCTGTAGTTAAACCTCACAGTGTCTTTTTCGATGCTTCAGTCTCCCTGCTAGGCTGCATCCTGCACTGTAACTGCAAGAAGCAACTCTAGATTTTCTATAAATTTGCACTTTAAAGTTTCCTGGAAACATCTTTATCTAGTTGCAGATATCTAGTGTTCTTTCATCTAACCATCCTAACATGCCATGAAACCCTCTTGTGTTGTTGTAACACAAGGAAGCAAACAACTGAATATTGAAATAAGCCTAATATTAATTTGCATGGGATGGCCCTGACTGTCCCCAGATATCCACTATGGGAAACCCTGCCGTTGATGAAAAACACAGATAAGTGTGAAAGGTCAGTTTTAATTCTGGAAACAGTGGTTTGACAAACACGCCTTTGTTCTCTGGGTCGATTTACCAGCTTGTGTAGTTGTTTTTTCCCTTAAAAAACAAAGTGGATCTTTTGTTATTTTTTGTCCAAAATCATGGATAGTTACATCATCTATCCAAAAAAAAATGTTTAATTCCTTAGGTTTAGATTAGTTTTTTCATTATTCTAAAAAAAAACTGTGTCAAATTGTAAATGTTTGCATTTTGATGATTATTATTAGTTGTGGTAGTAATATTTGTAATATCACATAATAGTAATTCATATTAATAAGTAATTGATTTTTATTTTTTGTCCACTCATTTGAAGAAATTTCAAAATAATAATAATAATAATAATAACTCAAATATACATAGAAGCAAATGGCTTTAAAGTACAGAAAAAGGTTTTCTCATTAGAATTGCTACAAAAAAAAAACGTTGGCATCATCCTTTAACATCCCTTTAGTTCCCGCGCTGAGCATCTTCAAAAGAGACAAAAACTGCTGTCTGAACCAGCCAATCAGGCTCTGCCATGTTGGGACACTCCAGCCAATGGGAGTGCTCAGCCTGGAGGAAAAACTTGGATGGCCCGGAGTGGGGAAGTGGAGAACAATGAAGCAGGGTATCATCCTCAGTGCTACAGGGAGAGAGAGAGAGAAAAAAACGAGAAGTTTCTGTAGAGGATTCCTCTGCTCTGGCAGCGGTTCAAGAATCCACCACTGCGCCCAGCTCTGCCAAAAAATAAATATTATAATAAAAACTACCACCACTGCATGAAACAGGGGGTAGCAGAGGGGTAGACACCCACGCTGAATGTCTCTAAAAACAAAAAACAAACACCTCTGTTGGTGTTGATTAACCCCCCTCCTTTTCCTCCTCCTCCTCCTGATGTCAAACCGCTTTGCATACTGACTTCCGCCCCGCTCGGCTTTCCTTCCCCCGCTGTGGTCCGCATCAGCCGGCGAGCAGCTGATATGACAGGAGGGGGATACAGTGTCGCGCCGTGCCGTGCTAAAACCTGACTTAAAAAAAAAAGAAAACTTCACGAAGAAAAGCAGGCGGACGTCGCGGTAAAGGATTTAGAAAACGAGAAGAAAGAAGAACTGACTCTCTCTCTCTCTCTCTCTCTCTGTTTTTTGATGCAATGGGATTTGCTACTTTCGCATGAAGAGGCGGACCTTATGAGACGCTGCGAGTTCAATATGCTGAAGCTGTCCCCGGTGTTTGTATACTGTACGTGGAAGTACAGAGACTGTTTTCTTCCAACTCGCAGGCCCACGTACGGATTTAACACAGCACTTTGATATCATTTATAACCCACGGATATCCACGGTAAAGAAGCTACAACCATTTTTTTTGGTGTGTGTGTGTTTTTGTTTTGGACAGGGGGATTCCTTCAGACAGGCTGCATGTGCTCTGCTCATTAGCTGTCTCGTTTTTTCCTTGCTAGCTAGTATATATATTTTTTAAATGTATAAAATTAGACATGGGGGGCTCGCTTGTCGTAGCTCGCAGCAGTCACCCCTCAGGAGCAGCCAGTAAACCCATTAGAGGCTATTAGCTTTTTCTTTTTTGGAAAGGGGTCTTCTTTCAAAGTAGTTTTCTCGCCGGTGACTCACCATGAACTATTATTTTGAAGGCATTTTTCACGCTCCTGTGAGGTTTTGTGACAGCAATGACTGCTTCTGTTTTAGCTGTTAGCCGGTAGGTTTGCAAACAAGTCTACTGCGGGATTTTTTTTTTCAAGTTGGTGCATTTTCCAGGTGTCTCTTTTTCTCGTGACACCACTTCTGCTCAAACAAGACTGGTCATTTTTTTAAAAAATATATTAATATTTATTTTTCTGGCTGGTTGTTGCTCTGTTGTTCAGAGACAGGGATTGCCCTCCACTCCCCCCCCCACTCCCACCTCCCGTGCTTTAAACCTCACATCCACGCTCCCCGGTCCCACGGATACGAATTACTAAGATTTTTAAGCCTTCGTTTCCACCATGAGTTACATCCACAAGGTGGTGAATGTATTGCTACGTGGACTCGTCATCTATGCGGTACTGGGCTTGGAGTGCACTTACTCGAATGATCTACCCAACCACTCGTCTGATGCTGCGAATGTAGCCACCACAGGTAAGCGCAGTCCATGTCGGATACAAGTGTCTCCAATTTATTTTACGCATGTACTGTGTTACCCCCCTCCCCTCTCCTCCTCCCCCTCTTGTTCCCAGTGGCTTTCTCGGGGAAAGCCGAGGAAAGCCCTGCGCGCGGGGAGGGAAGGGGAGAGAGAGTGGGGTGGTCTTTACTGGAAAGTGATGCATTTTAATGTCGACAGACACCTTTTTTTCCCTCTCACCTCCCTCTGTATGTTGCTGAGAAACGCATGACATGACAGGAATGCAGGATGCATCCTCGCTGAGGACAAGAGCGTTTACTGTAACGGTGCTCAATGTCACCAAGGATGTTGACTCAAATCAGCAGAATTGCCCCTTTCTTTGCCTGACACAGATCTCGAAAGGATAAATGCCTCCTTACTTACATAACAGGTCCCTTCCAATAAGAAAGGAGCATCTTAATGCTTCTGTGTTTACATTGACTCATGCTGATTATTGTCAGAAGGCCACTAGTAACCACCCCACCCCCTTCTGAAACTGGGCTATTGACATAATGAGAGGAGGATTTCCATCTATTTGCATCTGTTTCTAACCAGCCAACATTGATTGGTTGGTCATTTAAGAGGCTTTTGTACATGGCAGGTGCTGTAATTGACAAAGTTAAATACAGGCCCACGCCTGACAAGGAAACCATGGGATACACTCCTACTTTTATTATCATTTATTGGTCATTTAACAGGAACAGCACAGATAAACCTTGTTGGGTAGAAGCTTTGCATCAGACATAATGTATGTAGGGCATGTAAGGTATGTAGTTAGAGCTAATTTGCATTAGGTTTTAAAATTTGGGGTAAAAACCGCAAAATAATCAAATGGATAAAAGAGGAACAGATAAGATAAAACAGATGGTGTGTGTAAATATATGGTTTTTTTGGAGTTAATGTAAATATACATACATGTACAGAATGTGAGCGGTGGATCCATTCAAAACCTATTAAGTTTTCATTTCTTTGTTAGGGTTTGAGCATTGTTTCCGATGGTGAGCAAGGCTACTTTGACCCACTTAATTGAATCAGATATTATCAGGGATGTTAGTAAGCTATAGCTTCAGTGTTTTAGGGGTGGCTGCTGTTGTTTTATGTCATTTTACTTCTGCTGCCTTTTTAAATTTCCCTCTTGCCTTAATCCACTTCATCCAGAGAATTCATCAGCCACTGTTACTGTGATTGAAAGTCACCACAGACTGATAGATAAAGTCAAACAGTACCTAAGGCATTTGTAATAAGTGGAGGACGTGTAGCTGGAGAGAAAATTCATATAAATATTTTCAAAATGACATTCTCACTAATGTGGTTTGACAACCCTTCATCAGAGGGTGAAGTTTCCTCACTTGTCAGGGAGCTGGCTGAGAGACCTGAACAGAGACAACATACAGTATATGATCATCTGTCACCACGTGATAGCGGCTGATCTCCATGACAACTGAATGAACCCCATCTGCAGATGAAGGGCATGAAATGTGTCCGAAACCTCCAGAAAACCTCCAGTTCTGAGAATTGAAACCACATCCTGGTCTTTACATTTCCAGGTGTGTTAGTGAAGCAGATATCTTCACTTAGCCTCCCAGGCAAATTATCAAGGAGGGGACAAACAAGTTGTCACTGATGCAAACATTAGCGTCTTTGGAACCATTTCAAGTGAAATCCCACGCAGGTAAACTTCAACTGTTAATTTCAAGTGTGACTGTTTGCACAAATACTAAATGAACTGTATTGTGCTGCCAACATTGACACAGTTTGATGCCTCAAATGAAGACACAACACAAAAAGTCTTTAGTCTCATTTATATATTTATGTTCATCTAACACATCCACCCTTGCTAGAGTAATAAACCCATATGCCAGACAGCTGTTAAGCATTCATGACTGTCTGTTTACAAGTGTTAAGCAGCTCCTGAAAATAAACCTGGGATAAACAGTATATTGATTAATAAGGCAAAAGCGCACTTGCCCTTTTCCACAACAACAGCGTGACAGTGTAAAATGGGCCGAGGGACGATGTCAGCCCTCTCTCCCCGCGAACAATGAAGTGCAGTGGATGCAGAGATAGTGGTGACTTAATACAGTGTCGGTAAACATGACCGCAGCGTTACCCATTTCTCAGCCAGCTCCCTGGAAAGGTCAGCTGCCTTTTCACTGGTCTTGGCATCAGGCGAGGAAAACACATCTCTGTGTGTGTGTGTGTGTGTGTGTGGCTCCTGTATGTGCAGTGCTCATGTGTTTGTAGGTTTACCGCTACACAAGTGAATCTTTAATTGTTTGCTTATTTAAAGGTGTGATGTGTGATATATTTTTCACAAATCTTCTTTAAAACAGACCAGCTTTAAAGCTTTAAAGCAACACTCTTTAGCCTCTGAGAGAAGAAATAACACATTGTTTCTCCCACAAATGAAGAAATGAATTCATAGGCAATAAAATGAACCATTGCTCAGTTGGTTACACTCAGGGGGTTTTGTTGCTACAGCCTTGATTGGTCTGGTGTGACCAGTGGCTGAGGTTTTCTAACTTTAAGAAAGTGTTGCTGTATTACTGAGTGAATTTCTCTGACTTTATGGCTTTTCTCCATTTGTGCTACTGTTACAGTGGCTTAGCATTTTAGCTAAATGTAGCATAATTACTTAGCCACAGTGGCAACTGTTCAGCAAAAGATAGATAGTGTCGCTTTAAGGATATGATTCACTGTATCTGTGGTTAGTAACACTTAACCTTTCACATTCAGAAATGAGGTTACATCGCTGGGTGATGGTCGTCTTTGGGAATGACTATTTTTGCCTGCAGGTGTATTTACATACACTCACACACATACTTCACTTTGTTCCTGTAATTGCCACGCACATTCAGCAGCAATAAAGGAATTTTATGCCCTGATAATTGAGGTTAGAGTTGAGGCTGTTGTCACTGAGGCAGTTTAGGGTTCAAAGCTGCCATTTAGCATGCTGGGAGCAGTTAGGGGGTGAGACTAGAGGGGGTTAGGTTTAACATTTGGTGGGTCAGGCAGCCTCTTTGTGATTTGGGAGCTTCAAAAGACCAGTCAGTTTAAGAGAAGCTGGAATTTAGGGGAAATAAAGTAGGGGATGATAGTGATGGAGGATGATTACATAAGTGAGCAGGTTGACATATATGGGCATTTTTCTTTAGAGTAGTTTAGTTATTCTGACCGTTATCATCCTGTGGTTAATAGTTGGCAGTCAGACTCATGCAACAACAGCTAGCTGTAATTGCATTAAGCATCAGCTAACATCTTTGCTGAGGTGTGGAGAAAGCATGTACATGTAAAATGACTGATTAACTGCCTGATTTTTGTCTTTCATCTGTGACGAAAGACAAAGATGAATCAGGTGCTGAATAAGTAACTGATGTTGGTGCTGCAGATAACCAGCAGCACATTGAAGGTCATGGTGTAGAGTTGTTTTTGTGATGGTGTTAAAAGTCATTTTACAGTCCGTTTGAGTTAAAGTAACATGACGTTTCTGAGGTTTTTGTCCTCACCAAAAAAAAAAACAAAACTTGTTCCTCATTGTGGGCCTTTTCATCTGTGCAGAGTTCCTGGTTTATTTTAACCCTACTTCCACGAACTACAGGAAGAATCAAGCTGAACATTTTTTTAAACCATCAGCCTAATTCAGAGTAGGTGTAAACAAAAGGAAGCATAAACCATCTTTATACAATGTTCAGGAAATAGGAATAGACAATTTTTGGTTCATCAGTACAACCTGCAAAAAAAACAAGGTGTTTGTAATGGGGGTCGGTTGAGTGGCAATGTGAACGTGGTCTTCCCCTGTTTTAATGGTGTTGTGAATTTAGCTTGTTTGTTTGGCGTTACAACAAACAAAGCCCTTCCCTCTGGCTGCAAGGAACATCTAGTTCTCAACTAATGTGCCTACTAGATGATAGTTTGTCAGATACATGGCCCCCATTTAGCATACGCTTTATGTAACAGAGACTGTCTGCTATAGGTTAAATTACACAGACTCATATGGGGTAAAGCAAACACGAGTAGATGAGTAGATCTTTCTCACACCCTACTTGTCACGTACGGTATTCCTATATGATCTGTAACTCTGTGAGTAACATTTCATTCAAAGCTTGGTCAAGTTTTGAGAGAATTATCTGAATGTCGCTGTGTTTTTATTGCTAAATCAGAGGTGACACTGGCTATCTCAAAGCAGAGTGACTGCATTAATACAGGGATTTGTTTGGAAAAGAGGTTCAACATTTGCCTATCTGGACAGGGCTTGCTTAAGTACTGCGGGAAGCTGAGGAATTTGCATTTTGTGATACTTCCATTGCTGCTGGCTGGCTCCTGCTCTATCACACTAACGCACGCACACGCTTGAAGAAAACCCGGCTTTTTATTTACTGTGGTGCTGGAGCCTGGAGCAAGTTTTGGGTTTGCCCTGGGGGCTGATAGTGACTGAGTGTCAATGTGAACGTGGAGAAAGTCACAATGTCCTGGTTCTGTAGTTTACAGCTCAACAGGCCAAAACCATTTCCTTTCTCTGACTAGAACAGACTGTTCTGAAGAGTCCCTCATGAGCCCATAAATAAATAAATAAATGCATAATAAGATAAATAAAGTCATGACTTTGTGGTTCAGGCGTCAAACTTGAGAACACTTACATCTATGACAAAAGAACTCAACTAAAATTACAATTTGAAATGGTCACATTAAAGCAGCACTGATAAATATATTAACAATGGATCAGATTGTTATGTGTAATGTGAAAGAACCCACATAGAAATATCACCTGACTCTGTTGAGAGATGTTACTCAGTTTACAGTTACTACAGTTTCTCGCTGAAGCAGGCAGCTGTTTTCACCTACGGAAAAAAAACTAAACAAAGTTAGCGATGAGCTAAGAAACAGTGGAGTATCTCGTTGCTAAAGGTAGCTAATCGTAGGTGGAGACCAAAACAGAGATAAAAGGACAGTGAATATTAGACAGGTGGCCAGAAACACAACCCACAGCACAAATTAATGATGTTGTTCTGTAGCTACTGTGTAAACAGGTGACTGCCAACTTTATAATGTTGTGTCTTTGTTGTGTTAATAACTCGTTCTGCCTGTCCCCTAAGTGGTCAAAAAAATCATTGCAAGTTTTTGCAGGTTTAAAGCTGCATCCCTCAATATTTTTACAGTAACAGTGAATCAAATAACTGTATGTATTGTGAAAGCTGTCACCTCTGGTAATGAATCCACAGAGAATTATGACTTGACTCTGCAGCTTGTTTTAGCGTCTTTTAATTCAGGGTTTTACAGCTCAGCAACTTTAAGTATTGGTTCACTTCTTGGCATCCATTTGCTGACACATTGTCCATATCAACTTTTTAAGTTGGTAATATCTTATAAATGTCTCTTGTTTGTGGCTTATTCTTTGCTGCCCCTAAGCAGCTAAAAAATAAATTAATCCTGCTTTCATTCATAATGGGTCCAGTTATACATCATTAATAACCTCAGATGAAAAGCCGCTGTCGCATCGCCACACTGACGCCACTCAGTTGCTCATTCAGCCTCCCCAAAAGTGGACAGCTGCTGCCCATCTCAATCAGGGGCTTTAGGGTTGTGATCCAACCTAATGAGGCCCGTCACCAAATGGACCGACCTCTCCGGTGTATTTATAAAGCTGCTGGTGAAGTTTTCCATGTGCGTTTTCCATCAAGCTCCCTGTTGTGGTTGCCGCTGACCCAGTACTGACATGACATGGGTTCAGAGTGTGCCTCACTGTTACTGAGACCTGTCGGTACGGCACCGAGCCAGTCTGACTTTCAGCTGGGCTCACCAGGGAGATAATGGGGCTTTATTTAACGGTTTACTCCACTGTACCCACAGTCACCAGCCATGGCAGAGAGCAGCGTCTGGATTTGAAGTCACTAACAAGTGCTCAGACAATCAGTGGCCTGATTCACTGGCATGTAGACATTGTTAAGTTACTAATCCCCATTAAGGAACCATTGTTCTTGGTTTGACTCTAACTATTCTTGTATTAAAATATCTGTTATGCCATATTGATTCCCTTGTTTAAATTTCTATTTGTCGTTATGAGGAAGGTCTTCCTATTTTCTCTCAGCCACTGCATCAATTACAAATAACTCGCAGGTTGGACTGAAACAAATCCTTGTTGTACATTCTTGAATCTCTAATACACACACCAGTGTGTTCTAGATAATTCATTCATAAGCAGACAACACTGGCAGCCAGTAAGCTGATTCACTCGTGCAGAAAGCGCCTCAGTAAGAGATGTAGGTCACTGTACTCAGCTGTACAGCGTTTCCTGCTGTGAGTGGCCTACAGTAGCAGAACTGTCTGCCCTCGTCCAGCCCAGGGGGTGCTATTGTTGTCCCGCTCCGCCACACTTGAAGGTGTTGATCCCCCAGCTGGCAATGCACAGGCTGTTGGCTTGGTGAGCCTTTCATGACACACGAGCCACACTACATGCCTATTGGCAGAAAAAAGATACCAACATACAGTAATGTACATTTGCAAACCAGTTTTTAGAAAAAAAGTTCTAGGTTCCTTTTTTTCTTTTGTCTCACTTCCTCTGTTCTCAGTAAGTTAAACATAGATAGGTACAAACATAGTGCTGAAATGGTTAGTTGATTAATCAGTTAGTCGACTGACAGAAATTCATTTGCACTGTTTTTCACATTTTATTAACTACACCATAAATAAAATCAAGGTCTTTTCATCCTAAAACACAAAAAGAAATCCTCTGTCTCAGCTCTACTTGTTGTCAGAATAAAAGGCTGACAGGGGTCACAACTTCGTCCTGTTATGAGGGTGGGATCCTGTTGTGATAATACTCGTCACCTTAACACAGGAAGAAGCCAATGCCATGCCCTTCATAGAAGCCTAAAATTGTCACCATGGCTGTCTCACTTTGCATGTCATTTCCTGCCTAATTAGATATATTTTCTGAAGCATTAGTTTCTTTGTGCTGCAAGTGTTTGTCAGCTTAAAGGCATTTAAACCTAAAATATTAGTGTGAGTCTGCGTGATGGATGGATATCAGTTAATTTCTAGGTTCAAAGAAGAAGAACAGATTTCACATTTTAGGGACAGAGCAATGAGTCTACAGCTCAAATTTAGGCAAATGGATCTATATATATATATTAGAGGGATTTAAAATTAGATATTGGATGTGAGGAGCAGTCCCCTCTGATTTCAGGGACTTTCCCTGGGCTGAGGGCACGTGATGTGGTGGCCTGGGTAAGAGGGGCAAGGAGCGGTGTGGATTTCTTTGGTATGCTGTCCCCTCTCAAGTCTGTCTCCACCGGACGATCGTGCTCTGTCCTGCGCTCGTAACAAACTAATTTACAAGTAATTTACAGCCAATTTAAGCAGACACCGAGCATGACGGGAGACTCAGACACAAATGTAATTCATTAAGAAAAATGGAGAAAAGTAGCATAGGGATGCATTGCTTGTGAAAGCAAAATAATGACTTAAGACTTAACCTAAAGAAAAGTGTCTTTAGCATATGTAGATAAGCAAGAAGTTTGCATCTTGATCGGACATTGTAGGACCGCAATGAGTTGACTGCTAATCCTTCTTACAGTAGCGTGTCCGGACCAACAGGTGGGGTCTCGAGAGCTGCTTGGCCTTGACTTGATCTGGTCCAAAATGGACCCAGTTTATGTTACACATCAAAGGGCCTGATAACAGCAGAATGACTTTCATTTGCTTTCTTCTCCTGGGTCAGAGGTCTGTTAAAGGTTTAGGTCTCCTGTCTGCACAGGGTTTGTTTTTGCTCTGTTTCATGTCAGAGACCGAAGCTAATGTTTTACTGTAAGATGCAGAAACCTTGTTGCTGGTGAGAAATGTATCATGTCATAGAGCATGTTGACAACTGGCAGTTGTCTTTTATTACTTTGCTATTGTCTGAATTGTGTCACTTATTTTTAGTCTCCATGCTGACATCCATATTTAGGAGCACTACGTTAAAAAAAAACATCAGAATCCTGTCAAGCAGGAAAGTACGAGACATAACACAGGAAGTTGGCAGGGAGTCAAACCTGCTGCCAGTTCCACATCGTCCAACAGAGAGATTCCCATGCTAAATGCAGCGACGGAAGTGTCCAGAACCATTACATTTATAATTTAGTGCCACTTTTTAAAATGAAATCTGAAAACCTGTGTTCTTGCTCACTGAGCAGACAGACATTGGCTTGTTTTGACAACCTCTGCAGGTTTAAAGGTAGCACTAGAAGTTTGAACATGCTGTTCTCAATGTTCCTTTCTTTCACATAAATGTCATTTTAAATCTCTGTTCCAAGGCCACGCAGAGGTCTGAGCTGTGGATTCTGACATTGTGGGTATTTACAATTTGCACACATCTTCACCGACGCCTGATGAATGCAAGATCAGAGAGGATGTAAACATGAGTGATGATAAATCTTACACTGAGCTTGAGCTCTGTGCAGGCTTTTGTTTCTTTAACTGCTCTGCGCACGCTTATTTTGAAGACGCAGGTATTTTCCTGTCAAGGTTGTCATGCCACCAATGAGAACGGACTTGTTTTACAACAACATACCTGTAATGTGATCCTTCGTATTTCAGAGGAATAATAAGATTGTCAGTTGTTAGGTACAACACATGTCTGGAAGCAAATCATAGTTGTAAGCATTTGACTAAAATAAACAACTAAACATGATATTGTTATATTAAACCACATCTGAACCACATCTTTTTTTCTTCTTTTTTCCACTCTTTGACAGTTTTTGACAGTTCACTAATAAAGATACAAAATTTAATTGTCCAACACTTTCAGAAAATAATAATAATAATAAAGTTTTAAGTCAGAAATTGATATCAAGTAGTTTTTGGACACATTAACTAAAATTCCAGGTGGTCAAACTGTTCCCTGGAAAATGATTGAAAATCTGATTAAGTGATCACTTGCTCATACGATTCAAATTCTTGCTATTATTTGCTTCTATACACATCTGGTTCCTGATTTTATGTTGTTGTTTTTTTTTCCTGAGAACATGGGGCTCTGTACCCAAACTTCTGCTTCTCAGAAGTCCAGTGGGAAAGTCTTAACCCTCAGTTTTCCTTCCCTGAGGCCGTGTCACAGGCAGGAACACTTAATCCCAGTTGGGGTTGTCCAATATGTATCTTATTTGCACTGTTAAAATTATTTATTTAGCCTTGTAATCATTGCTGTTCAAAATGTTCAGCTGGTTGCGCAAGTACATCAGATCCCATTACGACATGTGGCCAATGCATATCGAGTTCTCATCATGCTGTGCATTGTTCATTGTCAACTTATAAAGCCGAGCCTGTGATCTCTTTCTCAGCCCAGCCGTCTGCTCTCTCTCTCTCTCTCTCTCTCTCTCTCTGTCTACAGACACACAATCCGTTAACCTTATATCCAGAGGAGCATGTCGGAGGCCGAGCCAGCTAATTAAATGAGCGCTCGGCCTCTTTGTGTCTTTTCATCCTCTCCTCCTGCTTTTTCCTCCTTGGGCCGGCCACATACATCACACATCTCGTGTTTGAGGCTGTTATTGAAACATTCCAGGGACGCCCGGGCGCAAGGAGCGTCTCCTTTTCTGGAAGTTTTTAGATCAGACTTGGTGGGCCTCCACACGCTTTGCTCTAGTTGTCTCCCCCTCCCCTTTATTTGCCCTTTATTAAAGCTGTGGCCTAAGCAGAGGATTACTGATGCCCATTAAGGTGGTTTAGATGGGTATGGTGTATTCCTGTTTCAGTGGAAATGACTGGGTTCAACAAGTCAGAGACAAACAGATCCCTATTCCTATATTGAATTAAAGATAGGAGAGTAGAAGGCTTGTATCTGGTATTTGAACTGTTGCAGCAGAGTGAACTTAAAGGTGCCCTGCAAATAAAAGTTTTGCTTACATTCAGTTCTTTCAAATAAAGCGAGGATTTACCGATTAAACCATCGCCCCATGGCGCTAATAGTAGTTGATAAACTCCACAGAGTGCCTGTCAGACTTTAGAGAGAGACTGAAAATCATTTTAGTTTCCTTAGTTTCCTACAGAACCTGAGCTGGTTCAGCTCCACCTATATTGTTTGCATAATCTGTTGTTCTCATGGCTTATTACATACAGCAAATTGCAACAAAGATAATGAGGGTGGATCAGGTTTTGTTGAGACATGTTAATATCTGGAACCTCAGTGTAGCTTAGTGTGTGTGTGGTTCTGCAAGGCTCTGTTTCTATGTAGGTGGCGGCTCTGAATCGTGTTCATAGCTGCAAGTGGTTAAAAAAAGTTTTGACTCCCATCTGGGAAATGGGGTAGTTTTATGTTTGTGTGTTGCACTATGCTGTTATGTTTGGTTATTGATGATTTTGCAGTAACACATTCTTCTGCCATGCCCTAGGGCACCCTGGGGATTTACAAAGCTCATCCTGTCAGCATAGCAGTAGCTCAAGCATAACTAAAACCACAAAACCTGGCAAATAAATAATGCTTTTATTTTGCAAGGGAATCAAGACAGAGGAAACACTTATTTGATTTTTGGTTAGAGATATTTGTTGCTGTCTGTCAGATTCTTTTCCTCCTGCTGGCCACATTCATTAAAGCCACCATGAGCTTTTTTTTTTATATTTCTTGTGTCGTTCTGTTGAATAAGAAAACCAGAGGTCAGTTTTTAAATGTATGCTCGTGACGTGCCCATTTTAACAGCTTGTGCAAACTGAGAGTAAGATACAAACACTTTCTGTATCCTGTTTCTTCCTCTTCAACCAACTCTCTCTGACTCTCTCTGTGCAAGCTGGTGGCATTTGTAGGCGGCTAATGATATTTGTGTCTTATTAATGGCTGCTGATGAGCTGAAATGGTAGACTCTCCAGAAGCTTTATTTACTTGCCTTTAATACTGACCCGTCAGCTTGACTTATGACACTGCCATATGGGCACTGGTTACAGGGGACAAGTCTGGTACACACTGACATCACATTCCTCCCCCTCTCCACTCTTTCACACAGTTTGGAGCATCTGACCAGTGTGTTAAATGCAGAGCAATTAGGATTTTTTTAGCTGCATTCATAAGACATATGACTTATAGGTTAATCACGAGATAAGGTCAGACATGTTGGAGCAAAGGTTGTCTACAGTAACTCGTGACTGCTCAGGGCATCAAGTAAAATGCAGAAATTTATAAAAACATACATAACATCTCATTTATCATCCACTTGGTAAATCCATACGTAGTAAATGTGCGAAAGCTGATAAGAATTTGGCGCACTGCCAGTGGATCTAATGAACTGCTGACATGGCTGACACACTGTGGTAATATACTGTATGGAGAAAGGTGTACCGTGGGTGCACTTTGCTGTACAGAATGGCTGGAGAGCTGAGTGACATTCAAGCAGCAGCCCTCCCTGAACTTGTCTCGTAACTCCTGTTGTTACATCAGAGCAGCGGGATTCACGTAGCAAATAACAGATTTAAGATGGGAGTACGTGCGGTGCTGAAGTATCCAACAGTGAGACGAGAGTCCCCAGCAGGCTGACTGGCCTCGACATGGTGAAATTAAGTCTCCCAGCTACTGACTGATCCTGAGTTTCCCCTGCAAGCTAAAGCTAGCAAATGCTGACAACTACACACAAAGAATTCCAACACTCAAATAAAATAGCGTTGAGTAAATAGGGAGTGATTTCGGACACAGCTCAGGAAAGTTGTTTGATTTCTAGTTCAGCTGTGACTGGAGGCATTGAGTTAAAAAGGGATTAGGCTTAAGATCATGTCATGGTCTTGCACTCTACACTAAGAAAAGGACTGAGTCTACATACATGCTGCAGCTCGCCAGGTAACTACTAATACTGGATGTATAGGGCCATAGGATTTACATGGGTGTTGGACAAAAGAAGCAGTATTTGCATGGGATTTAAGGCGGCTCACATGAAGCTTTTAGCATCTATAGGCGTATCTGACAGGGCTTTAAGGTGCTTTTTAGGTGCTTCACACTTCATTTATATTCAAGGAAATTAGGTTTCCACCACTGAAAGAAGTATTGTTTGTGTGTGAGGCTCTGATATCGGTTCGCCGTCTTAAGAATGAAATGTGAACAGCTCCAACTCCTCTGTCTGAATGTGATCTCAGTCTCATCTGTTTTTTTGCGGTGTGTTTGCTGACATGTTCTCTAATCTGCTTCCTCGTTGCTTCATCCTGGTCTGCTCGCAACGTCTGCCGCCACCTGTATGTGCGCTGCCCCCGCCTTACGTAATAGACGAGGTGTATGTGTTGTGTCTTTGTTGTCTGTCATACGTCTGCTATGTACTTGAGAGAGAGCCAGAGACAATATCACTGTGAGAACGTGTGAGAGCAGGAAATAGCTGGAGACACTGAGAAGTCTTGAGCAGTTTGCTGGGTCAGAACAGGCTGCCTCAGTCCCCTTGGCTCCCCAGAGTCACATGTCAAACCCATCATATCCTGCTGTCTTAATTTCACGTCAACTCTGCCCACACCCACCTGCTCCCCTCCAAGAGCCTGGATAATCTTACACTGAATGTGGCTCCTCATCCAAGATTGGGTTTGAATTGAGACAGGCAGAGAGAGGACGAGCCACAGCCTCTTTTTCCCGGGTAGAAAGCTCACTCTGCGACTGCCAGGGGCCGACAACAGGTCTTGATGTCCCGAGTCCATTCAGTCACACAGAAGTCTACCTTCTTCCTTGCTTCTTCAGTTTGACCAAACTCCTTCAGGGCTTTGTGTATTAAGGCTTCAGTTAATCGTTGCTGCCCTGTTTAGAAATATTTATCGTATTTGTTGAATATTTTCAACAAATATTTTTTTGCATAAATTCCAAAGCACCCATCAGATAAAATGGTCCATGAAAGCGCAGAGAAACTCTTAACAATCTCTCATATCAGTTCCTCTTAATTTTGTTCCTCTTAAGTCTTGTTATTATTATTGTCAAGACATCTCTCCAACTTGCTAACCCTGCCTGTGACATGTAGCTATCTTACTGAAGACTCAAATCTTCACAGGGTCACAGATATACAGATACATTTTTAAGAAAGGTTAAGTCAACAGGAGGAAATAGTGCGTGTGCTGGGGACTATTTTCAGCTGCGGATGAATACATATTTATTGCTCTGTGGAGTTTTTCAGTCAGCAGGACAGTGTATGTGGGATTGACTCAAAATAAAGCACAGTGGCCATGTTCATGATAAAGAAATAACATGTTACTCACTGATGTGTTATATCACATATTGCCTTTTAATGGGATTTTTAACTACAAGAAGACTGTAGACTATCAGCTACCATTGTTTAAATTTATTGCAGTTTGTTGTCTGTAGATTTTTCCTTTAAGAAAGTTATCCTGTGGATGTTTTTATGGAACAGTTGTATTAATAGACACAGGCCTCTCGTAACCACGAATCTGAGGTGAAAAAGAGTGTAGTACACTAATTTTACTTCTGTCATATTAGCACATCAAACCACTGAGAAAATGTTTACTGTATCTGCCACCAGGTGAACATGTTGTTTTATAACTTTAAGACACACACCCAGAATTTAATCAGGGAGTTCGGTCTGCTGTATTTGTTCAACTGCATAAACATGATGTCTGTGTGTCACAAGGGACCTGGTTCAAGGAAGTCCCCAAAAAGTCACTGTAAACACATCAGACACCAAACGCTCCTCCTCCTCCTCTGCTTCTCCTGTCACCTATTTAACAGCTTTTTGTAAAAGGAAAAAAAAAGATAGAAATGTCTTAATGTCATGGATATATTGTGCAAAAAAAAAAAAATATTTTGAAGTGCTGGAATTCACTTTAAAGGAAGTAGCTGACAGCTAAATGCTTTTGTTATCAGATTCTTTTGAACCAAACCTGCCACACTCTGTGACAGCTCACACGCATTTGTGAGTTATAGCAGAGTGAATTACTGTACAACTGCTTTCCTGCTTGTGTTTGCCTGCTGCGCGTGTGTGCTTAACATCTGCGTGTGTGTTTGAGCAAGGGAGACCTCTGCCATTGTTGAGCTTTTACATCCTGACAACTGGATGCCTGACGGGTTAAAAATAACCCAGTGCTTTCCAATTTTGTCATCTTTTGGGACCACTTCTCCCGGCTGTTTTGATTTTGCGTGCGTCCCCCTGGAACGCTGGGGGTCACTGACGGCCACTTCCTGTCACATGGGTCTTCATTGTAGTGCTCACAACTGTTCCTTAACGTACTGAGACATACTCAAAAATAAGACACCTGGGAAGGGAAGGCTTGTGCTGTCACATTTTCTGAATTGCACAGCAGGTGGGCCAGCCTAAATACTGTCAGTGAATGACAGCATTTTATTTGTTTTATCTCAGTTATCTATGAGCTTCAGAAGATAAATCGGATCATGACGGGTTCTGCAAACATGCAGAACAGAATTAGGCCACTAGTATAGAAAGAACTGAAAATAAAAACAGATCAACATCATTGAAAGTTGTTTGTGAAAGCTCACTGTTATCAATTCTGATGTTTCTGCAAAACATAATAAAAGTTTAACTGGGTCTCACAATAGGATGTGCACCTGCCATCTGTGTGTGCGTATGTAAAACACCAGCAAAGTATTTGAGTTTTGTGCCTGTTTAAATAACCAAACAGCCGAATAGATATGCATGCTATGCAAACAGCAGGCTATGTAAACTGCCCCAGGCGAGCTAAGCAAATGCCTTATGTAACTTGTTCTCAAGCATCAGATGCTTTTTGACAGGACACAGATGGACACAGCTGAAATGAGGTTAATCTGAAAGAGCGTTATTATGTGGACAATACTTCCTGTCGATAACAGATACACATTTCCATGTAGTGACTTCATTTTAGAGAGGCGAGGCTGAAATTCATGTGCTGGCGAGGCTTTTTCATGGTTGGATTGTTCCTGTTTTTGCAGTGCACAGTGTTTAGATGAATTATGGTATATTGAACATATATGTCAAACAGTTTGGTAGAGGTCGAGGAGGCCAGTTCTTGATGGGTGCGCAGCCTGTTGTCTTGCCAGGAACTAGCTGGTGGTTTTCTAATTGCAGCAGCTTAGTCAAAACACAAGTCAAATATTTTGTTCAGTGCTACCACAGCATCATGTTAACAGGTGGGGATTTTAAAGCCACGGTAGCTTCACTCACTCAGACCGACTATCTCTCTTTACGCAAGAACAAATGACCACTTTTGCCATTCAATAATCCTGAAGCTCAGTCCAGTCACAGCCCTTTGCCAATGCTGGTTTCTTCTTTTGACATGGACATCCTCCCCAGTGTCCTCTCATCCAAACTTAGCCCAGGCACACGTCCAATCAAATAGCTCCTTTTGCTTCTTCTGTCCATTGCCAAGTGGCAACTCTATAACTAACGTGTCAAGTCTTGTTTCAGTAAACAGATCCTACATCATAAACTGACAGAAAATGCCACATGGTCATCCATGCGCTATACATGTCTGTGGATAGTTTTATTTTTATATTTTGGACTGTTTCTAGTCTTTATGCTAAGCTAAGCTAACCCACTGCTAGCTGCAGCTTCGTTTTCACTGTGTAGACTATGGTATCAATCTTTTCACCTAACTCTCGGCAAGAAAGCGATGAAGTGTAGTTCTGAAGTTTTGAAATTATTTATCCAAGTTTATAGTTTGAGTATATGTAGTTGCATTTTATTCTCATAAAAGCTATCATGTTTAGTGAAATTCACAAAGAATAGACATTTATTGTGTATTTCTAGCCATCACTCGTTCACAGTCTTTGAGTTTTCTGGTGTCTTTTCTATTACTTCCTCTGATAGAGAAACGATACTTGTTGCAAACAGCAATTAAAGGCCTGATACAGGCCTGTTTGGGTGCTGTCTATTTATTGTTGTGCCTGCCTTGGCTGCTGTGTGGCTTTGTCATAGTTTCATGTGAAACAGTTGCCAAACAGGGAGCATCATTACGTGTCGGGCCTGGACAAAGGCCTTGGCGTGACTTTGGCTGACAGTGCGACTTAAATCTCCTATGTATCTGTATACTTGTGTGTTTTGTGTATGAGTTACTGTTTCTGTGGCTGTTCAAATCTGTCACAGTGTGTGTGCACGTGTGAGTGTGTTTTGTGTGCTCCACTGAGACAGTTTGGCACCAGGCCAGCTCAAACTGTCCATCGTTTGGAAGGCTGGAAGTAATGGGCTTGCTTCCCCATTGGGACGGAGGGGGACTGAATAAAAACAAGGATTGGGGGGGGGGGCGTTCCTGGGGGACGCTGCAGAGATGACAACAGCACACAACAGAGTGCAGCAGGAGCACTAAGTGGACTCTGTGCTGCTGAGAAAGGGCTGAGCTGTTTCATATGATCTGGGCCAGAAGATTTTAGGCGTTGTATTAATTAGCCTGTTGTTCTTTTCGTCTGTCTAAATTAGGACAGATTTCAGGTTCAGCTGAGGGCTCCTGTGGGAGAGGCATTTCTTTTGTTAGCATGGCAATTGAAGCCATCTAGAGATATAGTTTATTACACTAAGGTGAATTCCTGGTAGAAGGAAGTGGAGTGCATTTTAATAAATGCCTGGAGACCAGGTGTGGTCAGGCTCCTGAAGGTGGGTGGAGCCATATTAGCACAAAGTGCCTGTAAGGGGTGTACTTGGCAGGAAAATGAGTCCTCCGCTTTATGTCTAGGTAAACAAATATTATGTAAGGGAGACAAACATCTTAGTATTCTTCATTCTCAAAACCTGACCAGAGACTTTATCAATACAAGCATGTGTATTAGCATTATCACATCTTTACAATCATACAAAGTCATTTGTGCTGCAACACCTGGAAAATACTGCTTGCTAACACCTCATTCACACACAAACACTGTTGTATCAAAGGTAACACAAAACAGGGAATTATGCTAATTGCTAATCTGTTTGCTCCTGACACATAGTAATTGGATATGTGATTGCTGTGTAAACTGTGCTGTTTAACCTTCTCCTGACTCTTCACCTCTGACCTGAATTTTTTTTGTCCCTTGCAGACCCCTGTCTTATAGTGATGCCACCGTGCATGGGTGAAGCCGACCGCTTCAGCCTGGAGGCGCTGCGGCACATCCACAAACAGCTGGACGACGACAATGACGGGGGAATAGAGGTCAACGAGAGTGTGGAGGTGAGCTTCCTGGATGTACTTCTTGATACGCAGAGGTAGACAAGTATTGACACAAGAATACTTGTCTGTCTCCTCTGAAAGTGGATCGCCACATACAAGTAAATATTTAGTTTACAATGCAAACAGTGACTAACAGCGTGTAGCAGTGGGCCAGGCTTTGTGGTTGTCTCAAAAGTCAAATGATTTTTAATATTTTGCAGTTAGTCATTAGAAGAGAGAGCCAAATTGGTGGCAGCATTCCTTACATGCTGACACATCACCAGAAACGCATGTCCTTAGTGGTGGTTTTTTTTATAGACATTTTTCTAAAATTTGTGGAAAAAATGTAGAAATTTTAATAATTTTTTATAATTTTAATCTTCACTTCAATCATACACACACATATACATGTTCACATGACCATCCTGCACTTCACCATGTATAATTATTAACATAAGACAGGCTTTTATTTGAGAGTTTGTGTCTTTAGAATTAAGTTAAAAGCACCTGTAGAACCATAAAGTTGTAGTTGAACAATATCAGTTGTGACACTGGCAGTGTGTCTTTGAATGTGTGTGTGTGTGTGTGGGCGACGGGGTCTGTAGAAAGAAGGGACAGGTTTCTGTGAGTGCCTAGCAGCCTTGGACTGACATCTGAGTGCGCTCTGACCTGCCATGCCCTGTGCGTCTCATGGTAATCAACGACCTCTTATGTTCAAAAGAAACCACTTGGGACCCTGGTCACATTTTCTGTGTGTGTGTGTGTGTGTGTGTGTGTGTGTGTGTGTGTGTGTGCGCGCGCGCGCGTGTGTTGGCAGGGAACATTTTTAACTGGCTGGGAGATGCTGGTGTGAGAAACAGTTATACCCAGCAGCCCTGCAGTGGCGCCTCAGCAAAGAGCTGGACCCTATATGAGTCAGGTCTAAAGACCCCCGGAGGCTGCAGTGTTAGAACTGGCCCCTGGCCCACATTAAGGAGATGTGTGTCTGTATATGTAACTCTGCTGCTTGTATGCACTGTACCGGTGTGTGTTACATGGAGCCTCTTACCCTGTTTTCACCATTTGTCTTTATAAGGGAAATGAATTATGTCTGTTTCTTCCCAGCAGAAAATCTGAGTTGTTTTTGGCCGTTGCTCATTACTGAGGATTTCTAAGCTTCTCCTCTGGGCTCCGGCAGGGTTTCATAACATGATGGATGCTCCTTTCATCAAATTAGTGATGGGGTTAGGGTTAGGGTTAGGGCTGGGTTAACTCTAACCCTTACCCTGGCTCTCTACACAACCTGAAAGGGTAAGGATTTAGGCTTCAGGGTCTAAATTGTCTTTAATGCCAGGGTCTTCCTAGCAGTGATGAGTTAAAGTGGGTGACACAGTTATGGAGAATGAAAGGTCTCGAAGAGGGTGAGGTGTCTATTGGGGTGGGGTGGGGGTGGGGGCTTCATCTGGCCTCCAGCGGGGCAAGATCCTCATCACCCGCTCACCCCCTTTGCCACCTGAAACCTTACACTCAGCCGACAAAAATCCCTGCGGCACTTCCTGTTTTCACTTCTCTACTTCTTCTCGCCCTACTTAAAATTTAAAGAGGATGAGCAAGATGAGTGGGCGATCATATATTTAATGTTAAAGCTGTGGTCAGGATATCCAATTTTTCATGACATGCATTTCAGAGATTCTAATGCTGGTGGTAAGGATGCAGTTAAGTCTTGTCGTTACAGAAGCAGTGATATATAGCGGTGTGTGATGATATTTACCTGTGGCATTGTCAACATGCTTCAGCAAGAAAAAGGAAAGACAAAGACAGTATTTCTGGTTTGTCTTTGTTCAGGCAGCCTTCAGATGGAGGCGCTATCTTTCTGCTTTGTTCCAGAGTCGAGTGACCTTGTAAGGCTCTTTAACTTGCCTGGGAATTTAAGCTGCAAACTAAGTACCTTCACACTTCTTCTTGGTATTTTGATTGCAGGTAATTTGTCATATCCATTTTCAAGAAATGGAGGAATGAAACATTCAGCATGTTGTATCAAAACCCCCTTAGTCAGGGTCTTAAGTGGAAGATGTGACGATGTCTGTGAAGATTCTCAGTCATCCAGGTCATGGTTATCTCAGCGAAGTTGAATCGAGGGCAACTGGACTTGTTGCATTTCACCTCTTATCCGAGAGGCTTCTTCAGGTCTGACTGACGGGTGGGGAGCTCCGGGTATTTAACCTCTGTGGGGTCGTCATTAAGCTCACTGATGTCATTTTAACAGCTATTAAATCTCTTGGAAGGAATGAAAAGACAGCATTGTAGGCAGAGGATAAGTGGTGTTATAGATTTCCTCCTCTGCTGAAGGTTGGTTTCTCTACTATGACACAGATGGCCTCTATCACTCCTCTTTCAAACCATGTGTCCTTCATATGTTGTCATCAAAGGCCCTTGTCCTTCAGGTGTAAGTAAACTGCTGAGTCTTGACCTGAGGAGTTTGTCCTCTTGTGTTGAGTCATTAAACAAGAAACACAGGATGTCCAACTCCTTAGGTCAAGACTCAGCAGTTTACCTACAACTGTTTACCTACGCTTGAAGATTATTCCTTGGAAGACGTGTGCGTAGCTTAGATGACAACTCAGATGACTACTACTTTCATTACAAGAAGCCAGGAGCACTAACGAACTAAATACCATCATTGGCCTTGATAATGACCCCACAGAGGTTAAATACAACAGTCAGCCAGAACTGAATCCAAGAAGTCTCTTGGATGTGAGGTGAAACGTCATCAAATATCACTCAGTTCACCTCCTCTTGGGTGAAAGATTTGAAACACTCTTTTATTTGCCATAGCTAACACAATCAGTTTGTTACTGAAACACAGTTTGAAGTAACCAAAGAAAAAAACGGCCTTATCATATACCTGGTAGCTCTGATATGTAAAATTTGCTTCACTCTTGAAATCCCTCTGTAACTTAACAACAGTCAGTGTTGCTAAGTTACAGGCACATTTACTCTTACAGACATATTAACACCAACCCATGTTTCACAGTCTGTATCGCCACACACACACACACGTGATTCACAGGTTGCAGAGTCAGAGATGAGAGCTGCCACAGCAGCATCAGATTTCATCTTTCAAGCTCAAATTTCGGTTTACTTCAACAGGCTAGATGATGCTATCTGTAGCATGTAAACATGGCATTTTTCATGTTTCATTCATTTGATTTTCATTAAGTGCACACACACACACACACACCCACACACAATAGTACCTTTTAGCATGTGTACTTAAACACATTGAAACTTACCGTGGAGTGGTGAGGCAGCGAGAGCAAACAAGGAAGTGGTGAGGCCAACAAGCATCTCAGTTCCCTTTTACAGCTACAGTTTTCACCGACATGTCACGTCACAGAGTTATCAGTCAGCGTGTTGAACAAGAAAGGCTTTGACTGCTTTTGAAGTTGATATTTGGAGCGGAGAGTCAAAGCAGAACACAAGCACCCCTTAGGGGGAAGCAAGCAGATAGATCTCTGTCAGAATCGATTGGCGTGATGAGGGCAAGAGGTAGGAGTTTGTGAGCTGCACGATGTAATTTTACTCACATTATCATATACTGTCATGATTATATGATAGAGTTGTGTAAAAGATTTTGCCACCTCTGAAGGTGGTCTCAGATCAAACCACCAAGTCTTTCTCCCTCCCTTTCTGCCACGACATCAGCCTAAACACAAACAGGAACGATGGGCCTCTTGATGTGTATTTATAGTCTCAAAACCAAAAGTAATCACTTTCTTACAGGCTTCCAAAAGCATCTGTAACTTGACCACTGTGGAAGAATTTTATTAGGAATCAAATCTAGCTGTAATCCTGTTAAACAAAATCCTGTCTCTGATTACTCTCTGAGTCCGGGTGTCGTTGTCATCGTCAGGTGGAGGGTGGGTTTAAGTGACGTTCGGGGGGTCTGTTGCCGAGCACAGTCACTGGGGAGGACGGCAGGTGCACGTCTTCTCCTCGGGGTGCCGGGTTGCGTGCTGCCCCCGTCTGCCAAGGAGACGCTCGGCTGGATCGTGTTGCTGCATGATTTTGAAACTACAAAAACCCAACCCACGTCACAGCATGGGGCTGCGATGGTGCTGCCGCTGTATCTGTGTGTGTACTTTATTCGCGCTTGACAGGCCGTGCATAACATCTCGGTGTAAAAATTAGGTTTGCGTGTGAGTTCTACATCTGTGCAGGAATACTGTACTGTGTCTGTGTCTTACTTGTATTTAGGCTAGTGTGATCAGAGGTAATTTGAGGAGGCTCATGGAGCTCATAGGCTGCATCTATAGAAAGGAGAAATCTCAGAATGTTCTTGAAGGTGTTTGTAGACTTGTCTGGGAATGTTCAAGGGGAGATGTTCAAAAGAGAGATTTTATTTACAACCTCCCACAGGCATAAAAGTGGTATCAAACTGCTTATGTAACTATTAGCAAGAAAGTAAACAAGCAAAAAAGTTCACAAATTGTTCAACTATTTCTTCAAGAAAACACTCCAGTAACATTGTTCTAGCTGCCCTGGATAATCCACAGACCTCAGTGTCAACAGTTTTCATTGGAACTGCTTTGTACCAAAGAAATAGTAATAAAAACTGTTGACATTATGTTTTGTGGATGATTTTTAGAAGATGTTGCTGTTAAGTGTCATTTTTAAAATCTGTGTTGGATACCATTAGTTAGATGTGTGTATCTGTATCCATATCCACCAACCCAGCTCTAAACTTAAATAAAACTAAAGCTGTTTGCAACAATAGATTTTCATCATTTGGATCCTTCAAGAAAAAAAGTACAGATCTCTGCTGCTCTAAGAACAACGTGATAAAACCCACAGTTTAATTTAATTTCTGACAGCAGAGCACACTGTTATGCAAAGACACCCTCTTTGATCTTGGGCCTCACTGAAGCGTTTCTGAATCCTGAAAAATAAAAGCACGAGGAAAGATTTTTATCACGCAAGTGATGGTTTCACAATTAAAACTGCCCAGCTGTCACGCGTGATAAATCAGTTGTGCTCCAAGTAGTTCACACGTTTCATAAATCAAATCCAAGCACAGCAAACTTTTTGACCCAATTTATGACACATTAATAACAATTAATTAAATCTGCAGTTAATCTGCAGTTTCACATACCTAATGGGTCTGATTAATGTGGAGATATATGACTGAGTAAAAAAAATCAACTCATTTTGGGTTTATGATGATAGATTGGCAATGGATGTAATAACTTTCAGTAAATTAGATGAGTAGATGCAGACAGATGGACTGATACAGTAGATATCAGGAGCAAAAAAAGAGTCACGGTCAACTGTAAGAGAGAGCAGAGGCTCATGGGAAGAGTCTCAGACTCAGCCAACTACCCCCAATCTGGAATCTGATGTGAACAAATATGTCTTTGTTTGCCACTCTGTGTGTGTGTCTGTCTCCGCCTGTGTCTGACCATGTGTCATACTCTCCGTCTGTGTGAGGCCTCTGTGTGTGCGTGCATGTATAGAATATGTTTATGTATTGTTGTCTTTTTAGGACTGACTGTTGGTCCTCAGGCAGAGTCGAGACTCTCTATCCCCCAGTCTTTTTTAGTGTTTGCTATCATACAAATGTAAAAACACTAAACCCGTTTCACTTGCAGGAATTTTGTCTCCTTTGACATTTCAGCAGGCCACACACCATGGCCCTAATTATCACAGCTATCACACTATCTAAACTATTAACCACAGAGGCAGCAAGGCAACAGCACAAAGACCTATCTTTATATGTGCAGCTCGCCACATATTGGTGAGCTGCTGGTCTTTGACCATATTAAAAGCTGTAGACGTTGTGTAATGCAACACTTAGATTTCAAACAGGAAACAGATGAAAAAATTAACATATTTAGATGTTTAAGTTTCTTTGTGGCCTTCACGACAAGTTACCAGAAAGAATTTTTCTTCATTCATTCGTTCAGATATTTTCTATTCTTGCTCATGCACTCTGGCCAGTGTCCTTGAGGTCTGCATCTCTGCCAGCAGGACTTCATTTCTCATAAAGTACAGTGAGCATTAAAGGCTTTGCAGGACATTTGTTTGGACTCATATTGCACACATTGTGATCCCTCCAGTGACTCAGCAGACAGTTTGGTTCCTTTAGTTGATTCCTGGTTTTACGTCAGAGAGAAGTCATTTGCATTTGTATTGTGAAAGAAGAAGGTGATGGAAAAAAAGCACTATGCAGAGTTTTTAGACTTGTCTAGGTATTTTGTCCACTACTGATTTGGTGAAAGAGCTTTTCAAACCCAAATGGGGACCCTAGAAATTCCTTTGACATGGGTGGACACAGGCTACAGCAACAACTTAAGAGTTACTGTGGGATTATTTTCTGTGTGGAGTCCTCTCAGACACTCTCAGACACTGTTCTCTGTTGCATTATACAGTATTATTCCTTTCATAATGGTATCAGACATGGGTGTTGTCCACCTGGATCCATTAGTCTAATAAATCTCTTATGAAATATTTTATCTCCCCTATCTTTTTAGTCATGCTAGCGGTACAAACAGCAGTTTGGTCAGTTGGTCAGTCAATCGGTCAGTCCACCCCTTTGTTCCAAACTAAAATATCTTGACAACAATTCGATGGATTGACACAAAATTTTGTACATACATTTATTGCGACCAGAGTACGAATCCTAATGAGTTTGGTGATCCTCTGACTTTTCCTCCAGCGCCACCAGTGGGTCAAAATTTTCACATTTTCATTAAAATATCACAAAATCTAAGACATGGATTGGCATGAAAACTGGAGTAGTAGTGCGGCTTCACCAAGCTGCTAGCATGGCTATAGCCTTTTAGTCACTAATCACTAATGCTGACCAAATCTTAATATTTTCTATGCAGCAAAACTTTATTTTTGAAAGGCAATCATCTCCTATCTAAAGAAACAATTCAGTAAAGGAAATCTAAAGGTTTTAGATTTGATGAGCTGTAATGTTGTACTCTATTCAAATTTGGTAAACTGCCATCAAAAAAACCCAAAAAGAACTGAATGAGATTGTTATCAGTGTCTGACAGGTTAAATCTCTAGTGTAAAGACATAACAAACAGCATTTCCGTCAATCGCAGGATTTTACTGTTTCAGATATTTTTCTGTGCTTTAGCAGTTAGAAGGGAACCACAGTTGTGGACCTGGGTCTGTGAATAGCTATATTCTCTCATGACCGGGTCACATGCATGTTGAATGTTTGCTCAACATCCTGTCTCTCACATCAGGCTTGCGTGTGAAGGTGGATTGCTGATAAAAGCACTTGGCATCGCCGTTTGGCACACCCTTCGTCTCCCAGGTGTTTAATAGAAGCTGGAGATTCAGATTCATCGAAACGAACAAAGAGAAGTTGTAATATGGGTGTTGTCCACTCCTTTTTTTTGCAGAAATTAAACAGACACAGAGCTTTCAAATACATTTGATACACAGTTGTTACTGTGCTTTTATTCTAAAAATCCCTAAAAAAACACATGATTTTGTGCTCACAAAATAATGGATGCTTATTTTTTCTTCACTCTTATCATCCTGTCCTGTCTCTTAAAGTGCATTAGATGTTAGAAGAAAATGTACATTTAAATGTGTGCATGTGCCAGAAGCAAATCTCACAGAGGACACTCTCAAACAATTCTTCTTTCTTTTTTTTCATATTTCTTTTTTCTGTGACAGGAAAAATGTGTACAGTCAGGGAAACATTTGTAGCAGGCAGCCTCTCAACACCAGACTGCCATTGTGTGTTCAATGTCACACTCACAGCAGTCGTTCAGTTGCTCTGTGCACACAGTGGAGATGTGTGAAAGTACTGGAGGATTGTGAAAATGATTGCCTAGTCTGGATGTCCATGTCATGAACAGTTGTTAGAGATGTATCTTTAAACACTTTTAGGAGTATTTCAAGGGAATTTGGTGCAGTGAAGCATTGATGATAACATCTCTCTTACTGTAGGCACATGACATCTTTCAAGCTCTTGGAATCTGGGTGTGTTGTTTTAGTGTTATCAAGTCAGATGTGAAAATCATTGAATCATCTGTATCTGTGATTTATAGCAGTCAAAACCCCCTCAGCTCCAGCTACAGCACAATGTAGTCAGTCACTGTCACTGATGAGTTTTCTCATCTTACTGCAGCTTCGCACTTTCTTTTGCAGAATCTGAGAGTGAGTTTGTAGCACCTTTTATTTGCTGCTGACATGTACAGACAGTGTGCGCTGGCACTACAGACAGTACATTTAACTGCCCACTGATCACATCTAGGTTGAAAACTCAGGAACTTTTCATTCCTCTGTGATTTTACACTTTCACTCAGGCATCTTTACTAGTGATTCTACCAGCTAAACTTATCTTTAGTCCTTTAGTAACAATTAGCAGTATTTAGCCAGAGACATGCCTGCTTTCTGCTAGCTTACAATATATTCGTAATTAGTATTAAAGTGCTACATGCAACTTTGCCTATTCACAAGTTTTCCATGGAATTAAAAAAAACAGCTTCAGGTAAATTTACTTTCATTTATATTTATCTTGGACATTTTTAAGAATTATGTTATGAGCTGTAGTTTTGGCTTCCAAAGCAAGACACAGCTGAGAAAATTGATACCAGTGTCATACCTGTGTGTTAATTAGCTGTAGCAAGGAGGAGGTTAGCATGAATACTGGAAGCAGGGGAAAACAGCTAGCCCAGCTCACTAGCTAAAAAGCTTAAAAAAAAAAAAAAAAAAAACGATGCCTAACAGCACCTATAAATGTCACTAATTTTAACTAACTTATAATTTTCCTGGGAGCTGCAGCCATTTCCACCGCTTTCAGGCTTTTGTCCAAGCTAATTCTAATTTCTGCCCCTGTTACATAGACAGTGCACATTCTAAAAAAAAAAAAACAGCATTCATTGAATGTTATAAATGCTTTTCAAATTCATTGTCTGATGAAATAAGTTTTTTAAATTAGTCCATTTGTTTAAATTTAGGCCAGTCATTTCCAAACAGGTGGTGAGTGTTAAATTCATCATAGTATAGTAGTATAATAATTACTGTTTGCCTGTTTAGCTAGTTAACTTTTAGAGGTAGTTGGAAAGGTGGTACCTAGGCACAGCAGTGTAGTAATGAAATTAGTTGATTTATTTTTTAAATTACGGGAGCCCGCCCCCCGGTAGCAAGCTAAATGATTTGTGTTTTGCATTGGAAAACACCTGTTGGATGTCACACAGCAACCGTATCCTGCTACAGTGTGAATTCTAATTTCAGTACATAATAGCGTGACACTTCACTGCAGTAATATCAAGAGCTAATTAGTTATCAAAAGCAGGTAGGATGTATGAATTACACAGGAGTTATTAAGTTTTTAGTTGATGCCAAGACCACACACACATAAACATAGTGCTCTGAGATGAATGCTTTGAGGTGTTTGGTAGTCTGCCATGCTCCTTGTTAATGCTGCTGGCGTTCTGGCAATTCTTTGTCTGGTTTGTTTGCTATGGCTTTCTCTGCAGGGGCATTTAGTACTAAGCTACCAAAGGAGGACAGCCGGAAACTGAAAACACACACATAAATGCACACACAGGTGGAAGTGGTGCCTTTCTCTTTTCAAAGTCCCTAAAAGGAAGAAAGGAGAGTGAAAAGAAAGAGTGTGTGTTGGTATGTTGGTGTGTGTGTGTGTGAAAAGCCAGACTTTTAGGCAAAGCCAAGTTTCTACAGCTCTCTCTGTCAAAACCACACATGGACATTCACAGAAGAGCAGAGTCATCTGTATATGCCCCAGAGTTCTTAGCGAAAAACACACTTTAAAATGGTGGAAACCAACAAAACTATATGTATTGTGATATCTATGAAAAGCTGTGATTCTTTCTCTTCTTTTTCTAGTTCATAATAGAAGACATGAAGCAGCAGCAAACCAACAAACACAGCAACCTGCACCGTGAGGACCAGCACATCACTGTGGAGGAGCTGTGGAAAGGCTGGAAAACCTCTGAAGGTAAAGCAAAGAACAGGGAGTCTGCAGATCCTTAAAATGCCTTAAATTCATTTTTATAAATATTAAGCCTTAAAAGTAATTAAATACTCAATACTAAATTGAAATTTGTTTCCACTGAACATGGTACTGTCTTTTTACCATATACACGCACTTACCTGTGGGTCGAGTATATATTAACCTAATTCACTCTAATAACCATATTCCCACATAAAACCTACCTCCGTTAGCTTGGAAAAGCTGATGATAATTTGTCCAAAAATCTGTCTTAAATTTGGTGGAAAATGATCATGAAAAGGTTTTTTAAAAAGCAGTAAATTTAAGTGTCTGATATCCATAGACACCCTGAAAACATTTACTGTCTCAAGGTCACAAACAAACATTTAGCCCTTCATTTACCATCCTGTGTAAAGGAGAGAGGGAGGTAGGAGGAGAGAAAAAAGAAAAGCTAACAGAGGTAAGAGGAAGGAGAACACAGGAGGTGACAGAGGAAAATACTACAAACAATTATGCAGTAAAATGTGCTTAAGATGAAGTAGAATAGTATTTCAGTCATTTTTACACCTGTAATCAGTAGGTTAGACATCCTCCTCACAGAGTCCTGGTGTGTTTCCAGAGAGGTTTACCAAATCCCTCTCGAGTATCTCCAGGGAAAACCCTCATCTTCCCTGTCTCTGAAAAGTCAAGTGGACGTCTGCAAGCTTGATGCTTTCAAGGGCTGAAGAAGAGACTGAACAATGATGTACACTTAAAGGTTTATTTACCCAGAATGAAGTGTGACCTATTTTCTCTGAGTGTGATCTTAAAGTAAAAGTAAACACATACTCATTAATGTTTAAGGACTTATTTAGTCAAGGAGCCCATTTGCAATTCAGAGTAGTCTTAATCATCTGGTATTATTTTAATTATTAAGTTGCTCAAGGGCAAAAGTTTTTCTTTTTATTTTGATCACACAAACTTTCCCCGTAAATGACACAGCAATGTTTGTAGATTTTAATATATTATTGCAATTCATGCATCCTCAAAAAGGTTCATTTTCCTCCACTCCCTCTCCCATCTTCTACTTCTCTTATTTGAATTTCAGATAGAGACAGAATTTGACACAAAGTCCTCTTCTTTTTATAACACATCTGTGGTTTGTCTTCAAACACAGTCAGCCCCCCAATCTGTCATCCTCAGCCTGTATGTGCCAGTGTTTGTTTATTGCTCTGGAAAAATGTGTGGAGCTAAGTGGTTTTGGAGCAAGTTTTTAACATACACTCATGCTCCGGTGTTTGAAATAAATACACACAAGAAAAAAACATCCTACCTTTTGGTTTAGGTGTTAAATGTTTTATAATAATATATTTAATGCATTTTTAAATGAGGTTTCTATGATCTTTAATGGTTCGCACTTATTTGCAGTCATGAAAGGAACAGAATATATTTATTGTAGAACTTGAGTGTTTCCATTTCATGCTGCTTTATACTTGTACTCCACCGTATGAGATATGTTGTAGTTCTCACTCTACTACATCTAAAAGTCACTTGTTCCGCCTTTAAACCTGTCAGATGATAATTAACTGAGGTTCCAAGATTTAATGATGAAACTCTCCAATATTTCAAAAAGTCTAAAAAAAAACAAAACAATGTAAAGTTGTGTAGCAGAGCTTTAGGTTTTTTCCCTTCTCCTCTGATTAATCATCACAGGACCCCTGAGATTTATGTTGTGACCCCTCAAAGGGACTCCAACCCCCAGTTTGTGAACTGCTGGATAAAACTACCTGACTACATTGTACATAAAGTGGTTAAAACTATCTCCACCCAGACCAGCTACAACAGTAAAATGCTACTTCAGCAATGATACATTAGTATTAACTATTACAAGGATATTAATGTTATTAATTCTTCCACCTCTGTTTATTCTCAACCTTTGTTACTCCATGAGTCACTCAATAAAAACAAAAGCAAAATGCTTAAACGTACAGTAATGTCATCCCTCTCATCCGCCTGTCCTCCCTCTCCCTCTCTCAGTCCACAACTGGACCATGGAGGACACGGTGCAGTGGCTGAAGGAGTCGGTGGAGCTGCCACAGTACGAGAAGAACTTCCGGGACTTCCGGGTCACGGGGAACACCTTACCTCGGTCAGTACAGCTCAGCTCGATCGCTATATTCCTCACAGGAGCAGTGCTGCACGGCCTGTGCACTGATAACAGGACCAAAGATTAATTATTTTTGTTCTGCAGCTTCATGGCAAATATTACAAGTGCTTACTGTCAATTCTCTGTCTCTAATGAAGATGTTCTTGTTTTGCTTTGCCGCTGGTGACCAGTGAAAGGTGTTTATGAACAGCAGCGATATTATGATCTTTGTTACAATTCCCAGAGGCAGCTTTAGTTTAGTTTTCATTGCTCTGTTTAATGCTGCCCACTGCTGGTTGTAGAAGGCAACACATGGGGACAAATGACTTGCCCTGAAACAGGTACAAGGTGTAAATGCTTTTTGAGTTCAGAGCGATGCTGTGTAGTTGATCATGATCTGATAGTTTACGCAGAATATTCCCAGAATCCTCTCTTCCAGCTCCATGAAGATTAAATTGTTAACCAGGTAACTTGAGAGTTGACATTACAGATGAAACTTAGACCTTGGCGGAACACTTGTGGAATCTGACTCGCTGCAAACTGCATGTACGGCATGAGTAGACCGGAGGGCCAGGACCGGGTGGGGGGTGGGGGTGTGGTTATGGAGGGGTTTCGTATTACGCCACAGGGCGGATAGGCGCTGACTCATGAAGTGATGTCACAGCGAAAGGGGGGCGGGGGGGTACGGTTTCCGCAGGCTGCCATGTTGTCTAGTGCCGTTCAAGATGGTGGTGGCATGCGGAAGGAGGAAGAGGGAGAAGGTCGAATTAGGCACATGAGCATGCGTGAGAATCTGTCGTCTGAGTGATACTGCACACATCCAGGCCAGAGTGTACAGCTGTGTGTGTGTGGCACACAGTCACACCTGTAGCTCTTCGAAGGATTTGAGTGATGTGAGGCTTTTAAGACCGAGGCTGATATTTTTAGACTGAGGCCAGAGGCAGCTGAGTTTCAATCATCCTTCCGGTTTCTATCAGAATTTATTCTGTCAGTTTTGACGCCTGTGGAGAAACATTCATGATGGTCAACTGAAACACTTCCATTCAGTACCTACAGCATTTACAACACTATTGTACCTGTTCCTCTGTATGACTATTTTTATGACTTTAAAGTACACACTACGTCCAATCCAGTGCAGTCCAGTAACTCTTCCTGAGTAGGACTGTTACATTGTTTTTCTTAATATATATGCAGCAGTAATTAAGTCAAGGGAGTTTCACAGTTTTACCAAAATCTCCCACACACAAGTGATTGTCACATTAAATTTGAATAATGTTTTATTGATTCTGTAACCCTTAACACATCCCAAATGGACATTTATATTATTATATCTCATAATACACATGTCAACAAGGCCTAATAATAATAATAATAATAATAAGGCCTTTAACAGTTGTTATACACTGAGGTTACATTTTTCACCTCTGGCAGTTATGTATCATTTTTAAATGAAAAGAAGAAGGAGTAATCACTGCATAGAGAGATATAGCCAGTGTGCATAAAATGCTCCTGATAATCAATGCTGATTTGTTTTCCTCTTCATATTTCAGAATAGCGGCAAATGAACCATCGTTTATGTCGATGCAGCTGAAGATATTAGACCAGCGGCATAAACAAAAGCTAAACCTAAAGGCACTCGATGCAGTGCTTTTTGGTCCTCCTCTCCGTAAGTATGCACAGCATTCAAAGACCATCATAAGTCATTAAAGTCAAATACCAACTTTTTTTTTAAGGATTTCTACACTCTTAAGTTTGTTGGCCATAAAAGCCACCAATCCCTCTCTTGTTCTGCCCTCTCTCCGCAGGTCCACAACATAACTGGATGAAAGACTTCGTCCTGATGGTTTCCATAGTAATCGGCGTTGGGGGCTGCTGGTTTGCCTATGTGCAAAACAAGTCCAGTAAGGTGCACATCTCTCAGATGATGAAGGATCTGGAGAGCCTGCAGCATGCTGAACAAAGCCTCTTAGACCTGCAGAGCCGGTAAGACTGAGGAATGTGTCAGATTTAGATTAAAATGTGAAAATGCAGAGTTATGTATACCTATATAAAGAGGATAAAATGGAGCTCGTGTTGTTGCTGCGTTAAGTTCCTCCATCTTAAACTTTCTTACTTAAAACTGTACAAAGCAATAGTTTAAACTTACTCCAACTTGTCTAATTTCCTCTCACCTCCCAGGCTGGAAAAAGCTCAGGAGGAGAACCGGACGGTGGCGGTGGAAAAGCAGAACCTCGAGCAAAAAATGAGGGACGAGATCACTGGGGCGAAAAAGGAGGCTCACAGGCTTCGAGAGCTGCGAGAGGGAGCTGAATGTGAGCTGAGCCGCCTCAAATACGCTGAGGAGGAGCTAGTACAGGTAGACTTCTCATTATTCAAACATTCAAATGCACAGCAATGCCTGTATTCTACTCAGTTAGCCAGTACGAGGATCATTACTTTATGTGAACGTAAATGTATTTATCACTGCTGCTAAATGACCTTGAAAACTTTCATTTCTTACACAAAATACCTTCTTTAAGTAATTATGAGATTGCCTCATTCACCCTTTTTACACAGTGAAGTCAGAATTTAAACAGTAAATGCAGTTCATTTAAAATTCAAAGAGTAGCTACCCACTCTCACTTAACTGTATTTGATTGTTGATCTCAAGTTTTTTTAAATGTTTGACAATGAATTGAACCTGACTCTGATGTGTCATGTTCCTCTCATGCAGGTGCGAAAGGCTCTGAAGCGAGCGGAGAAGGAGATGCAGTCGGAGCGCTCAGTGCCTGAGGCTCTTCAGAAGTGGCTCCAGCTCACACACGAGGTGGAGGTCCAGTACTACAACATCAAGAAACAGAACGCTGAGTTTCAGCTCTGCGTTGCAAAAGACGAGGTAACTTTATCTGTTTACATGTTCTGTAAACATGTAGCCTTAAAGACTTGGAGAGCATTAGCCTTTAACCCTAATCCTAAACCTGAACCTAGCCCTAATAATTAAGAAGAATTATAAACATTTTTTCATTTTATATATTGAAATCATTATATAAGGTTAAAAACAACTTAATTCATTAATACATAAATAAATATCAGGTAAAAAAAGAAAGTAATATTAAGTTAAAGAAATGTTTGATTTATTAACTACTTGAATAAATAACCATACAGTAATCAAAATCATTTAGACTGGAATAAATACAAATTTAAAAACATGAGTTAGTGTATAAGGGCTTAAAAACAGGAGAAAAATCTAAAACACTATCTAACTTTGACATAGTGAAACTGAAGAAAGGTTAAACTGAGGAAAAGAAGACCTAAAATACCTAAGAGGGTACAAATAGCTGCACAGGGAAAGTGGATCCTCACTCTTGCCCTGACTCTAACACCAGGGCTGGGGTCAGGGGTCAGGGTCAAGGCTAACAGATCTATATTTGTGCTTTATGAGGCTGAAAAAACCATGGAAACATTCACTCAAACATCTTTGAGGTTTCTTGAAGACGTTTCACTTTTCATTCGTCTTCAAGGAACCTGGGAGTCTAGATGGCTCCCAACTCTAGCACTTAAGACTACCGTGACCTGGATGAGTGAGAACCTACACAGACATGAACCCAAACAGTATCTTCATATAAATAAGAATGAAAAATTAAACCATTAGTTGCATTGGATTAGATCTTAGTTCTATTCATTTGCAACAGTTAGAGTCCAGCCTCCTAAAGCATGGAAAGGGTTAGCTTTGATCCTATAGTAGTGACAGTCATAATGAAAAATATCACTTACATAATCATGACTGTAATCTTTTGGCTGGTGAACAGATGAGTGAGCTGAATCCACTGATTGCTTTCCATTCAGCAGGAGATGCAGTCTTGCCACCTGACAGAGAAATATGTCTGAGGAATGTAAATGTTCCAGACAAAATAACAAAAACACTCTGAAATATTTTGTGTGTTTTTTCAGGCAGAGAAAATAAAAAAGAAGAGAGGTTCTGTGTTTGGAACTCTTCATGTAGCCCACAGTTCATCACTGGATGAGGTGGACCACAAGATACTAGAAGCAAAGTAAGAACAGCACACACACACTCACGCACGATTAATGTGATGCAACAGCAGCTACATGGTACATGGTAAATGAAAAAACCTTATGTATGTGTATGACAAAATATATGATGAGAATTCACTGCCCTTGACCTGTGCATACAGCATCTGCTAAAGCATAAGTGAGGCTTTTGGTGGCATTTTGCAGCAACAAAAAAAAATCATCCATTCATCTTTTCTTTATCTTTGTCAATTTGTTTTGTTTGTTCAGGGATTAAATTCTTTGCTCGTGCTATCATAGCACCTACTGTTTTGGAAAAACCCCACACAGTAACAATATCTGACTGCATAATGTCAAGCTCTTTCACAAACGTAAAAGTTTCAGGTATATTTTAATATATTAATCTGTGTATAATCCAGGTGCTGCCACTGAGGTAAAGAATTCCTTTGTTTTTAACAGAACAGGAAGAAAATCACATAAAAGAGAGAAAATCTTCTATACGACTACTTTAATAGGCACAAGTCCAGCATCAAACCAGTGGGTTCGTGTGCCAAAACTGTTTCAATCCTGATAAATCAAAGCACAGACAGCTCACTGGGTCTGCCACAAGCATTTCAATCACTTTCAGAAACAGGATCCCCTTAATGTTTGCCAGCCACGATAAATGTATAGTACCCCCCATCTCATTAATCTGTGTTTTTCAGGAAAGCCCTGTCAGAGGTAACGGCGTGCCTGAGGGAGCGGCTCCACCGCTGGCAGCAGATCGAGAAGCTTTGCGGCTTCCCCGTCGTCAATAACTCGGGGCTGCCAAGCCTGACGGCCAGCCTCTACTCCGACCACAGCTGGGTGGTCATGCCACGAGTTTCGGTGCCTCCCTACCCCATCGCAGGAGGAGTGGATGACCTGGACGAGGATACGCCTCCCATCATTCCACAGTTCACGAGTAAGTGAGCTGGTGCTTTCTAGTAAATGTGGTTTTCTCTCCGGTGCTCTGTCATTTACGTTTTCATTGCGTTTTCCTCCCCAGCAGCTACGCTGATCCGGCCTTCCCTGACGCGCAGCAGCAGCCTGTGCCGTTCCCGTCGGAGCCTGCTGAGCTCCCCGCAGTCCTCGCTGATGTCCCCGGACCCAGACCTGCTGTCCATGGCCAGCTCGTCCCTCTCCTATCGCCCCGAGGCAGATGACGAACATATCATGTTCAGCTCGGATAGGAGGGGGTATGTAGCGGTGGCCGGAACGCCGCGGAATGGTTTTACAGTTTGGACTCACAGGTGTTTTATCCAGACATTCACACTGATGCTTTAAGTTTGGGGTTAAATGGTAACATTTCTCAGTGGGTGTCATCTAGTATGTGGAGGATGCATGAATTACCTCTGCTGGAAGCTGCACATAATACACCATCATTAGTTTGTGTCTAACATAATTAATTAGTGGGATCTTATCTCCACTTCCTGCACTTTATCCACAGTTGCTTCGATAATGTGTTGTAAACTCAAAAGGTGGCCACAGTCAGGTTGAATGCATGATGAATAATTGCCAGTAACCAACAAAAAACATTTATCTTGACAAAAAACAACCAGTGGAAACATACTACAGCCCAACTGGCACAAGTCATCCAACCTAAATGAACACATAGACCATTTGTTGCTACCCTCTCATATGAACCATAGGACTGTTTGCTTCCAGCAGCAGTTAAACTCGCTCAGAGGTCACAAAAGCACAGCTCCAACTCCAACATTAAGTACATGAAGACAATCCACACATGGCACAGAAACCCCAGCACCTGTTAGCGTTTTTGCGGTGTAATTGTGGAGCGAGGAAAAAAAAACATGCTAATCCTACGCAGAAGGATAAACCAAGCTACGTTCAATGCACATATTGTGTTGAACAGTTCTCAAACTTCAAAACAGCTTTTGCTCCACTGTTTTAGCCAATTTTCACTGAGGTGTGTTTGCTGTCCTCTCTCAGGGAACCGGCTCAGGAGGGCAGCTCGGACACAGACTCTCTCAACTCTTCCATGGGCCGCAAGCAGATGCACAACCCCTGCACGCCGGGATCGGAGACCCCCTACCGCAAGATCTCCCGCGAGGAGCTGCTGCTGTTCAGCCAAAGCCCGGAGCTTCCTGCGTCCACCCCCGCCACCACCACCACCTCCACCACCAGCAGCAGCAGCAGCAGCAGTCTCAGGGACTCCACGCCTCCTCCTCTCCCTCCCACCCCGGCCACCACCCCCTCGGGTCCGCCCTCCACCTCGCCCTCCCCGGCCTTGGAGCACCATCCGTTTGCACACAGGGGCTCGCCCGACCTCACCCGCATCATCCCAGAGTCCCAGAGCGCAACCTTCTCGCAGGGGAGCATCACCTCTCAGACGGGAAAGGGCACGTACAATCGGCATCCTGGAGAAGTCCTACAGCTTCGGTCAGCTGCCCGCGAGCATGCTGCCCAACGTGGGCCGTTACCCGTCTCTAACCTCCCTGGACTCGGAGGGCCGGAGTATGGGAAGGGAGTACAAGCTCCAGAGCACCTCCTCCCAGGACTCCAGCGACAATGGAGAGAAAATCAAGCGCTCCTCCTCTAAAATCAAAAGCCTATTTAAGAAGAAAAAATAAAACTTGCAGAGTGAGATAGTGAGAGACAGAGAGAGAAATAAGATAAAGAGAGTTGTTTTAGCCCTAATACTAAAAAATGGACATCATTGTAAGCTAAAACATTTCATTTTCTCTCTTATTTTCTTCTTTTGGAGTCAAAGATGGAATGTAGCTCAGTCTGGGTGCCTTTAAACGCTCCAGACTGGTAGCCTTATTTCTCAATAATGCCTTTTTATTTAGTTCACTCATAGCCTCACAGGGAAACCTGCAAAGGTCAAGGAAAGGTCAATCAAAGGTCATGACAGTTGTCATCCAGACAGCCTAAACACATGACCTGTTTGCTGTCTTCTATTAATGTTACTTTGCGTTCGAACCAAAAAGCCACTATGTTTAAGGGCCTAAAGGTGCAGTCCATAAATTTATTTCTAAGCACATGATGTTTAGTGTTTCACTGGTGATTTCTAGTACAGAATGGTGTTTGCTGTTCCTACTGAATGTATTTAAAGTGGCAATGGATAACTTCACCACAGGGTGTTTCCAACTGGTATTAATGTTGGCACTGCTGTCACAAGGACGAATATACTATAAAGTTTTACCAGTGCTTATTTTAGAAACATCACCGCCAGGAAACGTGTTATATGTTTAGATTATCAAACAGACAATGAATCATCAGTTCACTCACCCGCATTAGCATCATGGCTACTGCTATCAGCCTGGCTACTGTCCAAAGCATGAAAAAACAACCGTAAGATCTCAGTGCTGTGAAAAAGGCTGATTGTATTAATAAACAGGCTGAATTTGTTACTTACGGATCTAGTAGAAAAAATGCAAACTGAGTTTGAACGCTTTCAAGTACTAGGAGCTCTTGCCATAGTCGGACTGTCCTTAGGGACACTAGGACAAATCCCAGAGGGCTGGTGGACTGTAAAAAAATCCATAAAGTCTGTTCCCAGCAGAAAAGTCTAGGGCTGAATTTGCTGTCTCAGTCCAACCAGGGCTCTCTCCATCAAAAAAATGCCTGTCCAAGGTTCAATCGTTTTACTTACGATTTCTACCACTCTCCCTCTCCGCTGTTTCTAACAGTTTAGCTCCTTTTTTCTTTTTTCCTTTTTTTTTGGCTTGGTAGAGTTACTCTGACAAAAGCAAAAGCACTGTCCTCTGTTTTGGTCGCACAGCGCTGAAAATCTTCTTCATATCTGAGGAAATTCACACCAGGTGGCAGACAGAATTACATAGTGAAAGCTATGTTCTGTAGCCATTACAATGTGCCATCAACATTTACAAAAAACTAAACCAAAAAGTTGTCCATTGCCACTTTAAAAAATTTCACTTTCAGTAGCGACAGCAGCACATGAATAACGCCCAGAAAAAAAAGATAATACAATTTCTGAAAACATATTTTTGACCATTTCTTTCTCAAGTGTCCTAACTACTTCTACCCATTCAAATTTTGAATTGCATCTTGCAAAGTGTTTGAGTCCTAAACTCATGTACTTGATTCATTTCCTTTGGAAAAAAAAATCCTGCTAAAAGTTTGTTGCACTACTGCTTTCCTGGTATTTTGGGAAAGAGCCGCTGCTTGCGGAGTACATATTGAATAAAGACATAGAGATGAGAGGACTACATGGGCAGCGGCAGTGAAAATGCAGCACATAATGCCAGAGCCAAAATTATCTGATGCGTCTTCAATGTCACTGTTTATGGACATCTCAATATATATAAATACAAAATATATATATATATATATACTTTGTTTTCGCAATATTATGTTCTTATAGATGTTTTTAAATAGATTTAGATTGGTGGGGGTCCCTATGAACTGATCTTTATCAAAGAAAGTTTATTGAATATGCAGATTTAACGCACACCAGTCATTTCCCCTGTAATCTAGCTCTCCCTTATTACTTGATTAACTGCATTCTGTAGCCATATAACATACCATTTCCATTTTTTGTCTTAAATCTCATGTCCCCCTCTAATTCTTGGTGTCACAACCAGATTTTGGTCAAATTGTGTGCAAGTAATTTTTTCTGGGTGGAGGGCCATAGTCATGCTGTATTTAAGGACACATGAGTGCCAGGAAGTCCAAGACAGTTACAGGAATGTAATTTTTTTTAATGTAGTTTCTGTAATTGACTGCTGACTACACTGTCTCCACTGTACTGTGATGTTGTGGCCTCTGCCATCTGTGTGTACCATCTGATTTTTAGAGACAAACACTACAAGAATATCTGTTCAGCAAAGCAAACTTTTTGATCCAGATCTGATCGATACACCAAGACTTGCCCCCTCTCCCCCACCACCACCACCACACTAAGCTCGAAGCTGACCCATGCAATACGGTCCCGTTCCTCATCTCTGGGCCTGCGCCGAGCGCACTGATGTCAAGAGCTCCTGCTTCACACTGTGATTTCTGCCTTCTTCTCTTCATCCTGGACCTGGCTGCCACTGCTGCTGCTTAATACGACAGGGTCATGTGATTACATGATGGCCGTGTCAGCGGAGACACGATGAAATGTCAAGAGGGGGCGATGCCGTGCACGAGGTGTGTCTGGGTGACAGGACGACACGAGGATGCGAGGATCCAGTGGCCTCTGTTTTTAAAAGAAGAAAATATATATATTTAGAGGGTTGTGGACAATACAGCACACAGTGAAGGAAATAGAAGACAGAGCTGGGAGACGCGGAGAAAATGAATGTTTACGAGACATTAGGGGCTTTTTTTGAGAACATTTTGTGTGTGAATATTTGTATACTGTAGAAGAATTAATAAAAAAATGGAGGCATCGGAGATGTTTCAGAGTCATGTTTGCTGCCATGTTTCATTCTTTTCTATATCTGGAAAAAAATCCATTTTAGTTATTATTTCAGCTTATTATTTAATATCCCACAGCTCTGTGTAATTGTTACTGAGCAGCTGCACACATAAGCACTTAAAGGTTAACACTGACATTAATTTTTCCCTCATGTTAAAGTGGGATTTTATACAATTTGCATTATGTTTTCTGCAGCTCAGCAGGGATCCTACCTAATTCTGAAAAAGAATGATAATGTTTTCAGGGTCATCTCAGCTCGGGCTTAGAGGCTGTACAGGTTTAAAAGATTTTACTTATACTTCAGATTTAACTGGTGAAGCCATATTTGTGTCATGGACATACCTCCTGTGATAATATGCTTGTGTTAATTACTCTTGTTGTCTGCTGTTGTCTTGAATAAGTAATATCACTGACCACTGGGAAACATCATGCAATATGTACACAATTCCACAGAGGTGAGTACTGGTTACTTTTCTATTGACATCTACTGTAAAATAGTACAACTAATTAACTATTTCCAGGTAGCTGTGTGGTGTTCAATGCTGTTTCTGTTGCATTTTTCTCTATAGCTTACAATATGACACATCTCTCACCATTACAATGCTTTCTTCCATCCAGCCATGGTCTGGATCATTGGAGACAGCTACATCCTTATTGCATGAGTGAGGACCTGGACCATCTCCACCTGCAATATCCAGACATGAAGATCATCTTCTGTCAGCACCTAGAGATGCAGGTGTGGTGTATTTTCTTTTTCTTTTTTTTAATAGTCACAGTTGATCGGAAATTACACACTACATTGTTTAATTGATCCATTTCGGTGCAGTTTTTGATGTGGAATGATCCAGACCCGGATGTATTATATGACCAATCAGAGGCGGTTGAGGCGGAACAGAATCACAAGGCCAGATGAGAAGCTGGGAAGCGGAGAAACGAAGTCGGGAAACAGATTTATACCAGCGATAGCGCCGAAGCCTTGGTTTGTCGGTGCTGTGAGAAAACATAATTGCCGAAGAAGCCTGGATGCTAAAACAGGCGCTGGAGCTGCTGCTTTGTTGATCACGAGTGAGACTGGACGCTGAACACACCCGAGGCTCGAAGGTAAGGCAACAAGCTAGTTGTTAGTATTAGCCTTCTCTTTTAATTGCATGGTTTGACATCATTTCCGTCTCTGTAGTTCTGTGTCCACTCCTGATCATTTTACATTTCTTTGAGGTCATTTTTTGTTTTATTGTGGCAGTTAAGCATCTCAATGTGATTATTTTTTGTCTGTCGTTTTGTTTGTAGATTTGTGGCAGTAATGTGTCTATAGCTATCTATTGACCAACAGTTGTATATAGTATAGATGGGAATTTTTTTGTGGTGTCTTAATACTTGATTGAGCTCAGTAATATGTTAAATTCAAGCTTCAAACCTAAATTTTAACTCTGTGCTCCTCCACAAGTTTGAGCCTTACACATTTTAGGTACTTTGTTGTTGGTTCTTGGGGATGTGATGCTTTTTGTTATCATATGTGACATTAAACAGCCCATTCTCTCCCACACTCCTTGAATGTTTGGAGAATGTTCTGGTTCAGCTATAATGATTAATATCTATTCGGAGAGTGACGATACACTCAGCTCATGAGACAAGATGATACATGATATGGGGTTCAGGAGAACGATACAAGACGAGATTTTAACACTACTTCAGTGACCTAACTGGAAAGATAGTCTTTTATTTGACTGAAAGTCACAAAATGCCAAACAATGTGGCTGTATTTTGAAATGTCTGAGTTTCTGGGCGCAGCTGAACACCGTCTCACGAAACAGCTTGTCACCTGATGAGAAATATCGTCACGTTTTAATATTGTGAGATCTTCTCCCACCCCTTGTGATTAGTAATTTGTTTGTTTGGACTTGATGCTTGATTGAGCACAGTTTGGTGTTAAAAGCTTGAAAAATACATTCTGACTCTGTTCCCCTCCACAATGTATGAGCTGAGATTACAGTTAGAAATCATTACACCAAAATGATGCTTTCAGATTTTCTCTACACCGCTTTTCTCTTTTATGTCAGTCATGTTTTATTTGTAATTGTAAAGGCTATAGTGTTTTCACTGTCATGCTCTCCTACATTATATGTGTTTTAGTGGTAAAAAGTTTCCATCACTATTTTGTATTAGTTAATCAGTGTTTCAAGTGTTGTACTTGTGTTTTCCAGGTTGACTTTTTCAGCTGCTGCAGCTTGGACAGAACCAACGACGTCCACCTTACAGACCAACAGGTATGTGTCCAAAACATTTACCCAATCTGAAAAATATATGTTGATGAGCTGAATTATTAATGTCAGCATTCGCGTCCAGTTTTTTCTTGTAGCATCACTGGGCAAATCCCAACTCAAACTTTGGTATTTAATGAATTTAGTACTGGATATAGTAATAACTGATTAATTGTGTTTATTAAATCGGTACTACTACTACTAAGTACTACCTGTAATTACTCAGAGCTCAAGGTGACATTTTCAGGTGTCTTGTTTTGCTTAATCAACAGTATTTACTATTTATCATATGACAAGGAAAAATTCTCATCCCTGAAGCTTTTGACTAGAAGGAAATATTTGGCATTCTTGGTTTTAAAAAAATATGTATCAGAATAGTTGTCGATGTTTTGTTTGTGGACGAATTGACAGCAACTCTCCTCACCTTCTCTCCAAACAATATCAAACACATCAGTACCAACAGATGCACAAGCTTGGATCGTTAAAATAGGATTAAAAAATATTTTAATTTCAGTTTGATTGTACATGATCAGGAATTCTTAATTATGTGTATGTGCTAGACACACTAGACTACTCCATACAAAACAATATCAGTTCTACAAATAAAATATTGGAGTGAGTTGTTCATAACTATGTTAATTTTAAATGTTGGTCAAATGGTGATTCTAAAAATATCTTTACAGTATATAACGACAGCTTTCACATAAGCTGCTAATACCTTTGTAAATTTGGTTGTTATTCATTAAACAAAAACAACCAAAAACAAAGACATCTTAAATATGTATTGATAAGAAGAAGGTTGAAATGTGAAGTAATGATTCCATATGTGACAGTCTGGTGGAAGAAATGCTTTTTAGACTTTTTACTGAAGTATAATCAACAACTGAAGTTAAAATCCTGCATTCAGACATTTATTTAACTTTTTATTGTTGTGCAATTCACAGTAACATACACGATTGCTTCAGTGATTAGTTGATAGACAAACAATTATTAATAATTTTACTTTACTAGTGTATTTACCATTTTCCTTTGTATGTTTCTTTTTGATTACCTCCAGGTGTCACCACTTCATCCACACCATTGTCCACAATCGCCGAGACGTCATCCACGATCGGAGAGACATGGTCCATGATTGGAGAGACATTGTTGAGGATGAGGGAGACATTGTCCACGATCAGAGACGTTGTCCACGATCACAGAGACCTTGTCAAAGATGAGAGAGACGTTGTCCATGATCAGAGACATTGTCCCATGCTTCGTAGAGACCTTGCGATAGAATCGGCGGAGACGGGGGTCACCGATTTGACGGCACTGCCCGCGATCATGGACACATTGTCAATGATTACAGAGACAGCGTCTATGATCTCAGAGACATCGTCCACGATCACAAAGACATTGTCCATGATCGCAGAGACATTGTCCATAATCTCAGAGACATTGTCCGCGATCACAGAGACGTAGTCCACGATCACAGAGTCTTCGTACAATGAAGAAGGTCTTTGAGACCAGGACAGACGCCTCCAGGTAATTCACAAACAGCTTTACATCAACTGTCCAAGACAGAGCACTGACATTCAGTTATCTATGTTCAGTATTCAGTATATCAGTATTTCATTTTCTGAAAAAGCTCTCTAATGTTTGTTAAATGTTGTGGTTCAACTGTAATGTTGAATATTTATCTGTGTTTTCATGGTTAAATTGTTGATGAAGAATAGACAGTAGTGCATTAATCATTTTCCTTTGTATGTTTCTCTTGGATTTCCTCCAGGTGTCACCACTTAAACCATAACATCATCCACGATCGGAGAGACATGGTCCATGATTGGAGAGACATTGTTGAGGATGAGGGAGACATTGTCCACGATCAGAGACGTTGTCCACGATCGCAGAGACCTTGTCAAAGATGAGAGAGACGTTGTCCATGATCAGAGACATTGTCCCATGCTTCGTAGAGACCTTGCGATAGAATCGGCGGAGACAGGGGTCACCGATTTGACGGCACTGCCCGCGATCATGGACACATTGTCAATGATCACAGAGACAGCGTCTATGATCTCAGAGACATCGTCCACGATCACAAAGACATTGTCCATGATCGCAGAGACATTGTCCATAATCTCAGAGACATTGTCTGCGATCACAGAGACGTAGTCCACGATCACAGAGAGTCTTTGTACAATGAAGACCAGGACAGACGCCTCCAGGTAATTCACAAACAGCTTTACATCAACTGTCCAAGACAGAGCACTGACATTCAGTTATATATGTTCAGTATTCAGTATATCAGTATTTCATTTTCTGAAAAAGCTCTCTAATGTTTGTTAAATGTTGCGGTTCAGCTGTAATGTTGAATATTTATCTGTGTTTTCATGGTTAAACTGTTGATGAGGAATAAGTAGTAGTGTATTGATTGTTTTCCTTAGTATGTTTCTCTTTGGTTTCCTCCAGATTTCACCACTTCATCCATGATCGCACAGGTCCCTGATTCAATGGCATCGCCTGTGTGAGACGTAAGAAAATATTTTTTTTATATTTAAAAGAACAGATAAAATATTTCTGAAACTTCATATCAATAATTTTATTAAGTTAGCAAAAAATTATCAGGAAAGAGACACTTAGGCTGTCTCTCAAATGTCTGAGCTGAACAACTGTGATAGAAGTATTAACATCAGAAAAATGTAATGATAAAAGTAATCTTGATAATGAAAATAATGTCAAAAATATTAGTATTAATGATGTAATGTATTAGTGATGTAATATCAGAGGAAGGATGTAATATATTAGATTCAAGATTTTTTATTGTTAATTATCTCTATGTGCAGATATACAGAGCAATAAAAAGAAAAGTGATAAAAATAATAGAAGTTAATATGTAATGTTAAAAATAATAATTCAAAGTTAGTAAAAATAATGTGTAATATAAAACCACTGTGGAAGTAATAGCAATCTAAAATGAAAGTAAAAATGTTACATTGTAGTAAAGAATCAAAAATTTTTAAAAATCATCAGTATAATGACATTTTAATAATGCCATACAGTAAGTCATTATTATGTAAAAAAAAAGGCATCAAAAACTATCAAAAAATGTCATAGTATAGTAAGGCATTGAAAACCATCAAAAATATCATAGTATATTAAAGCATCAAAAAATGTAAAAAAATGTCATAGTATAGTATGGCGTCAAAAACGGTCAAAAAAGTCATAATATAGTATGTCGTCAAAAATCATGAAAAAAAAGTCATAGTATAGTATGCGTCAAAAATCATGAAAAAAAGTCATAGTATAGTATGGCGTCAAAAATCATGAAAAAAAGTCATAGTATAGTATGTCGTCAAAAATCATGAAAAAAAGTCATATAGTATGGCGTCAAAAATCATGAAAAAAGTCATAGTTTAGTATGGCGTCAAAAACGGTCAAAAAAGTCATAGTATAGTATGGCGTCAAAAATCATGAAAAAAAGTCATAGTATAGTATGGCGTCATGAAAAAAAGTCATAGTATAGTATGTCAAAAATCATGAAAAAAAGTCATAGTATAGTAAAAAATCATGAAAAAGTCATAGTATAGTATGGCGTCAAAAATCATGAAAAAAAGTCATAGTTTAGTATGGCGTCAAAAAAAAAGTCATAGTATAGTATGAAAAAAAGTCATAGTCGTCAAAAGAAAAAAAGTCATAGTATAGTATGGCGTCAAAAATCATGAAAAAAGTCATAGTATAGTATAAAATCTGTCATAGTCGAAAATCATAGGTATAAGTCATAGTAGTAGTCAGTCATAGTATAGTATGGCGTCAAAATCATGAAAAAAAGTCATAGTATAGTATGTTGTCAAAAATCATGAAAAAAGTCATAGTATAGTATGTCGTCAAAAATCATGAAAAAAAGTCATAGTATAGTATGTCAAAAATCATGAAAAAAAGTCATAGTATAGTATGGCGTCAAAAATCATGAAAAAAAGTCATAGTATAGTATGTCGTCAAAAATCATGAAAAAAAGTCATAGTCGTCAAAACGGTCAAAAAAAGTCATAGTATAGTATGGCGTCAAAAATCATGAAAAAAAGTCATAGTATAGTAT